>NC_090439.1:292082693-292401865 GCF_031143425.1 Pleurodeles waltl | reverse complement strand
GTTGAAGTTGGAGGAGGCCACAGTGGCCACACAGATGCAGAGACTCTCTGGGCTAGTGAGTGACTAAAAGCAGTGTAGCACAGGCAGAATATGGGGTTATATGGTCTTTCCAGAGTCATACAGTTTTCATGGTTTTCAGTATATGACCAGACCTAGGAGTCAAGGGAGTCAGAGCGGCTGCAGCAAAGAAATCCCTTGCACGCCACGCATTTACATTAGGTGCATAGGCCACAAGCTGCACACCGCACAACTATGCCTACATGCTGCAAGATATGAAATCCACGACTTGGCACCTCCTGCGGCAGGTAGAGTAGGGTGGGGAAGCAGTGCTAAGGGCAGCAGCAGTCGCGATAGCAGTGGAAGAAGTGGTGGCAGCAGCAGTAGCGGAGTGGTGGCTGCTGTGGCACACTGATGGACGTACAAGCCCGACTTCACCCACTACCTACCCTATCTGTGTCGGTGCCAACTGGCTCTGGCCCGCTCTACGTCTTTGCTCATCTTTCTCTTGACATAAAAGCATCACTCAGTATGTGGCAAAAAAATTTAGTCTGCCCTGGGTTCAAGGAAAGCAGGTCCAATTTTTCTTCAGACAACAGGGCAGTCCTTCTTCTGAGTCTCCACAAGTCCAGCAGTGTTCTAATGAGAGGTTCAAGGGGTGCCACTTTTATACCTAGTGGCAGCCTGTGCATGGGGAACAACACCTTTGTCGTAACCTAAATTGATTCTGGTCAGTTCTCCACCTTTCCTTTGCTTTGGATTCAGTTGGTCTATGGAAACAAAGGCCAGGTGTTGGCTTCATTTGCCAGTGATAGGGCAGGTATCTTCAGAAATCAGGAATGGGCTGGGTATCACCCTCAGACTACACTTTGAAGATCTTAAAGGGCTGAGTACTCCCCCTGGCCCTCCTGCCCAGGAGAGGAATACCCTGCCCATACCCAAGGCCCATTTTCCAATGTCTAGAAGGAATACACATTACACCACAGGAGAGCTATTATCAGTAATGTGACCCTGGACACAGGCAAAGAGTCACCTTTCATTTAGGCAGAAAAATACCAACTTCTTTAAAGGGGAGTTTAGAAAAGTAATTAAAAATCCGACTTTACCATCACAGTTAGGCACATCCCCACCTCATTCATTGTGTACAAGACTCAGGCACAATCCACATAAAATCACGCCCAAGTGGTGCGAACCACAACTATATCCCATCTACACATGCCTGACATACCTGTAGGCTGCACATACATTTGTCAAATGCATCGAATTGCACACATCGGAAGACTAATGTACCTGCTGTCATAGACAATGGGGCAGAATCATGAGAAATGGTGACACAACTACTCAACTAACACTAAACATGCCCCACTTAGTAGCGCTTAACCCCATCATGCCTGTACTGTAGACTAACAACAGTACACCATGTTGCAAATTCACTTCTATACTGGAATGTACATGAATGCCATAGTAGACCCATGTAAGAGTATTGAGGACATGACTGGCCATACATGCACTGTACTAAATGACCTAGCAGATATATAACAGGTCCCCCTCCTAAAGTCTGCACTGTGCATGTGGAGTAAGTCTGGCAGAAAATCAATTACTATGAAGATAGGACATACACCAGTACCAAATGTGATCATAACGCCAAAATAAATATGATACACACCCTTGGACACCCATCATGAGTTTGTTGACCGGCAGATGACGCTTTTCAAACTTCCTCCACAGTAAGACCACCATTGTGGTCTAAACCCTGCAGGCCCAATTAGGAGTTCACTGCTAGGCCTGTCAGTGGAAACATAATTTTCCATATGCTGAGCAAGCTGGAAAGAGGCCCAAAACCTTGCAGCCGGATTGTAAGTGATCTGGCTGTAATGAGGTGCTGTGATGGGTGCAGCAACACAGGTTGCGGTTATTACTGTATGTAATGTGTGCATTGGAAAGTGCTACAGGACTCTCCATGTGGGACCCAGCACTTCCCATGTCAAGTGCATAGCCAGTGCAGGGGCCTCCAGGGGGCACCTGACACCCCATACTGCTGGCCCTTGCATGGCTGTGGAACCGTCACGCAAAGGCTGGCAGAATATTGGAGATGGTCAAGGTGGAACACATTGACTGGTACGGGGGGTGAAACAGTCTTGTGAAAAGGTGTTTTTTACCATCCCCAAAGTAACGTGCTCCGCTTGCTTAGAGCAAGTGAGGTTGACCTCCACATTGGGGATGAGTGTTTCTGATGGGATTGATCACTAATTCACCAGCCGGAAGAACATTTGGTCGCAATGGACCTCTATCAAACTTCTGGCTCTTCCTCTTGATGAAATCCAGTATTTAATGAGAATCTGTCACACTTGCTATGTATAAACAGCAGGAAGGTCGGAAGGTGTCTTGCAATAATAGAATTACAGAGAGCATATCTGTGTACAGAATGGTAGCACCTGAAGCACGAAATACAAAGTCACGTGGTTCAGCTATTTCAAATGGCTGATATTTTAATATGTAAGGCACTAACGAGAGCATTGCAGAATAAGTTTTCTGAGCTGAAGAAAATATGGACTGGAGGGGAAACCAGCACAAACCATTCCAAAACATCCTAAAATTTTGAGGGCCATACCCCATGATAGAAATTCACTCAGTGTGACAGAAGCAGATGACCAATACACATAATTCATCAGAAAAGAGGAAACAGCCGAGGGCGCATAAGCCACTGGGTATTAAATGATATACCCAAAGTTCGAGACTGGAAAAGAGTCCTGGCATAAGAGTAACTGCTGAATTCTTCTCACAAATGTAGATATTTCACCCGTCATGGTTATTTCTCTATACTATCCAAATGATCTAAATAAACAAAAAACATCAATGAATAATATTGTTTTGTAATATGTAGTTGCCCATTTTTATAAAGGATACAATGCATCCCAATATTTATGTCAACAGAAGTCCATGGAAGAGGAGAAAATGAGGCCAGCCATCATCTTGGGTGGTCAAGGTATGAAAACTAGGTACAATGTTGCTTCCAAAATATAGGTTGGAATTGGATCACCTTTAGATATGGGGCATACTGGTTTGAGGGTGCCTTCTTTCTTTGTGAGCTGGTTGTATTCCAGAAGTGAGCTTTATTGGGAACAATATTCTGAGGCTGTGAGACAGAGACACGCTTCAGCTTTGAGGTAAACTATGAAGGAGCTCTCACAAAGAGAAAGCAATCTGACACTGTGAGCTCGTCTGGACTTATTTGGTCTTTAGTAATTTATTTTATAAGGGGACGTGTTAGAGGTTCGATGGACCTTTTGATTACACTTTGAGTGATTCCACCATATACTCAATCTGTACTCATAGTCTGATCAGCAACAACATAACATGAACAACAAATCAAATTTCAAAATCTTTGAGTCAGTAATCTTTATGCATCATTACCCTTGTGGGCATGAATACCCACGCCTTTTCGTAAAATTAGAAAGATTATTTCCCTATATTAACAATGTTAATATCACATAGATTAATCTCAAAACCAAATGATAAGCATATACAAACAACACAGGCTGACCAAAGCGGGGGAAGAACCTCAATTTAACTAACTCAATAATTCTTAAACATTCAAGAGTTACAGTACAAATTGATAGCATCAATAACTGAACAACAGAGATAGCATACATCTAAATTCAACATGTGAGCAAAATCAATTATTGGTTAATAATATTCATCAACACATTGGGCATCCTAACTAACCCTCTAATCCGAATAGCATGTTTGGGCTTCATGCAAAAGCATTTTAGTCAAAAGCTAATTTGGAAAACATCTAACTAGAGTTCAATCAAAATAGCAGTTGGTACCTAAAAGAAAAGAACAAAAATCTATAATAGAAACAATAACATTGAGTTATCCCTCTCCTCAATGGTTCAGCAAGCTGCAATTTCTTCGTCAGTTGGACATCCGCCTGGTCAGCATAAGCCAAGACCAGTGAAATGGAATGGCTTAGCCACGGTTGGGCTCTAAAGTAACGGAACCTATTAAAACAGATTGAACTAAGAAACAGCATCAACAGCATTAACACAGTTTCTCTATGAGGATGGTTATAAAGGAAAAGAACATCTGGAACTGTGGTGCTCCATGAACAGGACTTCTGAGGGATAGAGAATGGGATAGAACAACTGACAAAAGACAGGGAATGGACTAGAACAGGACTAGAATGACAAAGCAACTGACTCTCTTCTGCATAGTGTAGTCTGGATATACTAAAATCTATAAAGCATTTTCTCACAGTGTCATTGGTCAGGAAATCGCACGTTCACAGTAGAACCAATAGACTCCAAATCCTAAATCTAAAATATTAACTAAACAATCTTTCACACATCGATGATTAGCTCTTCTTCTCTTGTTCCCATCGTCAGCTTTGTTAGGTAACTTTTTAGTTGCAATCCTAGCTCCAGTCAGTGCGACCATTGTCCAGGCCTGGAAACATCTTCCTCTCATGCATCAAGTCTACAAAGTATCAACTTCTAGTGCAGGACATTTCAATAAGCAGTTCTCATGAGAAAAGTTTAAGACGTTTACAAATCGCTTGGTCAGCGTCCTGTGAACACCCGACAACATTAATTCTCTGCTTTCACAAAACATTTATGAACATTTATTCATGCCATGCAACTTAACATGAGGCTCTGTCGACTAGGCCCAAGCCTCCAAATTAATCAATGCCTAATATTATGTAAGCAAATACATAACATTGACTTATTACTATTATCCATTAATACATTTTACTCTACATGTGCACATTATTTAAACTATAAGTGTGAATTCTTTATTAATTGTCGTACGCACAATGGTGGCCACTCAAGTGGGCACATTCTCCAAGGCACACTATTTGCTATGTTAGCCTAGTTCATGTACATCCTTAGCCAATAATCAATGTAAATTTATTAGTAATGGATTCAGCTTTTGTTGGAAAATGGGTTATTGGTAAGGGCACTAACCTCCACTAAGGTCCAGTTAGGTCTCACTAAATTAACCCCAGCTCAACCCTTGGTAGCTTGGCAACGAGCGTCAAGGCTTAACTTAGGAGACAGAGGGCCTGATTCTGACCTTGGCGGTCTTTTCGCAAGACCGCCGAGTTACCGCCGCGGTAAAGACCGCCGACCGCGGCGGTATGTCGCTGCGCGTATTCCGACCGCTGGGAGCGTTCCGCCGGAATACCGCCAGCAGCCACACTGGCAGTCGGCGGGAAAGTGGAGACTGGTCAACCTCCACCGCCACGCCAGCAGAACACCGCCCCCAGAATTACGACCCACATTTCTGTGTGGCGGTCTTCTGTTGGCGGTCTTCTGTTGGCGGTCACGTCCCTATGGCTCCCGTCGCCTCCCGGAGGACCAACGCACAAGGTAAGTTGATCGTCCGTGAGGGGAGGGGGTGGGGGGTGTTGTGTGATGTGTGCGTGCATGGGGGTGTGTAGAGGGGGTGTGTGAGTGCGTGCATGCGGGCGGGGGGTGCTGCTGTGCCTTTGGGCAATGTGTGTAGTTCGGCGGGTGCGCATGTCGGCATGTATGTGTGCGGGTATGTGCCCCCGTTGTGTATGTGTGTGTGTAGGGGGTGTGCATATGTGCATGTTGGGGGTGCGTGCATGTCGGGGTGCGTGTATGTGCATGTCGGGGTGGGGGGGGCAGGGGGTTCGTACCACCTCTGGGGGGTGGCAGGGAGGTGGAGGGTGTGGGGGGAGGACTTGTGGGGGGCAGTGGGGGGTGGACGAGACCCCTATCAGTGCCAGGGAAGGAATTCCCTGGCCCCGATAGTGCCTACCGCCATGGTTCGCATGGCGGTTCCCGACCGCCAAAAACCGCGGCGGTAAGCAGGGTCATGATACGGTTGGCGGTCTTGGGGCGACCGCCGGGCCGGAGTGTGCGAACTCCAGACCGTCGGTCATGACCGCCGTGGCGGTCGGAGTGGGGAAGTGGCGGTCGATCGCGGCGGTGACCGCCGCGGTCAGAATGCCATTTTTCGGACCGCCGGTCTGTTCGCGGTCCGACCGCCGCCTCTCCGCCGACCGCCAAGGTAAGAATCAGGCCCAGAGTGTTAGGCATTCAAATATCACAAAACAGTAATTAAATAAAACACAGGAAACAGTTTAAAAATCCAAAACCAATTTATAAAAATAGATTATATTTTTATCTTTAAAATGACACCAAAACGAATAAAATCGGATAAGGGGAATATTATTTTTTTAGCGCCTAGAAACAAAAAGCGCCAATCAGGTCATCTGGTTGCACCTCGACCGGGGCAAAGTCAAAGTTTAAGGCCGACCGCGATGGAGCCCTGCTCGGCTGCAGGCCGCGGGAGGCTTCGGTTAAAAGTTTCTCTTCACACTTAGGGCCTGATTCTGACCTTGGCGGTCTTTTCGCAAGACCGCCGAGTTACCGCCGCGGTAAAGACCGCCGACCGCGGCGGTATGCCGCTGCACGTATTCCGACCGCTGGGAGCGTTCCGCCGGAATACCGCCAGCAGCCACACTGGCGGTCGGCGGGAAAGTGGAGACTGGTCAACCTCCACCGCCACGCCAGCAGAACACCGCCCCCAGAATTACGACCCACATTTCTGTGTGGCGGTCTTCTGTTGGCGGTCTTCTGTTGGCGGTCACGTCCCTATGGCTCCCGTCGCCTCCCGGAGGACCAACGCACAAGGTAAGTTGATCGTCCGTGAGGGGAGGGGGTGGGGGGTGTTGTGTGATGTGTGCGTGCATGGGGGTGTGTAGAGGGGGTGTGTGAGTGTGTGCATGCAGGCGGGGGGTGCTGCTGTGCCTTTGGGCAATGTGTGTAGTTCGGCGGGTGCGCATGTCGGCATGTATGTGTGCGGGTATGTGCCCCCGTTGTGTATGTGTGTGTGTAGGGGGTGTGCATATGTGCATGTTGGGGGTGCGTGCATGTCGGGGTGCGTGTATGTGCATGTCGGGGTGGGGGGGGCAGGGGGTTCGTACCACCTCTGGGGGGTGGCAGGGTGGTGGAGGGTGTTGGGGGAGGACTCGTGGGGGGCAGTGGGGGGTGGGGGAGACCCCTATCAGTGCCAGGGAAGGAATTCCCTGGCCCCGATAGTGCCTACCGCCATGGTTCGCATGGCGGTTCCCGACCGCCAAAAACCGCGGCAGAAAGCAGGGTCATGATACGGTTGGCGGTCTTGGGTCGACCGCCGGGCCGGAGTGTGTGAACTCCAGCTCGTCGGTCATGACCGCCGTGGCGGTCGGAGTGGGGAAGTGGCGGTCGATCGCGGCGGTGACCGCCGCGGTCAGAATGCCATTTTTTGGACCGCCGGTCTGTTCGCGGTCCGACCGCCGACTCTCCGCCGACCGCCAAGGTAAGAATCAGGCCCTTAGTCTCTTTTTCGAAGATTTTCTTCAGCGGGATGAACCTGCCAGTACAATCCGACCTCCTGGAGCCCTTCTCCGGATACGCGTCGCGGAATCCTCGGTGGAGATTTTTACCTTCGGACTTAGTCGTTTTTTCGAGGCGAAAATCCTTCGACCAGGGTAAACCTGGATCTTGATCCGACGTCCCTGGAGCCCTCCTCGGATACGCTGGCTGGGAGGTCCCGGTTAACTTTTTACCTTCGGACTTAGTCTCTTTTTTGGAGATTTTCTTTACCGGGACGAACCAGCAAATCAGGCCGGGTCGCGGTTGAGGCAAGCCGGCTAGAGTTGCCGAGGCGGGTCGGTCCCTCTATGGAGCTTTTTTTCAAAAGTTCTCCAAACTTCTCCAAACTTATGGGGCTTCTTCCAGATGTCCTTTTAAGGTGGTTCTTTTGAGGTCCACAGCTCACCCCATGGGTCCAGAAGTTCTGATATGGTCCTTGGGGGTGCAGACTACTACTCCCAGAATGCACCTGGCGCAAACTCCTTTTTGGCCACTGGACAGTGGTCAGCTGGTCGCTTTCTTCAGGAGTTGGTGCAGGGGACTCTGGTTAGCAATTTTTCACCTGTAGCAAACAGGGAGTCTCTCCTTGAACCAGTTGAAGCCAGGCAAAGACCTTCTTGTGGTGAAGCCCAGGTGTGCAGCTGGTTCAGTCCTTCGGAGTGCAGGTTCCAGGTGCAGGCCAGGGGTCCAGCAGGGCAGTCCTTCTTCTTCTATAGTTCTTCCTTGTTTGATGTGGTAGGGAACTGAGGTGTGGGTGCAGGTCTGCCAGTTCTATGCTTGCTCCTGGGAGAAAAGCAGGGGGGTCCTGGTTCTCCAATCAGGTGCAGGGTCCTTCCCCCTGTGATGACCACTTCCTGGGAAGTGTGGCAAAAATCAATCCCAGGAGGCAACATTCTCCAAAAATCCACCATGGCTGAATCTGATTTTTGGAGGTTACATCTGGCTGAGCCCACCCACTGGTGTGGCTAAACATCATAAACACACCCCTCTCCTGTCCTTTCCTAATCTAATCAAGGGGGCATCTAGTTGTCTGGGGTTGCAGGATGTGGGAGTGTTGCTGGTTGCTCCAAATGTCCTTCTCTGCCTTTGAAGACCAGTTTGGTAGCCCTCCCCCGTCCTGCCTAACCATCTGCTGAGGGGAGATTCCCCCCACAGTCACATTCCTTTGTGTGAAGCCAGGCCACTTCACACCTCATCAAGGCAGCCTGGCCAGGCTGCTAGAGGCTGGCCAATCAGGGCACAGCAGCAAAAACAATGCAGGGCTGAAATTGGCAACTTTTCAGTTAAAGTTTAAAACTCTTTACCTGAACAAGTAATATTAAATCCAACAACTGGAGGTTGTGGGATTTATTATAACAATTAATTTGATAACAAACTCTTGATATCCATCATTTAAGGGGACTTTAAAAATTCAAATAAAGTCTCCCCATTCTAGCCTATGGAGGCCATTCACTACAATGAGGGAAAAACGAATTTGGCTGTTTTTACCTCACTAGGACTCATAAGACTATTTTAATAAGTCCCCTGCTTATAGTTACATGGCACCCATCCCTAGGGGCACATAGGGCACACCTTAGGGGTGACTTATATGTAAAAATAAGGTAGTTTAAGACTTTGGAACTACTTTTAATTCCAAAGTCGAATTTGCATATAACTTTAATTTAAAAGCAGCCAGCAAGGCAGGCCTGCCTTTAAAATGACACTGGGCACCTCAGCAGTGCTACCTATGCTGTGGTCCATAAACCTACATGCCCTACCATATACTAGGGACTTATAGGTAGGTTGACTTAGCCAATTATAATTAGCCTAATTTGCATATCCATTTTAAACAGAGCACAGGCCCTGGGACTGGTTAGCAGTACCCAGGGCACCATCAGAGTCAGGAAAACACCAGCAAAAAGTGGGAAATGGGGACAAAACGTTAGGGGGCCTCTGTAATCAGCCCTGTTTTCTCACAGCTTTCACAACACCAAACAAAATGCAGTTGAGAAGTAAAGAGGCTACAATTTACAAAGTTGGTTACAAAAAGATAATTTAATGAATGTAATCATCAGGAGTTGTTGCAAACTAAACCATTTTCCATAGAAAAGAACTGAACATTCAATTTTCACATTATTGTATTTGGCATAAAACGCTGAGATACAGGCCTTTTTTGTGGCTGAGCTGAATTGGAACTTTGGCAGATAAAAGTGCATGATTCACTGAGTCAACTGTTTACCTTCAGACCTTCTCTGGAGGGTGAAAACCATTCGCGTGGCAAGGCAGGAGATAAATCTGAGAAGGGCTACACAAAGTTAGACAGCGCTTTTTCACTGTTCTGCAATAGCATCACATTTTTTAAGTCAAAAAGCTAACAATGGGGAAATCACATAAATGTGACTGCTTACGATGAATCTTTTAATGGATGATTGCCACCTTGCTCGATCCTCCAGATGCGAATTTCCAACTATTATTAAAAGTTCAGCAGTTTTGTTTCTGTAAGTAATAAAATATAAAATGTCTCAAGAAGTATTCCACTGGCAACTGTCAAAATTCAGGTTTCGAAAAACCTACCCACATGTTATTCTCAGATGGCTATATCTTGTAAAAAGAAAATTTGGGCTGTGAGTAATATTTATATGAATATGTGACTTGGAAGGTTGGGACAGACTTCATTCTTTTTATGGATTTATTGTGTTTGCTTGTCTTTGAAGCCAGCAGCTGGCCTTATGAACTACATGGGAAATTAGGCTTAAAAAGTTAAGAAAATTAACAGCAGGAGACCAGTCAGAAACATGAAGGATAAGCTTAAAGGCAAATAATTGCAGCACGCTGTAGACAGCATGCATTTTGAAACTTGTGAGGTCACTTTAGATGCAAGGAGGGAAAACATTCCCCTCAAACTATATCCCCAAAGTGAGGTTTGTGAATGTGTGCACAACTTCTCTGCATAATTATAGTTCACTTACCGATGAGTCTTCTTTGGCAACTTTATAGCAAATATTTGTTGTGTTTTAGAGCTGAGGACATGTGTAGCTGAGGCCTAGTCAGCAGGCTTCAGCTGCTTTGAAGTTTAAGCACTAGTGAGAACAAACAATAGAGAACACAAAATTGAGTAAACTTGGAAAAAGATGGATTTATGACAGGGTTCCAGAACCTTGAGAAGGCTACCCTCTGCTTGAATCTTGAGAAGAACTTTACTTTTTGTAAGGCTGTTGATGAATCTGTAAAGTAAGCCAGCTTCCAAAGTGCTGACCTTTTCAATGGAAGGCTTTGCTCTCATATGAGAGGGTTTTAATTTGACTGTGTCATTGCCTATCCCCTATGCTGCCACTCCAGCCTTCATATGTGACCCATCTTTAATCCACATTTGTGCAACAATTCCAGTAATATCCCATGATACTTTAGCTGTTATGTAGGGCAGACCCAGAAAACAATATAGTGTATTTTTATGTAACTTAATGTATCCAATTGCATATTTCAATATGATGTTCTTGTTTAGCTCTCTCAGCATTGCTAGAATTTATATTTGAGTTCCTTTTAATTGCTGCAAGAAGAGAGTTAATGTTTATTTGTCTTAATGGGTAAATGAGTTGTTTATCTCCGTGGCCCACTATCTGCTATGCCTAGTAGACTCTACTTGGGATATGTTAGTATCAAGTAAGGAGAATGCATGAGCAAGTGATTGGAATCTTGTCTTCATTGTCCGTGGATTTAATTATTTTTAATATTTGCATAAATGTTATTAATTTTATAAACCATGTTGGTACCTATACAGGTGTCTTAGTGGTAGGTAGAGCCAGAAAGAGATGCTGTGTAGAAAACAAACCATGTGCATAGAACCATGGGGCAGATTTAAGAGCCGCTTGCTCCACTTTAGCGCTACCTTAGAGTCATTTTTTTGACGTCAAGTCAGTGCTAAGATGGCCTTTTTCCCACGCCAGATTTACAAAGTGGTGCAATGCATGCATTGTGCCACTTTGTAGCCCTTGCCCCAGGCAGAATGTATGCAATGGGGCGTTCCCCTGTTAGGAGGCCCGAAAAAATGGTGCAGTGAAATTTAAAAGATTTCACTGCACCATTTTTTCTTAATTTGTAATGCCTGCTCAGAGCAGGCGTTACAATGATGCACCCATTTAAAGCAGTGGGCCTCTTTGCACTTTGCTACACTAGTGTCAAAATGTTTCATGTCACACCATGTCCTCTAGCCCTTGAACCACATGATTTGTTTTTGCTCTTAGTCAATGCATTGCATTTTGTTTACAAAATGTCTTATTTTCTTCTCATGAGCATAAGTCAATTCGTGAAGTTGTTGCAGAGTAGGTCAGAAGGAATTACATCAGAAGGGAGCTGCAGAGAAATAATTTTAAGATTTACCTTTAAAGACAAACGCTGATGACCATCAGACACTCCCTCTTTATTAAGCTTTTTAGTTTTAGGTTTTTCATATCCATAATTCTTGACCTTTCCTGGTTGCCTGTAATAGATTGGTACTGGGATGTAAGGGTTGTAAAGACTCCATATTTTGTTCTGGGGGAACTTATGGCCCTGTCTCTGAATTACCCCCAAGTCTATCCACGATGCCATTTAGACATAAAAATTATGTTAAATGTTATATTAACGGTATGTTATAAGCTATGATCATTGCAGCTTCTTGCGGCTAGAGGAAATAACTAACATTCAGGAAGGAAACTTGCTAAGATATACAGATTAGGCAAGTTTAAATGCAACTTTGAAACCTTTGGTTTTTAGATCTTTTTTTTAAATCTGAACATAGAAATGTGCATTGTCCGAGGTAGAAGATTCTACCATTTTGCTGCTGAGAAAAAGTTTTCTGCCCATAGAAGGAAGTACAGAATTTTGGAACATCAAACAAGTTTGCCATTTGATCTCAAAGGTCAAGGTGAGGTATGAATGCCTAATTTATTTGGTAAAAAAAAAAAGTGGGGCATGCCCATGCAGAACATTTTTTATGATGTCTAGATTCTTAAATCGGACCTCCTGTGTAACTCTTAGACAATGAAACTGAAAGAGGATAGTGCTAATATTGCTCATGGTTGCGCTTTTAACAATGATATAGGCTTTACATTCTGAATCAATTGTAACTCAAAATTAGTGATTTTGGGAGGGGCAAACAACAAGACTTTGTGTAATGCTATGGTTGGAGGAAGGTGATAACCACTTGCTTATGGTACTATGTTAGAATAAAAGTAAAATCCTCTCTAGAAATCGTTAAGGTGCCAGAGTAAAGTGCTAGTAACGTTTGTTATTTTGATATTTTTGAATCCACGACTCTTCCTAAATTATCATTTACACAGTATACTGAAGCATGCAGAGGAACATAATATCAGGCTTGAAATTTGAGTCCCATTTGTCAACTGATTCGTTAGTGATCAGTATTTCAGTCTTTGATGGATTAAATAAAAAAAATGATCTGCCCCCATGGGAGGGACATAAAACGTTTTTTTTCTGGATGCTAATGACTGGGTTATTGGCTTTAGCTATTGTTTGCCTTAAATTAAACAAAACGTGTGTGTCGTCTGTATATATAAAAGTGAGCATGGATGCTTTGAAAAGTGTAAGCTAATGATTCCACATGTATGTTAGGTTGAAGGGGAGATGGGTTTGTTGTACAAAGAAGAAAACAGATCAAATATTTGAAGTGCAAAAGTTACAAATGTAATAACACTGAATCAGGAATACCTCTTAACATAAGTAATGATTGCTACAACGGCTGGGCCAGGACTGTGCTGTGCCTGCAATGTATGAGCCCAGGAGATAGAAATACCTGAGGACTCGCCTCGGCTGGATCCACGGGGGGGCGCCGCCGTCAGCTTTGATTCAGCTACTATGGGTCAGGACAAACTGTTACCCTGTTTGATATCCTGCTTTAGCAGATTAGGTTCATAAAATAGAATAGTCAACCAGTTCTTATGGGATTCAGAAATATGTTGGGGTCGTTTATAAGTTCCCTGCCAATACATGACTTGCCTTCATATTTCTGACATTGTTGCCCCATTCCTGATAGTGTATTGAGTGGATGTGCCATGCCTCTTTTGTAGCTTGTAGGTATTTTTGTTGTATCTATCTATATTGTATTTAGAACACTTCATTCACGGATTAGCATATACCAATGTTATTACCAAAAGAGGATTCGTAGCAATTACTGACGTGTTTTTTTCATTTCGTACTAAACTCAATTGAAAAGCGCTTCAGCGCCTCGTCAGGGGTAGTAAGCACTATATAAATACATCTTATAATTACAGTTACTATATGTGCTGTGCAAAGCATAAATAACTTTGGTACAATCTGCATTCTTGCACTATGCTAGAGCTTCATATTGATTTCTAATGCATCGTTCAAACTTAGGACCCAATGTATGAGGGTTCAGTCACAAAGTAGTCGTATGTAGATAAATGTTTTGGTATTTCTAAAGTGCAATCCTAGCATGCTAGACAAGGAGTGGTGTGCCGGAGTCAGGCCGACGTGGGGATAACATGGTGAAAGGGCCAGTTTATACATTGACTGATTTACAACTCTTCCTTCATATTGCAAAGTGATAATGCAAAATGTCCTTTTGCAGCTGACCTTTGGGGCCTTTGTCTGCAGACACAAGGATGGAGGCCTGAGAGGGACATCAGAACTCAATCGTTTTCGTTCAATTAGTGCAGTGATTTAATTTGTTACAGCAGCTAGTGTTCTTTGAAGGCTGCTTAAAAAAAGGTTTGCAATTAGGATATAACATTGGGAATAAATGCAGTAGTGCCCTAAACTACTGTTGCCACCCCATGACAAAAGCATACATTAACAAGGTGTCAGAAGTATCACATGGGATAGGGAATTAGCAATATATCAATGGTTTGTCACAAAGCATTGATGCATTTCATTGTGATTCCGAAGGAGAAAGAGGGGCCCCTTGTATGCCATCTTCTCCCAGACCTCAATCAGTCGCTGAAGATATTTTGTGACTCAAAAAGTGATTTCTGTTTTGTAGTGTGTACTTTATACCATGAAAATTGCCTTGTTGCAATAAAAGCGCCTGTGATTTTGCGAATCTCATTCTTTCTTTTGCCGCCAAGGGACATTGTACCCGGGACCCTTAGTTCTAGAAAGCCATAAGCGCAGGAATACACAGGGACATTTATCTAAACTGTGGATCATGGAACCTGGAAAGGTGTCTCAAAAAAAAATATTGGTCTGAACAAAAATCAGTTTGCACCTCTCCATTCGCAGATATGCAAAAGCGTTTCTGTAACTGAAGTACTTATTCCTGCATTCCTGGTGAAATCATTTTAAACCTTGCAGTCTAATTTTTTTAACTGACAAAATTAGGAGCACGAACGGTTCAGTTGATCGACTGTAATGCTGCCCCATTTAAATTAATATTATAGATTTCTTCTATAATGCACGCCAGAAATTGAATTGCCTCTTGAATCAGCCAGTGGAAGGTGTATTGATCTAGATATGTTTGAACCGCTTTTTTCTTTAATTTCTATCAACAGCTTAAAATAATTACATGTGATTAATAAGGGGCTGATTAAAAAACCACATGGCAGGAGCACCGAACTTTATGCTTGCAGTCTTACATGTGTGATGAGCATTAATAGCCAAAACCTTCGAAATTCTCAAATAATTTTAGCAGTACTTACATGCACAAAATGTATGTATAGAGATTTGTAACAAACCTTTAGTTTACTTGTGAGGATACAATGGATTAATGTGCTTTCAGTTATCATTGTTTTGTTTGTCAGAGGAGGAAATATATTTTACATCCGCATCAATTTTTGTTTTTTCCATTTTGTTCCTCATCATGAAAAAATGTGTCCCTGACTGTGACAGCAGTAAATATTCAATACATTTCTTGGTGTGGAACAACCTACACATGTTTTTGCAAGGGCTCCACTGTGGAATGCTCACAACCTACCCCTGTTTAAGATTTACTACTTGTGAAATTCTGCCGAACTGGCAAAATGTTATATATGACTAAATCCATGTTCCAGGAGAATGTCCCATCATTCCTACTATTTATTTTGTGGATCAGAAATAGATTTCTGCCCATTTAAATACTGCTATTTGTGTATCTAAGCTTGATTTAGTGATTGGTATATGCTCAGATGGGGAAAAATAAGCATTAGCAAAGACAATAGGTTTCACCTACAGAAGTTATTGTCTTTGCCAATATCATTTAGCCTTGTTGTACAGCAGTAGGGAGTGGAGTGGCATAGAGTGGAGTGGAGTAGTATGGTTTGGAGTGGCATAGATTGAAGTGGCATAGAGTGAAGTGGCATAGAGTGAAGTGGCAAAGAGTAGAGTGGCGCACAGTGAAGTGGAATGGGGTGGAGTGGACTGGCATAGAGGCGAGGAGTAGAGTGGTTTAGAGTGCAGTAGCATAGAGTGGAGTGGCATAAAGTAGCATTTAGTAGAATGGAGTGGCATTAGGGAGTGGAGTAGACTAGAATGGCACAGAGAGGAGTGGTGTAGAGTGGAGTGGGGCAGAGTGGAGTACAGTAGAGTAGAGCAGCATGGCGTAGAGTGGTGTGGAGTAGTTACAATGGACTGTGGAGTGGCATAGAGTGGAATAGAGTGGTGTAGAGTAAAGTGGCATAGAGTGGAGAGAAGTAGAGAGGCTTGGAGTGACAAAGAGTGAACGGGGGATAGTGAAGTGGTGTAGAGTAGAGTGGCAAAGAGCAGAGTGCAGTAAAGTAGAGTAGCATTGAGTGGAGTGGGATAGAGTGGCGTAGAGTGTCACTGTGGGGTTGGAGTGGCGTGGTATAGAGTGGTGTACAGTGGCATACAGAGGACTGGAGTGGCATGGAGTAGAATGGCATAGAGTAGAGTGGAATTGTATAGAGTAGAATGGACTGACATAGAGTGCAGTGGCATATAGTAGAGTGGCGCACAATAGAGAAGAGTGGCATAGAGTGCATTGAGTGCATTGAGGGATATAGATTACAGTGGTGCAGAGTATAGTAGAGTGGCGTTGAGTGCAGTGGCATTGAGTGCAGTGGCATAGAGTGCAGAGGCACAGAGTGCAGTGGAATAGAGTGGTGCAGAGTAGAGTGCAGTGGTGTGAAGAGCAGCGCTATAGAGTAGAGTGGCATAGAGTGTAGTGGCATAAAGTAGAATGGTGCAAAGTAGATTAAAGTGACATTGAGTGCAATGGTGCTGGGTAGAATAGAGTGGCATAGAATGCAGTGGCGTAGAATGGTGTAGAATGGCATAGAGTGTAGTGATATGAAGTACCATAGGGCTCAGTAGAGTGCCGTAGAGTGCAGTGGCACAGAGTGCAATGGCATATAGTAGAATGGTACAGATTAGAGTGTAGTGGTATCAAGAGAAGTGATGTAGAATGCGGTGCAGATTAGAGTGGCATAGAGGGTAGTAGCATAGAGTAGAGTGGTCTAGAGTGGAGTGCAGTGGCACAGAGTACAGTAGCATAGAGGTCAGTGGCATACAGTAGAGCGGTGCAGAGTGAAGTAGACTAGCATTGAGTGCAGTGGCATAAAGTGCTGTGGCATAGAATAGAATGGTGGTGAGTAGAGTGTTGTAGAGTACAGTGGAATAAAGTGTGTTGGCATAGAGTTCAGTGGCACAGAGTACAGTAGTGCAAAGTAAAACAGAATGGCATACAGGGCAGTGGTGTGGAGTGGACTAGAGTGGAGTGGGATAGAGTACAATGGTGATAAGTGCAGTTGAGTAGTAGAGTAGAGTGCAGCAGAATAGAGTAGAGTGATGCAGAGAAGAGTGGCATAGAGTGCAGTGCATAAAGTACAGTGGCATATAGTACAGTGTTGTAGAGTGGAGTGGTGCTTAATAGAGTAGAGGGGAGTAGAGTTGTGCAGAGTAGAGTGCAGTGGCATACAGTACATTGTTGCTGAGTAGAGTAGAGTGGCATTGAGTGAACTAGCGTACAGTGTAGTGGCATAGAATAGAGTGGTGCATAGTAGAGTGCTGTGACATAGAGCAGAGTGATGCAAAGTAATGTGGCATAGAGTGCAGTGGCATAGAGTGGAGTGGTGCAGAGTAGAGTGCAGTGGCATCGAATTCAGTGGCATAGAGCAGAGTGGTGTAGAGTACAGTGGTGCAGAGAAAGTGCAGTGGCATAAAGCAGAGTGGTGCAGAGCAGAGTGGAGTAGAGTGCAGTGCCATAAGGTGCTGTGGTGTAGATTAGAGAGCAATGGCATACCATAGAGTGCAGTTGCTTAGAGTACAATGGCATAGAGTACAGGGGAGGGGTGTGAGGGAAAAGAAGCAGCGGGTGTGAGGATAATAATAGCTACATAAATGGGGATATGAGAGATGGACTGAAAACACAAGCACTTATATGGAATAATTGAAAATACAAAATGTATCTCCAAAAATGGGAGAAGTGAAGGAACACAAGTATGTGGTCCACGCTCCAGAGGAAGGGCCAAACACAACATGAGAACATGACACCCTCATGCTGTGACAAACTGCAGCACAGCAAATGAGAGCGACGCAGAAGCTAGCAAATGGTAAGCTATGTGTGGGCTGTAAACCCTCTCTATGGAAGTAAAGGTCTTGCAGAGACAGTGCATGCACCGTCTAGGTGTTCCTAAAAATGTATGGTTAAATGATATACCCTTCTCTGGGCAAAATACTTTAGGATCACGTGTGGATGTGCATCAAGGGCACTAGGGCAGTTTCTGTCAGCTGATAAACAAGCAGAAGATGCTCTCCACAGCTTGGACCTGCAAGAATTAGAGTAAATGTCAGTTCATGTATTTTTTTTTCCAGTGGCCTGTTCATGGATGCCCCAAAGAGCTCATGTCCACAGTCCAGGAGGGGGCACAAATAGGGCACCATAGAGCAATGGACTGTGCAAGTATATTTGGCACATTTCAGTTTTGCTTTTCTTGCACAGGTGCAATCCATAGTTGTACACTGCTGCATGCCAATTGTAGGAACCTGTTGGAGCAGTGAGGCATTTATTTGACATTTTTACCCCATTCATTGTCAGAAGCCAAGATTACATAACAATACAGTTGTCTTTGAGGTGCGTTGTCTCCTTGAGCTAATGACACATAATGGATGTTTATTGTTAGTTATCTCTTTGATAATCACTTCATCAATCTCAGACTGACAGAAAGTTGGGTAGGCCCATCTGGCTTTGAACATGTGACAAAGAGGCCAGACACAGATACAAAGAGTAAATGACTTGTCCAGTGAGCCACCAGACCCTGCAATACAAGAAGTAAAAACTTGTCATATTGTTTAAGTCATTTTTATTATCCCTGACATAACTGTGGGTCAGCCTTGACATATAGTGAGTTTTCTTGGTGACATTCTGGCTATCACTGAAATAGTAGGGTCCAATTCATGACATGGTGTAGATATGTAGGGCAACATTTTAGCTATCCTTTCCTAATATGACATACTGTGGGATTCTTGGTGATGTTCTGGCCACCCCTAGTATAATAGACACCATCCATGTTATTGTGTGGAATGGGCATTTTAGTGATATCTTAGCTAGGTGTTGCCCCTTTGTGACATTTAATGGGTATGTTGACAGCATTCTGCCTATTCCTGACATGATAGTTTCACATCCATGCCATATTGTGACATCCCTGATGACATTCTGTTAAGTCCTAGCATAATAAAGGCACAGCCAATCATGACAACATTCTGGCTATCCCTGACATAATAATGGCACATTGTTAACATATTGTCTGCATTTTATCCCTACGATAAAGGTAATGAATACACCTGCCATATGATTGCCATCCCAGAGATTCGAAGAGGATGATGATGAATGGGCATGTAAGTCAGATTCTCTCTTTATGTTACAATAACACACGTGAGTGCATGGTAAAAACAGAAAGCTACTCTCTGGACACCAAAAATCTATTTACTAAACCTGAAAATATAGGGTTGTGGTGTACATAGTGCTCTAGAAGCACAAAAAAACATGAGTGCCTGATTTTTGGGCCTCTAGAGGACCACAGAGACTTGTGAGACATGTTCTGTAATATGGATTGTACTTGTGTCAAGTTTGCGTCAGCATAATCAGACGGGGGATTCATGCATTTGGTATGTGTGAATTAGGCAATGTCTTTGCACCTGTACCTTACATCGAAGTTGGTGCAGGGGCAACTACGCTTCTGGGAGATGGAGTGATTCTGCACCACATATGTGGAGCTGCTCAGTCAGTAGGCCCCCAAAAGGACTTGCTTAGAGGTGAGAATAAAGGGCCCCAGGACTGGAGCAGCATCCTTTTCCAGGCAACTGCAGGTACATATTGTAACTGTGAGAGAAATGTGTGTTTTGGCATGATCACCCCCTTTTTTTCATGACCAATGCTGCTATTTTTTTACTTGGGGCATTGGAACACTGCTGATTAGGCCCCAGTGCCTATACTCTGAGCTCTTATATCTGACAAAATTGGCTAACTCCTCATTGTCTTACTTCATTGACTTATAAGGCTATACTGTATGGTGCAAAAACACAGTAGTATCATGGAAAGTTAGATATCACCTACAGACTGCAGAAGTATTGTGGCATACACTCATACACTAGTGTGACAAAGGAAATCATGGCTTCAGGCCTACTTTGTAGCCTGACCATTGCAGTGTAGTCCTGCAGCCTGACCTGTCAATATAACCCTTTTGACGGGGGAAAACCTCCCTCTAAATATTATTATGTCACCTCTATGTAAGCCTTGCAGACCAGAAAATAGTGTGCATGGTAGTTGAAAGTAGGATATCTAGAAATGTAATTTACAGCTAGATAAATGACTCAATCACCATAGATATAATATTTTGTAAAAATCTAACATAGTGGTAAAGTTGACGTTTTAATAAATGTTTTAGAAAAGTAATTTTTAAGAAGTTACATTTTCCCTGCTCGAAGCTCCTCAAGGCTAATTTGCATTAATCTAACAGAAACTGCTCTTCCAATGTTTGATCTTAATGAGGTCTGAAACCTTTTCCACAACAGAGACAATGGCTGAGGCCTGGTGAAATTGTGGACTGAGAGTAGAGATTGTGATGGCTTTCAGCCCAGGAAGAGCAGGTGGGGAGGTTCAAGGAACGTCATTAACTTGAAAGGGACAGAGATGAAGCCTGACAATGGAGGAGTTAAATAAGGAATGGGAAGCCTTTGTTCTGTAGGCCGGGGTAGTCCATTTGTCACTAGATCTGTGGGAGGGAGAACTGGTCCCGAACCAGTTTTGTGAAGCTTAGGAGGAGGGATGGATTATTTCCATGAGCATACCCCTGTGTGGCACATATGTTCCCACCAAGCAGTGAAGACCTGTGTATCTTGGATTTCCATTAATATTTTTTCAGTAGGGCAAACAAGATCTGCTGTAAAAGTGGGTATGGTTGCCCCAGGAACTTTTTCCCGATAGTTTAGTGAGTGCACAGAAGTCACTTTCGCCCACTGGCTAGTGAAACCTCGAAAGCTGCAGTTTGAGACACATGAGGTTATCTAAAGAGCTGGACTTGCTCTCCGTTGTACTCAGGATAAAGACTTACACTCCAAACATCAGTAAGCTACCTCTTACAAGGGCGCAAAAAGTTGCAAGAGGCCTTTTCATGAAGTGACCCGTTGCAACTGGAAGAGAACTGGACCCTGCTGGTGGCCTTTGCTGGTGTGGCCTCTGCTGGAGTGGCCTTTGCTGGAGTAAGTCATGACCCACTATGTACTGTCCTTGGGCACCTGGCACTCTTAGTGTATCCAGAAAGGCTTGTCATGCAATCTCTGAAAAAGTTTGGCTTGGAAAATGTTTGGACTTCCATACCTTCAGAGGACCGGAACCAACTACCTAAGTCAATCTGGCCAATGTGCCATCTCACTAGGCAAGAAAATCAAGAGGGTACCACTCAGAGCTGTCACAGCTCAAAAAACACATTTAGGAGATCCTCAAGACAGGTTATCTGATTACAAGGCAACCTTCTCAAATAAAGACTGCAACCTAGCCTAAGTGGAAGATTTTGAGCTCTAAAATAAGGACTACATTTGAATGTAGAAATCTTGACCGGGCAAAGATGCCAAAACTATTTGACCGGGAAAGGACTTCACTGGTCAAGAAATTTGAATTTTCCCAGTTCTGAGCTTTACCCACCAAAGTCAACAGCTTTAACAGGACCTTGTCCAAGTCCTAACAGGCTTTGAGAGAATTTCATCAGGTACAGTTTGCAACCTTGCCCCACTGGAAGAGTTTGAATTCCATTTCAGTGACTAAGACTGGAGGTAAAATCTTTGAACAGTTTAGACAAACCTTTTGCATTTATCTGACCTATGCTTTATTGTGGTCTGCCTGAATTTGCACCTAGGTCCTAGCCAACCACAAACAGTGATTACTGATTGGCACTTTTTTCTGAGCTGTTTCTCTCCTAAACCTTTAAAAAATCATATTGCTGGATCCCTTATTGATTTTTTTCATTTTCTTTTTTGTTTTGCTTATTAAAATTGTCTCTATTTTATATTTAAATTCCAGTGGGTTTTGTGTTGTATTTTCAACATTTTAACTGGTTTGGAACTTTGAGATGCTTAACATAATTTTCTTCAAGTTAAACCTGTCAGTTGTGTGCCATAGCTCCCATGTTTAACCATGTTTCAATTATTGAAAATTTTGCAAAACCTAACAGGTTAGTGACTTCATTATTTATGGTGGAATATCATCCATCCACAATTAATAATTCATTTTCTTACAAACTGCCTTTGGGACTTGCCATGACCCGCCAGGTAAACTCTGTCGCCTCCTCCTGCAGGCACACTCTATGCTAACTTCGAAAGATCTTCCGATGGATCCCAGCAGACTGTCACAGGACAGTCACCTGCACCTTAATCATTAGCAAGCTCGACTACAGTGAAGCCCTTTACACCGGCACCTCAACAAGAAACATCAAAAAACTTCAACTCATCCAGAATGCCACTGCCAGACTAATTCTGAACCTCCCTCGCTGAGAACACATTTCCCAACACCTGAGGACCCTACAATGGCTACCGGTTGAGAAACGAATCACCTTCAAGCTTCTCACCCACACCTACAAAGCCATACACAATTTAGGACCAGCCTACCTGAAACACAGCGTCTCCTTCCACACCCCCCTAGATCCCTCCACTACGCCACCTTCCCTCGCATCTGCAAAACCACCACGGGAGGACGATCTTTCACCTACAATGCAGCAAAGAGCTGGAGCAACCTCCCTCTGCACCTTAGACAAAGCACATCGCTCACCGTCTTCAGGAACAACCTCAAAACATGGTTCTGCAAATGAGCCTCTCCCCCCCAGCGCTTTGAGACCCTCACAGGTGAGTAGCCGCCCTTTACAAATATTGATTCATTGATTGATTCCTGTCCCTTCAGCCAATTCCACTGTCAGTGAAAGACTGAAAAACTGTACCTGTGTTTCACCGATGTGCTCAGCACGTCCCAGCACTTGGGAAAGTGCATTGTCTTATGAATTAGGTGCACTGTTTCAGCCTGCACCAATTGCAAGCTTTCGTGAGATCAGTATAGTCATATAAAAAGGAAAGAGTGCCTAATTAACAATACAGTATCTGATATTGAAGGACAGCAATACTATTTTTAGTGAACATCATAAAAGTTATATTTCAGGAATTGAGCCCCCTTACGCACAATGCCAATTACATATTTCATGGCGGAATGTTGGAATATTCTGAAAACGGAAAACTGATGTTTTGAGGAAATTTGCTGCATTTGAAAAATGTATTTAAAGTTAGTATTTATGGGATAGATCTTGCTGGATTTGGGAAGCTTATTACTCAATTGCTAATTACTGGAGATTTGTAATTTCTATGGCAGTAATTTCATGACGTGGGTAGAGGCATATTATCATCTATATAGAAAAACGTTCTATGATATTGTCACTACTGCTCTCTGAGTCCCGAGCATGTACAATTAGCGTAAAATAGCTGGACTTGTATGGTCTATCTAATTGAGCAGCAATAATTATTAATGTATGAGACTATAATATTTGTTGAGCTCATATGTTGTTTGCCTGTGAATGTTAGATTTGCATTACTTTTACATTTTCCAATCATTCACTTTCAAGTACAAAATCAGTCATGGCATATGACTAAAAATCAACACTAAAATGTCAGGATGGAAAAATCAAGTGAATAAAAATGCTGTATAAGGTTTAAAAATGAGGGGCCTGTGACATTGCATAACCAAAGTCTATTATCTAACTGTAACACATGTAGCGCTTAAAAAACATATATTTTGCTGCCAATTTTCTAAGTTGTCTTTGTAAGGGCAACCCCACACACCCCTTGGGATAATACGGCTTGCCTTGCACACCATAACAGTACTTTAATATTTCATTAGTGGTTTTTGGATTTTCTATTTGCGAGTGGATGGTGCAAAGAAGTGCAGTATTTGGCCCTATTTTTTCAAAACTTTCATCGTTGTAGAATCATACCGAACCACTGTGGAGGAAGTCTTGCTTACTCACTTTGCCTGAAAGTTCATTGGAAGTACGACATTTGATTTGTATAATACACATTATTTATTGTTGTTCAGAGTCATGGGTAACATCCATCATTGTACACAAAAGAGCAGCGATTGTTTTAACAAAAGTTATGTGTTGATCCAAGTTATTTCATAATCATCTCAAATTATATTTGTATATACAAAACCAGAATTGTAGACAAGATAAAAGATTTAACAAATTCCATACTTTAATACGATGCCTAATTACAGTGAATTTTACATCTTGTTTCAAGACCCTCCAATATGCTTAATGATAGGTTGATTAAAAGTTTAACCAACACATGTCTCACCTCTTTAGGACTCACAGGCTTGGGCCTTTTTCAAGGCTGAAAAACACAGTACCGGTAAACACTTTTTTGTTATAGTAACACAGTGTTGATCTCCTTTGCAAATGTGTAAGTGATCACTATAGTGACACAGCAAATGTGATATGTGCAATATAAAAATGAGACCATGTAAACATTAAGTGGCATTCATGACAAAGTGATCTGGAAGTTTAAAAAATTATCACAATCTTTAGCTATGTTTGAAGAAATAAGAAGAAAGAAGAAAAAAGAGGATGTTTGAGAAAAAGGAGGTGATGGCACTGAAAAAGTACTAGTGCACTGTGTGTGGTATAATATAAGACACACAGTTCATAAGCAAAAATATCGAATTGGGTCCCAGATTTGTGGAAGTGAAAGGAGGAGTCTGGGAGAGAGAGGAAAGACTGCGGTAAAGAAAGGGGAAGGGAAGTGGTTTATTCATCTTATGAAATTCTAGTTTGCTAGCCAAATTAGTGGAATTAGTGTCTTAGTAATAAGTCATAAATAATCAATTTCTTAGGTGATTACTTTACAGAGATTAATGGGGGGTTGATTTCTCTCTCCACCATACTGACGGCCTGTCAGCTTTATTTAGGGAGGGGCAGACCTTCATTATTTCAACTGGGGACACTACTTTGTCTCCAGTGACAACATAAACCTCTGACAGTCTGACACAGTAAGGACATCAGAGGTTCAGCCTTGTGTCTGTCCAACAGATTTATAGTGGGCGAACACATAGCCAGTTATCACTGTGTGTCACCACCAGGTAAAACATGGCAGTGACTGCCAGTAAAAATTGCAAAATGCACCTATCCCCATGGAAGAAAACCCCTATGATGAGAAGAGCATTGTTTTTTTTTTGGTTTTCCAAGACAAATTCCCTCTTTAAGTTTTTCTTTGGGGAAATAAAAAAAAAAAAACTGTACGTTTGCCATGCATCATGTTGATGGAGCCTTCCATCAAATATACAATACATTGACAGGAACTGCTGGGTCGGCGGATATCTAAAAATTTGGCAGATGGGGACAAGATAGGATGATGAAGTACTTTACTCTATTGCCCTTACAAAGCGCACACTAGTCTGACAAATTCTAAATCAGGCCTTTAGTCTGATATTATTGGAAAAGTCTAAATGTACTTTTCCTAGAAAAGAAAACACCAGTAAACTACAAAGGTTACCCCAGAGATGTATTACTAGGCTAACAATTAATCTAGAGGGTTAACTCAAAGTTTTATGACACCATGGAATCAATCATGTAGTTTGGGAAGATATCTCTAGAGTTGGGCTTAAACCACATAGTTTTCAAAATTATCTATTAAAAAGTAGATAATATTGATGAGCCGAAGATATACTGCATAATCGTAGTGGTGACATTGTTAAAAGATATATAAAATGTGTGTCATACAATCTATACCTGATATTGTCCAAGGTGATATCCAAAAGCTGAAAGGAAGAAATAACAAGTGATAATGGTGAGCAGTGACTCAATAAACAAAGTTACATAGCCACTGGTTATAATTGCCATAAAAAAGGGGAACATACAGCCAAAGATGTGAGCCAAGCTGCTTACCTGGAGTCAGTGATTAGGAGAGAACATTGCAGATTGTTGTATACTGTAGTTTAGATGCTGGCCCAATTAGCTAAAGATAGCTTTACCAGACCCATCATTATATAGTGAGGAGAGAGATGTTAAGGACCAGTGAAAGGGTCAGATATCTGAGCGCACATGTAAACTGGTTAGCAGTAGTCATTGTGAAAAAAGGAAAATGGTTGTAATACATAGTGGTCTTGATGCTGTTGAATAACTTAAGACAGCTTTTGTCAAGTATGGTCTAAAGAGATCAGTTATAGATATGTGAACTGGAGGTAGGAATGGTGGTATTTAAGGAATGCCTGTGCATTTATGACTGTGTCAGCTATCTTGTAGAGTGCAAAAAGGACCATACCTGTGTAGTGAATAATAATAATATGGTGTATCTAGGTGAAAAGCTATGTTATTCCTGCCCCCCCCTGATTTTTAAGAAGGAAGAGGGAAATGAGGAATAGGAAAAGGAAGGAACAATGACATGGAGTAAAAGAATCAGGTCCTTGGTGTAAGTTTAGAAATTGTAACTTGCTGTCCATTTTGGAGTGGTCAATCTGAATCAAGGTCTGTGTTATTTATGAAAATCACCCGAATTGGAAATCATATAATTGTAAGTCATCTCTTAGGTGAAAGGTTGGAAGACAAACCTTACACATTATTGTTTGTGAAACCAGGGCCTATAGTGTCTGGGGCTCCAGCCTCCACAGCTACAGGAGCATCATTCCTGTGGGTACCTAAGGCCAACTTACTATTGCTACTCTTCTGCAGAGTTAAGTCTTTATTAAACTGTATTTGCTATGTAATGATGAAGTAAGATTTGACTTGTTTTTTTCCAGTTTGTTGGTTTCAAATATCAAATCTCAGAACTATTTGTAGAGATCAATTGATAATATTATCCTCTGCAAATGTAAACAGTGTAATTTTAGCATTTGTAAAATGTATTTAAATGTGTGAGTTATTATCATTAAGATCTATATACATGACAGTTAGGGGCGTGGCTAAAATGGCGGACGCAATCTGATCGCGCTCCGCGATTCATCCACGGTTAATCCACCAGAATGATGGTACTGGGGGCTGATGAGCACCACTCACCTAGCACTCAGCTGGGCGGAACCTCCGGTGCATCAGCGGCTCCGATTGTGGCAGTAAGAGATGCTGCGATCTCTGTTAAACATGTGCCATCGCGTGTGGGGCTGCTGGCGGCGGCCTCCCTGGAGGAGGCGGGAGGAGTGGGCCTGGATGAAGGAATGAGCTGCTGCCGCGCGCGGCCTGTGGCAGCGGTAGCTCATGGGAGGGCATTGGCTGTGGGGCTAGAGTGTATACCTGGCCTGAGGGCACCGACGCGCCTGTGATGCTTGCTGACCCCTGGTGATTGGGAGCGGACCTGGGGCCTGCTGCGACCCTACAAACAAGATAGGTGCAGCGTGGCCCCACCTCTTCATATCCTTGACACCCTCCGGCTGCCTGCCAGTGCTGGCGTGATCCTGCACAGCGGGCACCTGGAATACGCACAGGCTGGGGCGGCGCCGTGTTGGACGGTGAGGCTGCTCATGCTGCTGCGCCCCACTATATTTGATGCGCACGCAAGCGGGCCTGTCTAGCTTCTGCGCTCGTTGTTTACGATCCGACACTCGATCCTGCTGATGGCTGTGCCCGGATTGGAGATGGCTCCTTGCCGACCCCCTAGTCACCTATTATTGTTTTGTGGACCAGAGAGCGGATGATTTACTTTTATTGGGAAGCACTCAGCTGCACTACGATTGACTGGTCAACACGCCTGTCTCTTACGGGTCTGTATGTGCTTCGACTTATTTTGTGGCACACACGAGATGGGAGTTGGGGCTGCTCGTGCTGCTGCACCCTCCCCCTAAACGGTGCATGCAAGCAGGCCCCTCCTGACCAGGTTTGCTGAGACTTGGCTTGTGCATGTGGTGACACCCTGCAGCAGCACACACAATTTCCTTGTCACAATTATGGCGGGTGCAGGCCGCCTCCGCACCAGAACTGGCATTAAATCCTCATCGGAAGCACTGCATCAGGACAGTCAAAAGTTAGACTCTGTGCTGGCAGCGGGTGGAGCGCATAGGTGATTCTTTGGAGCAGGCCTGTGCATCCCTGGAAGGCTAAATAGATAAGGTGACCAGTGATCTTACCTTGCTACATGCAGACCACCGCAAGTTAGTGGATAGGATATGCACACTCGAGGGCCGGCTTGGTGAGCTGGCACCCACGACGTCTCGACTGAAGTCTTCGCTGCAGGATGCTCTGACCCGCATAGGCGAACTGGAATACCGTGTTGAGGACGCTGAGGGCCGCACCGGGAGGACGACATTCGGGTCATTGGCCTTCCAGAATGCATGGAGGGCTGGGATGCGTACACCTACTCTGGGTCCTGGCTTCAAGGGCTGGTGCCGGAGGGATCCCTGACGCCTTTCTTCTCGGTGGAGCATGCGTATAGGCTCCCTGTTAGATTGCAACCACCGGGGAACTACTGCGTCCCTTTCTGCTCAGTCTGCTTCATTATGCAGACAGGGATATTATCCTCCGGGCGGTCAGGTCATCACCCCTGACCAGAGTAGACAATGCCCAGGTCATGCTGTTTCCTGATTACACGCTGGCTGTACAAAGAGAACGCGCCTCATATCTGCCTTTAAAACGTAAGCTCCGGGCCCTTTACCTCACGTATTCTCTTTTATTCCCAGCCAGACAGCTGAGAACAAGTCTCACTTTTTCACTACACCAGAGTCGGCATGGGAGTGGCTGGAGTCTACTGCCCATGTCAATGGACGAGATCCGGAGACGGACCCACTAATAACGCAGGGTCACTGCTCCCGCAGGAGACAAAACCATAGATCTCGCACGGCCGCCCCGAGGAAGGCGGAACATATCCCTGATCTGGAGGAGATCATTCAGGAGCGTCGCTGTGCACTGCAGTCGGCAGCAGCTATTAATATACTCCCGGTTGTTTCAGAGGTGGAAAATGAACTCTCACAGTCTAATAGTGAGGAACCTTCTTCTCTCTAACACTCATCCGAGATGGGATCCCCGGCACACCTGGAGGTGACACCCCGGACAGCGGACGATCTGCTCTACCGCCTTTACATTGATCTTCGCCTACTGATGGCATTCCAGGATGATATCCTCATGAGATTGTTCTCCCCTTAATTACTGCAGTCTCTATAGTCGGGAACGTATTCTGTACTGCCTACTCCATGATCTGACAGACACTCTGACCACTACGAAGCGGTTCTTGACGTACTTGGGCACCGGTGGAGGCCCCCTGCGGGGCGCTTCACACTCCTGTACCCCTAATGCATCTACTAGCCTCACTTCCATTGGTCCCCCCTTCATCCATGTTCTCCGGGGAACCTACTCTACTTTACGACCACGTCCAATTTACCTGGCCTACCCCACTCTCCTAATAGTGGAGACTTGTTGTTCATACCTGTTTTGTTGACTTTATGGGTTGCTAGGTTTGGGCAGACACCAGTTGTCCCTCTGCTCTAATGGTATTTTTTTTGCTAGTCTTTGAATGGAGTCCGTACTTTCTTAGCCTACTGGTCTGCTGGAACCCCGCTGTTCTTTATACAGCCTCTCATGTACGTGACACTCAGCTGTTTAGTTGCTATTGTTACCATGACCCACCATGAACACATACTCCACTCTTACATGGAATGTGCGCGGCATACACACGCCTGCGCGCAGATATTTTATAGACTCCTATCTCAAAAGACACTCAATACACATAGCTTTCTTGCAAGAAACACATCTAGCACAGCCCGAGGTGCCTCGCTTGCAATGGCGATGGATGGGACAGCTCTACGCGACAGGTTACTCTTCTTATTCCAGAGGTGCCTTGTTTGGATCAGGCTGGGCACCCCCTTTGTAGCAGAGGATCAAATTGTCAAGAGCAGTGGTGCTATACCTTGGTGCGAGGGTGACTCGTGGGCCGAGCCCTGGTGCTGGGCTCCATATAAGCACCGAACTCAGATCAGGCCTCCTTCCTCCGCTCTTTGTCCAGTCAGCTATCGAGATGGAGTGGTTACCCTTGGTTATTGGGGGGGTGGATTTTAACAGTGTGCTAGATCCTGACTTGGAGCAATCCTTCCCTCCATTACCCATGGTGCCTACTGTGGTTGCTGAACATGCGCTAAGCGCCTGGATCCTGAATTGGTACCTACTAGACATTTGGCGTCACAGCAACGCTAGCGCCAGAGTCTATTCATACTACTCCGCCCCACATCAATTACATGTTCATCTTGATAGACTTCTATGCACACAAATTTTTTATCCTGCAGTGTTGGACACTGATTATTTGGGCCGCACTCACTTGGATCACATCCCACAGCTCATGCGACTGGGGTCCCTCAAGTATTCCTACCTGGAGGCTCCGGCCTGAGCTCCTGGAGGACGCAGCATTTAGAGCATCGCTGCATGGGGCGATCCCCGAATACTTTGAACATAACACAGGCATGGCGTCCTCCGGTTTGATCGAGTGGGATGCATTTAAGATCTTTGTTATGGGCCACTGCATGGGTATGCAGTGGAATCTGCAACGTTCTCATGAAGGTGCTCTCACGCGAGTGGAACGGACTTTGCTGCACCTTGAGCAAGATGCTGCTCAAAACCCTGCAGGGATGGCACAGTTATCATCAGCCCGAGTTGAGCATATGTCTCTTTTAGAGTGACTATGCTGCTTAAACTATGCGGCTCACTCAGCGTGCACTCATGCCTCTGCTGATAAGTCAGGCCCGGTTGTGGAAATCCACTCACTGACTGGGAGTGTGCTCCACACTCCCTCAGAGATCCATTCTGAGTTTACAGGATACTATGGAACACTCTACAGTTCGGCTGCACCACTGAGCCAGCGGGCCTGTGAGGATTTCTTCTCGTCAATCACCCTGCCCTGCTTGGAGGATGCACAGCGGGAGGCAGTGGAGGAACCGCTGATGCTTCCCGAGATCCAGGGCAGTATTCATGATCTATCGGCGGGCAGAACTCCCGGTCCGGATGGCTTTCAGCTGACTTCTACATGACCTTCTCCGCAATCCTTGCGCTTCACCTACTCCATTTGTACGAGGAATCTATACAGAGGGCGTCTCTGTCGGTATCGCCAAGAGAGGCGCTGCTGGTGTCGCTTCCTAAGCCAGGCAAAGACCCATTGGAACTTGGCTCCTACAGACCACTGGCAATGCCTAATACTGACTATGAAATACTGGCTAAGGCCCTGGCGACACGCTTGGCACCCATGGTCTCGGACCTGGTTCACACTGATCAAAATGGATTTGTACCCGCACGAGACACTTCTCACAATATCAGGCAGCTATTCAGTATCATGCGATACTCGACATGTGACTGGCCACTAGCGGGATGCCTGGTTTTTGATTTGGAGTGACCGTATCTTTTCGAAGCTTTACAGCGGTTTGGCCTTGCCCCACACTCCTTGCGAATGATTAAGCTTCTATATACCAGCCCTAGAGTTTGGGTCAAAATGGGTGGGAACATCTCGGACCCGGTTGAAGTACGCAGAGGCACGAGGCAGGGCTGCCCTCTTTCCCCATTACTGTTCTCCCTTGCGATGGAGCAGTTGGTTGTGGAGCTGCGCAGTTGAGGCCTCCATTGGAGTATCGTGCTGGGTGACGGTTTACATACTCTTCACTATACGCTGATGACCTCCTATTGTACGTCAGGGACATTACTAATATCCCTCTGGCTATTGGGATTATTCGACAATGCTTTGCAGCTCTCTCTGGCCTGCGTGTCAATTGGGCGAAATCATGCCTTTTCCCCTTCGACCCGGACCTTCTGAATCCGAGGTTGTGCCTTTCTGGTATCGATGTCTCTTGGCTGCCACGGACGTTCAGATATTTAGGCATTCACATATATCATCGGAAGGAGTATTGATACGATGGAAATCTTGGAAGGGCACCGGCACCCATCCGTTCCCAAATGACCTTCTGGCAATCGCTACCGCTTTCTGTTGCAAGCCAAGTTGCCCTCCTGAAGATAATCGTATTACCGTGATTATTATACTACTTCTCCAATCTCATTTACTATATCCCAGTTAGTTTTTTTAGAGAACTGGAACCCAGATTGCACAAGTTTATCTGGAATAAGAGACGCTGCAGAGAAGCCTTGAAAAAACTCTACTTACCCCAGGAGCACAGTGGCCTTTCGGCACCGAACCTGGAACATTATTATTTGGCCTCGCAGCTTCAGTGGGTGTCCCGATGGCTAGTGGGGCTTCATCTCCCCGACACGGCGAACACCTCCGAGCTCTGGCCACTTGCGCGACTAACGCACCTTTTCCATCCACCTACACACTCAGCGCCGCCTGAGGAGCTTTTTCTTAATGTGGCACATTGTTGTTACTGCAGGTGATTACAACTTACGAAGGGAACCGTCCCATTCGCCACGGCCCTGGCGCTGCTAGTTACACCTCGTGGCCCTGGAGTCACGTCTAACATTGAGCTCCGGTCGTGGCATGCTGTAGAATTATATACGCTGGGCGACCTTTATAGCGATGGCAAACTAACTCCGTTTTCTGCTTTGGTTGCTGACAGGGGTCTCCCGGCAGGACAGTTCCTGTTATATAACTCGTTACTGAGGTCATTATCAAGCCGATGGGGGGACCTAACGACCGCACCTCCAACTCATTTGCTAATACAATATATACAGGTTATGGGGCAGGGCAGACATTTGATTTGGTGGTTTACAGACGCGCTTCGAACTCACACACAGCATGATCATGGAGCACTGCATGCCGCATGGGAGAGGGACTCGGGCACTCCCTTCACAGATGTGCAATGGAAGTCGGTCCTGTCCAGTCACACAACTATCCCCCACAACTCCAGATTCCTACTCATACAATTCTACATTATTCATAGGGCATATCTTACTCCGGCCGGCATTAATAGATACTTCTGCTGCGATAATGCAGCCTGCCCCCATTGCAAACACTTACATTGCAGACGTACTGCACATGATGTGGTCTTACCCCTCTTACATAGTTACTAGGGCTCTGTCGTCGTTTGTTTATCGACATGCACATCGCGCTCACTATCACATACATGGGAAGCCTGCGTGTTAGGCCTGTTTCCTAGAAGTACGAACTGCAAGGCTACCACCTGATTACTAGACCTAGGGCTTTTAACAGCCAAGCGGTTGATAACTCGGAGATGGAAGGCTGCTGAGGCACCAACTTTATTGGCCTGGAAACACTCCTTTCTCACATGGGCGGAGGCTGAGGGAGTGGCGCTGAGACGAGAGGATGCACTCGGCCTATCTAAATATTGCCTCTCTGATGGCTGGGAAGTGATGTTGATATCTTTGCGTGCTCCGGAAGCAAACTCTGGCCTCATTGTAATAACTCAATAACTCACAGCAGCCCAGCGGTCATATTTTTTTTACGATGTGCTGCAAATGTCACCGGTGATTTGCTCATTTATTACACTTTAACACAAAGATTCAGATTGGTCCAGTAGTGGCACTGCACATTTAGACAAGAATTAATCGCTACATGAGCGGATATTTTTGTAACCTACTCTGGGAACTCCTCACACACGGGGGCATTGAATTGCTTGCCCTGGGCTCCAAAATCCATTGAACTTCTTTGTTGTTGTATGTTACTGTTTTGCTTAATATTACCCTAGAATCTGCTCTTACATACAAGTACATAGCCATTTTCACTGTCATTTAGTGAAGCAACAGAGTGGTTGGATACTTTGAGGTTTATGTTTGAACACATGCGACCTACCGTTTACCACACAAGTCATTAATGCTGAAACCTCCATGGATATTACCAGGTGTAACATGTAGTTCACATGTTCTGGTAGCCAGCACGTTAGCTCCCCACACTCATTGTTGTCCACTATACCACCTATGAAGAATCTCATGAACCCTACAAAATATGTGGCTATTGAACTCCTCTGTTATGACTGATGTAATTACTGCAATATTGTGTTTTGTTGCTATTAACAATAAACAAAAAAAAGATTCATGGAAAAAAAATTAAGATGAATATACATTTATAAATATTTACATCAACCCTATCATGATGCGTAATAAGCACCTGCTAGACACAACCAAAAAAGAGTTGCTATTTCTAAAAACGGCATCCAGAAACACCCCACTGGATCATCACAGATGATTTTAACCTTAACATGGCTAATCATGGCAAAATAAGTTCCTGGGAAGGCACCCTGGACCACTGACTAGGCATCCCACCACAAGAATCGCTCTCTAAGGACAAGGACAAAAGTGATCACCCCCTGGTCAGACTCCTAGGGGTACTAGGACTAAGGGCCCTAAATGGCAGATTCCGTAAAGGCATTTCAATGAATCCGAGCCACATCGCCAAGAAGTCCGCTTCCACTCTAGACTACACCTTTGTCTCAACTGACATCTTCAAGTACTTCCAGGATTTCAGCATAGAGGTGAGATGTGAAAGTGACCACCACCCACAAACAATGAAAATAGCGAACAATCATACTCTCACTGCTATACTACTGAGGATTGGCGAACAAGACCCAGGAAGCCACCTTCATCGCATAAGATGGTCCAACAAGTGCATGGAGAAATATGAAGTATGGAAAGCCAACTCAATGTCGGATCAAATGGAACAGGTGGATATTATTTCAAAATTGGACGCCACACTAGCATCATTAAGGAACCAGCTGGAGCCCAATCAACCACTCAAGGCTGGCCCACTACTGACCAGAAATGTCTGGTTCAAGCAGACATTAAGGCAACAAAGGCAACAGCTGAACAAAATTGCCAGACGCCTAAAGAATCAACCACCAGGCAATAGCTACCAGAGTACCTTTCGGGAACTAAGAATGGAATACATGAAGGCAACATGGGAAGCAAAGCAAGCTCACACTGATCAGGAATGGATCAGAATTGTGGAAGCCACCAAAGAAAAGAACAGCTGGTCGCTGTGGTCTATAGTCAATCAGCTGGAGCGCAAAACAACCGGGACCCAAAGTAACGCGGTCCCGGAGAGAAAGTGGATAGAACACATCTCCAACTTCTATAGCAGCCCCAACATAGTGGAGCCATCTTTCACCATAAGCAGTGAGGCAAAGCCAATATCTTTCGAAATACAAAACTTCTAGGATCAGCTACGGCGCTGCAGACAGAGTGGGGCTCCTGGACCAAATAGTCTCCCAGCAGGAATATTTAAACATGACCCTTCCCTTTTGACTGGCCTGCTCTGCAACCTTTATAATGCCAGCAGCACGTAATACAAAATCCTGGACTCCTGGAAAGGGGCAATTTTCCACCCAATCTATAAGAAGGTCCCCTACGGGAACCCAGACAGCTATCGACTAATATCACTGCTTAACATCGGTGTAAAAATATTTGCGGGTCTCTTGCTTGAGGAGCTCAAAGAATGGGCGAGTAAATTCAATCTAATACCTCTGAATCAAACCAGCTTCCGGCCATCGGCAAGCATGTCTGACAACCTGATAATGCTAGCCATGCTCGCTGAAAAATATACAAACAAATAAATGTCCCTTTACACCTGCTTTGTGGACTTGTCCAAAGCCTTCGATTCAGTGGAAAGGAACAAGCTGTGGGGGAAGCTAGCAAACCTTAACGTCCCACCAGAGCTGCTAAAAGGAATACAGCTTCTGTAGATTCCAGATAGACAGAGGTGTTAAGCAGGGTTGTGTTCTGGCTCCAAAGCTTTTCAACCTTTACCTGGCAGATCTGTGCACACCGCTAAACATCACTGGCTCCCATCCTCTCAAACTTAGCAACCATCCCCTAACAGCATCACTATATGCAGACAACATCGTCTTACTGAATCTCTCAGGTACTGGACTCCAAAAAGTGCTAAACACCTTCAATCAATATTGCACGACAAATGAGTTAGTGGTAAACACGGAGAAAACCAAGGTAATCATTTTTGGCAAACGGACAATCAAGAAAACTAAATGGTTCGGTGGGAATCAATCAGTGGAAAGAAGCGGAAGTTACAAATACCTCGGCGTCTGGCTACAGGAGCTCTGGTTGCATCATCTGCACCTAAACACCCTCAAAGCAAGGTTGGCATCACTGCTTGCATCGGTCTTCGCCCTGGCCTCCAAACTACAAACCCTAATGTGGTGTCCACTACTTACAGTGATAAAAGCAAAGTTCCTGCCAGCCTTAACATACGGTTTGGAAATATATCCAAGCAAACTGAACGACTTCATGAACACTGCACAAAGCAAGGTTTTTAGCCTTCTCTTCCGCCTCCCACACAGCTCCTCACCAGTGCAGATTATGTTGGAATTTGGATTGCAAGATAAAACATTAGTTCAAGACGGGGCATTACTCAAATATGCATCCATGCTAAGACTGGCCCACCCAAATACTCTAAAGGCACTTATTTGGGAGGAAATCAACATAAACCATGTAGAATTCCCAAATCCCTGGCTAGAGAGACTCACCCTCGCTATAAAGCATCTGCAGGCAGAGGAGTTATGGCAAAAGTCTTTACTACATAAAAATTTCAAGAAGCTTCTAAACAAACAAATCAAGATGCTCTCCTGGAGCAAGGACAAAGATAAGTTCAGATTTCGAACTCACGCTTTGATGACAATTAACACAAAGGCTCCAACAGCTCAACCTTATATGGCAGAAATATTAAAAACGCCACTAAAAATAAAGGTACTACACGCCAGACTCGGATTACTACCTGCATTGGAGCCCAAACCAAAATGGCTTAGACCCACAAACAACAGACTATGCAGACTTTGCGCACATCACAGGGAAGACTTTCTACACATCCTTTGTATCAGACATGCTCTATTACCCTGGAGAAAGCTGTATCTGAAAAACGTTTTTAACACCAATGGCATCAGAACATTGCGGCACGCTATCCTATTTAGTCTGAAAGGATTGACTCCACAACACATGGCGTGCTTTGCAAAATTTATCTTAAAAACAGAACATTCCTTAAAACATGCCATAGCAAACCAAGATGAGAAAACAAGCCCTCAACTGGCATAGAAAATGAACACTGGCAGCCCTATGCTTATGAGCAATGGCTGCAGCACCCTCACCAACGGCACTCAGCATGTTGTTCAATAAGTAAGACCATACATTTCAAGACGATCAACACCCGAACAGGGCTTAACTGGAATAAAAACCAGAAAGAAAGCAGGAATGTTTCAATTGTTTTATGGTGTTTCTTAACATCTCCACTTGAACGGTTGCTATGATTTTAAGTAATTATGCAATAAAGCATAAACTCTAAACACTGAATATATTTTTAACTGTAATTTAATACTTCTATGTCTCTATTTGCTGTCCCTTTAAGTATAATTTCTACAAATTATGTGATTGTCCTCACTAACTGGACTCTTGAAAATGTACTGTGATACTTTATCTTTGAAATTGTTTTGTCTTCCAACTTCTTACCTTTACTATCTCAAATGGAGTCATCACATGAATAAGTTTACAACAACCTTCTGGGCTTGTGTGTAAAACTAATTGGTAAAGGGGTCTCTTGGGCATTCCGAGAGATGGGTGAAAGAGGTATTTTTCCAGGAAGGAGTCTGCCTTTATGAAGACACCCAGCTGCAGTTGCCTGAATGGAGATGCAGAGAAGCAGACTGAGCATATTATCTTAGAGACATCAAACATAGCATGACAGTGACGCTGCCCAAAGGCTGTACTACCCTAACATTCCACAAGTTGCCTTCTTCTAAGTCAGGGATTATCTCTGCCCTTTCAATGGCCTGGGAGTGATTGCTGATGTCATTAGGGAAAGAACAAGTGGGCACCAAGCAGAGTAACCCAAATGTCCTGTGACCTTCGAGACTGCATCCCACGGTTGCAAGTTTGCCAGTGATTACATACCAGGCACTCAGTGTGCAGTACCAAAGAAAGTGTAACAGAATCTCATGGTTTAGAAGAACTGAGCTTTGTGTGCACCAAGAGATTGATTCACTGCTGCTGATCTGTTGAACCCCTTTTATGCACTTGCCAACCTAAGTCACATCACCTGGGAATTCTGGAGAATGAACTCTAGAATATAGGAACATGCTTTTGATTTGTGTGGGAGGTTGCCTTGGGATCTTAAACACTCTCCCTGTTTGAAAGCAGACAGTATGGAATGCTGGGCATCTCCTGCAGGAGTTGGGGCTGAGGCATGGTGTATCAGAGCTACATCGATCTCCCTACTGAAGTCTGTGCTGCAGTGACGGCATCTAAATCTGTCTCCCTTCAACGTGAGTTCCTTTGGAGGGGTAAGAATTGCAACAACCAAGATTTGTGGACAATCAAGCATTAAAGCACATTCCTGAGCCTGACAACTGGGTCACTGAACTCTCAGCAGCATCTGTTTAGAGTTTCCCTTGCAGCATATTTTTTCTTTGAGTTCTGCACAATTAAATATCAGCCATATCTTTGCGTTCTGGTTTTCTATATTGTTGTGTAGTATTGAGTGATAGTACACTGAAGTGCTTTATCATATCAAGTAAAAGCACTGGCTGGACATTGCATTATTGGGTGGTATAGGGTACATTTTGAGTTCTGAGGGGCATATACACAAACTACATGTTGTAGTGATTAAAGTAGTGCTAAGGTAGTACAACTCACGTACTTCAAAATGCTATTCACAAACCTACGGTGGCGTGATCTCTGCACATCAGGATATGTTTTATTAGTGAAAATGAGGAATATTTACTAATAACTTGGAAGGCTTTTGGGAAATTTAAGGAGGGATTTAGGAAGGGACATGTTAATACAAAGACACACCCACAAATGAGTGAGACCATTGGTATTCACAAACTATACTTCTAAAGTTACTACAGCTCTAAAGGCATCAAAACAGGTAGTGCAACGCTCCCTCATACAAAATCATAGAGACTGGGAAATAAAATACTAAACCATTTGAAATACTGTTAAATTATTTAAATTATTTTGACATTTGTATGTGTATCTGTGTATACATATGCACCTATGAGTATAATTTAAATGATTAAATCACTTACCTATAAAATAATTAACTATTAATTGCATACATTTTTATAATATATGTATACATTTTTATTTTATAGAATAAATGTAATTATTAATTATTTATTTAGTTATTTTAAGAGTTCAAAATAAATATAATTTCAAAAAGTAAACATTTAAACTGCAATTCAAAAATATGAGAACAACACATTCTAGAAGATATATAGGTAAACGGGTTTCAGAACTACCAACACACAAAGTTTTTCACCTATTGCACATTGGGTCTGTGGAGTTCTTACTAACATGACAAAACCTACCCTTAATGACCGTAGAAGTAGGAGCATGTGAAATTCATGTAAATTGCGTTTAAGTAATTATGCAAAATTTCAGGAAAATTACAATACATTTATGAGGAACTACAAACAAAGCAAATCTGCCATTTAGTGCTATATTTTAGTATGAAATGCATCCTTGCGTCAATTTTTTAAAAGTCGTCACATTACACTGTGAAAAATAGAGTGATTAACAGAAGTGTCATGACAAGCGTAACACAAAAATCCTACAATTACACAAATTAAGTCAGCGTAATGTAAAATAATTCACCTGGGCCTTTTTTAGAAGCACATAAGAAGAAGACCTGGGCACAGAATTTGATGATGCGGGCTGGGGACATACCTTAAGACATGTATAAAGTATAAAGAAATGTACACTTTAAATATACACATTGTATTTATCTTCAAAGCTCTTACATTACAACCAGAGGGGTTAATAAAAACTTTGATATAGTAATCTCATGGTTTCCCAGAGGTAAGTAAGAAGATGCAGAATTTTGCTACATGGAGTGGCGCTGCCATGAAACTAAAATGAATTAGGAAGGATTCAAGGGTTATCTACAATCAACCACTGCAAGGAAGGAGTTATATTCGAAGGATGTGTGAGGGGACAGTACACAAGCTCAAAGGCTAAAAAAGTTGGCAATAGGTTTACAGATATGTCTGTCTTGTTAGCTGAATTTGCAATAATAATAACCTGAAAATCCCCCACTGCTCCCCTGATAGAACAATGGAAGAAATGGGCCCAAAAAGGACTGCAGATGAGAACAGTGCTCATTGTAGGAAAGAGATGAAAGCCTTGTGAGAGTATAGGTGGGCAATGGGATAAAATATTGCCGTGCTTTGCCTTAGATCTAGCACAATCCCAAATAGATCCAGGCTGATGTATAAAATTATAATCAAGTGTTAAGTAAAGTAAGACACTGTTAGACCTGACATCCTTGGCATGGGCCTCCTCTCCTTTTTGCCTTCAACCCTCCTGTTTTGCTGACTTTGTTTTTGTTGATTTCAGGACTCTGCACACATTACCACTCCTAAGCAGTGTTAAGTTAAAGTGCATATGTTCTCTCCTTAAACTTGGAAGACTTGGCTTACACCCAATTGGCACATTTAGTATAACTGTAAGTGCTTAGTACAGTAGTTCTGTCTGTACCGAAGGCCTGTAAATTAAATACTCCTAGTGGGCCTGCAGCACTGATTGTGTCACCCACTTAAATAGCCCTTTAAACATGTCTCAGTCCTGCCTCCGTAGCCTGTGTGCACAGTTTTAAACTGCCTGAAACAAACCTTATTTTGTTAATTTATATAAGTCACATCTAGGGTAGGTCCTGGACAACCTATATGTCCTGGTAGTGAAAAACTCCTATGTTTATTTTTCACTAGTGTGAGGCTTTCCTCTCCCATAACATAACACTGGGTTCTCTTAATAATTTTATTAAGTGCTACCTTTTGATAGGAAACAGTTAATATCCTTCTGGTGGAAAGGTACACCCTAAATATAGACAACTCTCCCATCTCACACAGACTAGCAGTGACACACCAGACTCATTCCTACAGCACTCACAGAATAGCAGTTTCACACTACCTGAAGGACTCTCACACCTCTAAGAGACTTTTAAACACATACATCTCTCTCAGAATGGCAGTTGACTGCTTACAGCACTTTCACAACCCTCACAATGTATGTCTCACCCAAAAAACTTGTTAAACTAATAGTCACACACTACCAACAGTATTTTCACATCCCCGAGCATTACTATTACACCTTGCACAGCCCTCTCACTTCTATCTCAGACTAGCCATCACACCAGTGGCGGACGGTAATTTTAAGAGGGAGGGGGCCGGGCAGGAAGCACACTCACACTCACACTTATTCATTCACACACGCATGCATGCACATCCATTCACAACACTCATCAAGATTCAAACATACACACACGCACCAAACCTTCAGTTAAAAAACACACACACTTACCTTCAGCTCGGAGGTCTCAGGAGGGTTGGGACTTCTGCCTTCTCTATCTGGCTGACCTAAGGTCAGCCAATGAGGGAAGGCAGCAGTCCTAACTTTGTCACAGAGTAGGATGGGGTCAGTGAGACTTCTGACCCCTCCCCACTCTGTGACGAGGTGTCACTGTGACACTTGCCCTGGGCGCTTCAGGGCTAAAGCCTAAAGTGCCCAGGTCGAAGTCAATCGGTGACGCTTCCCCTTGTCACTGAAGGGAAGGGCCACGAGGCACCTTTGCTGAGCTGAGGAGGTCATGCCCATAGGAGCTGTGACCTCTTCATCCCAGCAAAGTTCAGCTCAGGCAGCCAGGAGTTTGAGCAAATCGCGCATGTCTAGTTCCTGGCTGCCTGATCTGAACATGAAGAGTGTCTGTGAGGCTGACCTTTGCTCAGCCTGACAGACACTCTACATGAGGGGCAAAAGGTGGGGGGGTGACCCCTACGCCCTAAAGTACGGGCTGCAGCTGCATCACACACTACCAAAAGCCCTCTCACAAGCCTCACAGACTAGGAGTCATACACTAACAACGGCACTCTCCCACTGTTCAGAGACTAGCACTGGAAGCATTCTTAACACCCCACACAAACTAGCAGCAAAGTTAATAGGCCTGCCTGGTAAGTGAATGTGTCTTTTTTGGTGAGTTTGTCTGAGAAGTACTTGGATGGGTGCAAAGGTAAATGGAAGACTGAGTCGCTGAATAAATGAACATATGCATGAGTGCAAGGATGTGAGGTTGAATGCAAATTTGATGATGTGTTGTTGAATACATTAATGGAAGCATCCAGAGACCTACAAGTATAAGCCAGACATTTAGCTTAAACATTCCATGATGTATGTTATAAGATATACACAAATGCTTGAGGGGTGATAATAAAAATCTCCTCAATTACACCAGACCAGATGAAAATCCAGGCTCATATTTATAAACAATTTCTGTCAGGTCTGTGTTACTTTTTTTAATTGTAATTCAAAGTAACATAAAGCTGTGCAATGCGCTGCCTTGTGATCCTTTGTGTCAAGGGTGCACTCCATGGGTGGTGCATCCCGTGCAACCACCCATGGGTTTTGATGCAAATTCATATCTACAGACAACTGTAGACAGGCATTTCAAAATGCTACACCTCCACGAGGCAGAAGTAACGAGGACAAATGTTTATGTTTTAATTTCTCCTCGTGTTTCCCTCTTTGCATGTGTACTACATTCTATAGCACACATACCAAGTGGGAAACAGCTTAAAGTATAGCTATTGTACTGGAAGGTATTCCTTCCAGTACAAAAAATGTGCTTCTCACAACATAGACACCCTTGGACTATGACACAAAAGAGTGCCAGTGTCGGGAGAGAGAAGAACAGCGCCACATCTTAGTAGGAATGGCGCTGTTCTGCTCTCACATTCACACAGAACAGTGCAGAACATTACTTGCTGCTGTGCGTGACGTCTACCTAAATCTTGGCCCCATAGTTCAAAATACTGCAGAGATAAAAGTCAAATACCACAATGCACTAACACATGTACAAACCCATATTTCCTGTCAAATGTCTAAGATCATCGGCAAAGCCACTGACCTGTGCACTAAACTTAATTGTTCTCCCCACGTAGGATTTGACATCTAACTAGCATATTCCTTGTGGTCACACACAATTGTCGCTTAGGGCACGACCACATTCTACTTGGAAGTGTGTGCTCTCTGGGTGTACTTTCACACCAGCCGCTTCCCCGGCCAAATGCCAAACTACAACACCACCACCACTTCCCACTCCTTGCAAAGCGTTCCGAAGCTGCCACTAATTGAGTGTAGCGCTTTAAAATGATCACATTAAAAAACATGCATGGTTGATGTTGCTTCAGATGAAAATGAAATTTTCTATGTAAATCCAAGACTATTGCTATAATCCAAGGTCCAGGTGTTCAGTCTGAAATAATTTAAAGTCATAAATTGTTTTGATGTGCCTACTATATAATCAATGATATGCACAGATTCACCAAAGAAAATTAAGTATGTATATTATGCCCATATAAAAAGGTTCACATAGAAATTGCTGTTTAGAATGTGCCCTTTGCCATCACATCTTTTCTTGCAATTACATGAAACATTGCGTTCCACCCGCCATATTATATAATCATCACTGCTGATGTGCCAGATTTTAATTTAAAACATCAATTTACAATGAAATTCATTTGCAGACATGCAATTCATTGCAATCACACGGCAATAAATTTATGTTTCAGGTAATTTTTTTAATGCTTATAGCAGCCGGATCCTTGAAGTGTGGAAATAGCTAACATTTTTCACCTTGTGTACTGCAGCAAGATGAAAGCAGCGCGCCCTTTCGAATTGTAATCACCAAGGACAATGTATGGAGTATGGAGAGGGTTTAATTGCAAAACAAGAAATGATTACTTTTAAAATCTAGTTTACAGCCAGTAGTGCGTTTTCCCTGAGCAGCACCCACGCTTCCACAGGCAATTTTAAGCACAAGCAAGTGTTCATGGAAAAGAAAACTGAAGGCGCAACGAAGTGAAACCTTTTAAAATTAATAATCATGTTTATTTACTGATCAATGATAAGGCTCAAGTTTATGGACAAAACACTATAATAATACGATCATATAATCTGGAAGACTTACATTTATTTAAAAGAGCTATATTTGCTGTATATATGTATATGTTTGCTACAAAATCAATCAAAAAACAGCAATTGAAACACGACCTGACTTGTTTTCTGTATATTCTTTCATGTCTCCATTTGTGTGCATTAGCAATAGTTTATTTTTGATACATAGCAATGATGACTCTTCAGCTAGAGTCCTCGGATGTTTTGATTCAGTTATTCTCCCTCCCCTTTTCAAACAATACATCTATATTCGTTACAATACTTCTTTATTTATCACAATATCCTTGTTTTTTCCTTGCTTCATTTCTCCCTTCTATACAACATATCTCTGAGGGCTAATTCCTTCTATTAAATTTACCTCTCACTTTCTCCCTCCCCATCATGCATTGCTTTAAAGCATTGCCCCTTTCAAACCAGGGGCAGAGTATTGTACTGTCCGCACTGGCATGTCTTTTAATAATGCCATCTTCTAGATGTACCCACAATGACGTCCTATAATAACCCCATCTTCCATAGAGTTGTCACTGACACTTGCCTGCTCCAATGTCATAGGTCAGGTGGCAGGACTAATAAAAGTGATTTGGTGATTTGCCATCACTCTAGTTTTACTCAAACTCCTCTGCACAGCGAGGTCTCTTCCAAAACATAGATGAAGTACCTAACTTACCTTAATCCGAGGTATATAAATTCACTCTTAGGTTATTTTTGCATAGTCCTTAATTTGAGCTGGTGATTGCAAGTGGAGCCCACCAGCATTTTTGTAGGGGCTGTGGGGGAGACAGGTACATATTTTTTAGGCCTGGATGGAGTTTGCCGAGTTCCGCTATGCCGAACTCCACGAAGTGACCAAAAAACTCTGCTGCACTATGTGGAGTTCTACAAGTGGTGGAATGGTTAGGTCATGCCGTTTGTGCAAATTTTTAGTGCAGAGTGTTTGTCCCAAGCTGAAAAATCAGAACAAACAGCGCCACACACAGAGCAAGAGGGTGCTGCTTCTTTTCAGCCACTCAAGTAAATTTTCTACTTGAGCGGCAACTTCCTTAACGTGAATGGAAATTTCTGAACGCAGGCGGTAACGACATCCTCGACCAACTGCGTTGAAAAATCTCACTGGGAGATGATGATTTTCCTCACTCGCACCCACCAACTTAACGTTGGTGACCACGAATGAGGAAAAATATCCACTCTCTGGAGTTTTTCGGAACTCAGCGATCTAAGCCAATCCCCAATATTTTTCCTTATTATACTGTAATCCAGAGCAAAAGTAAGAAAAATGGGGGAAAAGTGGGAAGAAGAAGAAAGAGGAAGATGGAAAAACAGTGACGAAGAGAGAGCAGGGTTGAAAAAGAACCTGAAAGAGTTAGATAAAGGGACAGGAAGTATCTGGCGGTGAATAAAAGAGGCATTAGGTGGAATCAAGACTTGCCAGCCTTATGGTATGTATGTATAGTATAGTATTTATGTATGTATAGTATTTATCAGGGCCAGCCTAAGCACTGGTACTGCACTTTACTTTGCACACACATTACACAGAAACAATCAATCATAGGTGTGTAAATCATGGTATAAGAAATGTTACATAAGACAGAGGACTTCAGGGTGTAGGAGGGACATGTCATCCACACTGGTAGACTGTATAGTTTCAAAGTGCTTTATCTGGAGAAGCACAAACTCAGACTTTAAAGTGTAACACCATGGTTGGGGGTTCTCATTAACAATAAGAATTGATTTCTATCCTAATGAACCCTTTTTAGCAAAATCGGGATAGTGAAAGACTGGGGTAAAATCATAACATTCTAATCCATACCGTGCAGTATGCATGCAGTTCTTTGATGACACTTATCAGATTACTGTTCCTTATTAGGATTTTAAATTTTAAACTGCCAATAATAAAAGGACCTCTCTGACAAAAGTAGTAACCCTCTGACCTATTTGCATTATTTGCACTTTGTGATCTGCATGGTACATGGTCTTTGCAGCAGGCATATTAGCCCTCTGCGCTACACCTTAAACCATCCACTAGAGAAAACTCCATCTCCCTCCAGGCAGAACATTAATCACCAGAGTTATCTTGACATATTACTGTTGCCTGAAAATTGCTGGAGGCAAGGAATGCCGCAGCAGGTGCTTTTAAAACCATATTATACCTAATATACCAAAAACATGGTGCCCCCACCCTAAGTCAGCACCCGGTGCAGTGGCACCGGTCACACCACCCTAGAGCTGGCTATGGTATTTATAAAGTACACTGTGACCATTACATGTATCCTGCCACTGCAGCAACTGGAAAGCAGTGGAGGAGAAATATAGAAGTACAAGGGGAAAACAATCCAGGTCAAAAGCAAAGCCTAATTAGGAAATAAAAAAGTCTTCCAAGCTTTTCTGAATTTCAGCAGCACGGGACTAGGGCTTCAACATAATTTTGGGACCTGGCACTTATTGTTTTACAAATTAGGTACTGCTTTTGTGTAGACGTGCAATGTCTTATTCCTCAGTACTACGAGTATTCCAGGTGACTTTGTGTACACATTAGAGGAGGAAACAATGATACGGAAATCAGGTAGGGCTACCCTCTAATTTGGTGCCACAATTGCAGACAGTGATGCTGCAACTGTAACATGGGCCCGCTTGCAAGCAAGGAATTTAAGCCACTATCCCCGGGTTTGGTAGTTAAACAATTGCTATTATTTGAGAAAAGTGGGCTGCTCAGACCATTGGGCCTTGGAGTTATGGCACCTGCTGTCCGATTGATAGCCACGCCCCTGCCTGCACAGTCACCTGCTGTAATTGCTCCATTGGAGCAATTAAAATTCACATGCTCCTGAACCAGCCCCATAATGATATTGTATCTAATAGAACACAAAAGCGTTAAAATGCATGGCCCTCAAACAGGATGTTTCACCACTGCTGATATCTTCCTTGGTCCACAATATCATAGATGGAATATCGAGTGGTCAAAATTTGTCATCAGTATATAGATGACCAAAATATCGACAGGTAATTATCTAGAGATTTTCTATACCCAACTTCCCATATACAAACCTTGACGATATGTATATCTTCAAGGTGTGTGGATGTGGCGTTAAGAAAGGAGAATCTATACCTACCCCTGTGCACATACTACCTAGATTTTCAATATTTGAGTCACGTTATTATGATCTATTGATATTCTTTTCATAATATCCCATACTACACACCTTTTTTGTAGATTTGAGGGTGGGGGTTTATAAGTTGGCAGACTTCGAATCCAGGTCTGTGGGCCTTGTGAATGTTGTTTTTTAAAACTGGATTCAGTATACAAGCACATTTACAATGTGCTTGTATACAAAACGTTAACCCTAGAGATCTACTAAGCTGTTGTTTTAAAGTAAAACCATGGTGTTCAAATATATGAAAACACCCTTCCTTGTGCGAAACAATTCCAAAACCCAGGCAAGAGACCCAGAGTGGAGCGAGGGACAGAACTAGGAAGTCCAACTGCCACTAGTGAGTTTTTGTTGATGTGGAGGTAGAACTTCAGATTTCTGAGGGTGTGAGCCTGGTGCCCAGGACAGTTGATTTCGTGCATTTTTTACCTAACCCAAAAATCCCTACCTGTCAATACTAGGTGGAGCCAAGCATATTCAAAACATTAGTTTTAAAGTACAATAAACTTGTTAACATAAGTAAAAAGCCATTTTGTGACTGTGTGAATTCTGCAGACCTGGACACACGGACCTCAGACACACCACAGAAAGTAGCACACAGCAGGTGGGTCGGGTCTAAAGACTGTCTGTGAACTATCAATAACAAACCAGAACACTCCTTTAGTGAAATTAATGTATTTTCCCCCCTTAAATCTAGTGCCATGGTTCTAATTTTAAAGCATTGTAGAGTTAGTACACAATTTCCCTTCAATATAGAATGGTCCTATGCCCGTTGGTGCATATTTCTGACGTCCTAATGCAGTTCTTTATAGCTTTAGAGAGGACAGTGTTTCTTCCACCAACGTTTGCAGAATTCCTGACTCTGAGAATAATATGTCAAGTTTGTACATAGTAGGCGAGAGAGTCAGTACAACTAAAAAGGCACTCTCTGAATCCATTATTTGGAATTTTCTTCCACTTGTGGTGGGAGAGAAAATAATTATTGCTATACTAAATGACAAAAACGCACCTGAGGCAAAAGTGGCAGATGGAGCATTGGTCCCTTTTTCATTCTGAGATGCCCAAACTCCAAGTACCCAGGTGATTTCCAAGCTGAGAAGAGGTAAAGACGTCATAATGTTTATTAATGATTTTGGTATACTAAATGTGTAATGAATTAATGTGTAAAACGGGTGACTTTTGAATATGGTCGCCACAGTTCATTTTCTGTTCCCAACAGAGCAAAATGCTAAATAAATGTTGTTGTTATTTTCCATAATTCAAGGCTTGCATAAGTGCTCATTGAGTGTTTTAATAGATGTGTGCACAGCTACCCCTAGTGGGTTGCTGAATTATGTCTTACAAGGCCATGTCTTAACAGAGCATTGGAAAAGTTGAATGTTCTGTTGTTTGAGAATATTACTAATATGTAATTTTTCCCTTGAGGACTGAAGGGAAGTTTGTAACTGTAAAAGTTTCTTCCTGAGAAGAGAAGTTTAATCAAGATGGAACAATGGAGCCACAGACGAGACAGAAGAGGAAATGTTACTGTTGAAAAATGTTCTAGTTAATTTAGTATTGTCGTATTTTAGGTTATCAATTTATTTTTCTATTGGCTGAAATGTAACTACCCCATGAACTGACGAATCATAAGCTTTTCTAGAGATTAGTATAACAACCTAGGTAGGATTCTCCAGAGTCAGAAGATGAGATGATGAGAGATCTGATGAGAAGAGGCAGAAGTGGTTGAAGTTGTTAGATTCCAGTGTTCCTGTAGCAGTGTGGGATTTAGCTGTTGTTAGGCCTGATTCTTCTGAAGACATACCTGATGGTGTCCCCTTGCTGAAGTAGTCTGCATGTTATGGTTGAATAGGGTAACATATGACATTGTGATGTTATATGTGTCTCTTTTGCTTTCCAGGTACCAGCTGCAACTTATAATTTGATTGCTGCATATTAATAATAATGTTTTAATAATAACTGGAGTTAAAGAGTTTTTCTAAATTTGTGTTTCTAACTTCTTTTTACATGAAACTCAACATGTTAATGCAAATTTGTGGTTAGTGAGGGAATTAACCTGAAATGCTCATGACTTACATTGACATCTTTTGAGTGCTGTACTAATGTATACTTTGCCATTATTACCAGTTCTGGTATTATTAATAAGTGTAATTCTCTTGGAGATTATTTGTTTGGTTGATTTGATTAAACTGAGATATATAAGACGTTCTAATCAACCACTATTAATGCTTTATGCTTACCATTTGTGTTTGAGAGTTATTTTTGTAACATTAGTGTTATTAATCTAGGGAAATAAATATAATAAATCTTCTTAAAAAACTGGTGTGGTTATTTGTTTGAGGTTTAACATCATTGATTATGTTGATTATTGTTGATGCTTACATTACTCATTGATGACATCCCCTCAAGCCTATGTCACTTCGATCCATTGACCTCTAGCGCAGAATCCACTATACAGTATAGATAATAGCTAGGATTCCGTGGCGCTGCAGCAGTGTCAAGTTTGTACATAGTGGGAGAGAGAGTCAATACAACTAAAAAGGCAGCCTTCCAATCCATCATTTGGAATTTTATTCCCTTTCTGGTGGGAGAGAAAATAATTATTGCTCGCGATGTCATATGTATACTTAATGACAAAAACGCACCTGAGGCAAAAGTGGCAGATGGAGCTTTGGCTCCTTTTTCATGCTCAGACGCCCAAACTCCAAGAACACGTGATTTTCAAGCTGAGAAGAGGGAAAGACGTCATAAAGATGAATTGACATCTACGTCGAGTAGAACTGCACTACTTGCAACGTATGTAAGAATAAAGTTCCACTAATACACTGGAAGCAGAATAGGAACATTTAGACAAACGCAGCCAATATTTATCAATGTACTGCACACACTAACGCAAAGCTATTAGCATAGTCGAACAGCACAACAAAATCTTGTGTCCAAATACTGCAGACTCATACTAAGCAGTTCAAAGATTTTTTGAATTATTTATTTTTCTTTATTCTATTTTCATTTTCCAAAATCAACAGTTATTAAGTTTCTATGATTTTTTTTTATGTTTAAAAAATAACAACATAAAAAACATTAAAATACAATAAGGCTTTTTAGATCCATGTTTGCCGGTCCAGCAATAGAATCCTTGCTCCATCTTCTTTAGGCTTTGCGCACAAAAAAAACTGCATTTATTATGTTTGATTATTAAGTTCTTTACAGAAACCATAGTCACAGAACAGTATAGTTACAATAGCTGGTCACAGTCTGTAGTTAAAAAACCGCTTATATTTTCTCCAAAGCCACTCAGCAGAACAGAATTAGATTGCAGTGACTCTGAGAGTAATATCTTCTAAAAGTTATTTCTATAACTCGCTGAACCATGTCCGTGTGCCAAGCCCTCTGCCACTAAGCCCACTGTGCACAGACTACAGCCATGTGCAGTGGGCTCTGGGCACAGTGCCTAGCCTGCAGCAAAGGTGTGCACCAGTTCCCATGCCGCTATTCTCAGAGCTTGCAATGAATAGCCTGGGCCTGTGTGCAGTGGACTTGTGGCAGGGGCCCTGTGCTGGCAGAAATGCCTCGAGACTGGCTGTTACGGCAGTGTGCTGCAGGTTCTGGGAACACAACCGAACCAGACCCTGCACCAGCTTCTTTGCCCCTGTGTCCCCGAGTCCACTGTCCAGTGCTTGCTCTGAGCATATGGTCTCGCATGCAACTAACACCTGCACCTATGTGCAAGACCTAAGACTGTGGGGGTCATTCTGACCTCGGCGGTAAAAGCCGCTTACCGCCGGTCAGAAGGCCGCCACAATACTGCCGCGGCCGCGGTCAGCCGCCACGGACATTCTGACCCACAACTGCAAAACCTCCGAAAATCCACCCTCCACTGCAGTCTGCCACATCAGCGGCCAGCGGTAAACTGGAGAAGACCAAACCTCCACCGCCACGCCAACAGAAATACGCCCATCCCATTATGACCCGCAAATCCACGCGGCGGTCATTCAACTGCGGTATTCCATTGGCGGTACACACCGCCGCACTCAAAATACACACACCTTTACAAACCCCTACCACATTGGACAATTTGAAAGGCACACACCTGAAACACATACACACACCACTCCCACACATCCAATACCATATAAAACACACACCCACATCACCCACAAACCCCTACCAACAAAAACCAGAGACGAAGGAGAGAGAGAGACACATCAGAGAATAGAGAGCCAGACACACAGAGGCACACCGCAACATCACACACACCACATAGAAGCACAAAGCACCACACATCAACACACACATCATCACATACACCACCCCACACCTCATACACACCACCCCATGGCACCACAAAGGCACCCACGCTTTTCGGACCAAGAACTCCGGGTCATGGTGGAGGAGATCATAAGAGTGGAACCCCAGCTCTTCGGCTCACAGGTCCAGCACACCACCATAGCAAGGAAGGCAGAGCTCTGGCAGCGGATCGTGGACAGGGTCAACGCGGTGGGACAGCATCCCAGAAATCGAGAGGACATCCGCAAACGATGGAACGACCTACGGGGGAAGGTGCGCTCGATGGTCTCGCGACACAACATCGCAGTCCAGAAGACTGGCGGGGGACCCCCACCCACTCCACCCGAATTCACAACATGGGAGCAAGAGGTACTCAACATCCTGCATCCCGATAGCCTCGCTGGAGTACACGGAGGAATGGACTCTGGTAAGTACAAGGCCAACCACTTCACCCCCCCCCCAGCATGCTAACCCCCACCCTCACCCCCAACCCCCCAGCACACATCCTCCCTGAGAATGTCTCCCCAGCACAACCCACCCAACACCAACCCCTGCATGCCACCCCCAAACTATGGACACCCATCACCTAAGCATGACCACTGCACATACCTATCACCCCCCCCCCCCCACAAAACACCCTCACAACACCTCCCCCAAGGGAATGCCAGCACTGGGGGACAAGGGCACCCATAAAACGCAAGCTAATGCACACACAGAAACAATAACCATACCCTCTTACCCCATGCAGGACCCGAACGACAACACACCGGTCAGGAGGGACCAGAAATGTCCATCCCACCCCCGGAACAGGCCCCTAGTGATGACAGCAGCTCTGTCGACCTGGAACCTGACGACCAGCCCGGACCATCGGGGACCTCTGGGCAGTCGGTTCCCCTCACCCAGACACAGGCCACTGCAGACCCAACCCCCTCTGGGAACAACAGCACAGCTCCCACCCAGCGGGCCCATGCCTCTGTCTCTAGGACAGGTCAAGCAGCGGTGTGTCTACCACTACAGGGCACCCAGGGTAACCCACCAACCCAACAACAACAGGGACCTGGGGGCAGTGGGAGTGGGCACACCGTCCAGGGGACAGAGGCCCAGGGAAACAGGGCAACTCGGAGGGCTGCTGTGCGACAGGGGGGGGAGGAGAGGCCCCGGGAACCCACTCTCCAAGAGGCCCTCACCACCATCATGGCAGCCTACCACCACTCACAAGATGGCGATGGTACTGGCCAGGTTCCAGGAGATCTAGGCACAGCAGGAGCAACGCTACATGGGGTTCAGCGACCAACTCAGCAACATCTCAACCGCTATGGGGAGCATAGTCCAGGCCCTGAACCGTATAGAGGACACGTTTTGGGACCATGTGGCATCACACAGGGCCCCTGTCACTAGCCAGGAACAGGAACAGCCTACCACCTCCGCCGGCGCTAGTGGACAGGAGGCCCCACCACAACGACAGCCCACCAGAACCCCACCTCCTGCTGAACAACAACCGCCCCGCAAAAGGAGCCTGAGATAAAAAAAAACGACAGAGTAGGATGTCAAGTCTCCCGCCAGCATCACATACCCCCGGAAGTCCTCCCACTGTTCCACATTGCCACCCTGTCCAACCTTGAACTGCCCCTGCTCCATCCTGCCACAGGCATATGGACAATGCACCTGTGAGACTGAGAACTGGACTCCGCCATGGACATTACTCCACCCCCACCCATCACTGTTTCACCATCATGTACCAATATCTGTGCACTAATAATAAATCACATATTGCACTGAAATCAATCAGGACTCAGCCTGTCTTATTTACAAATGTATGACACATTACATATCAATTACGTATAATTAACATTGTGAATTACACATACCGAGGTAACTTAGCATTAGTCCATGGGCCAACCAAGCCGAGGTCACGCAGTGGCTCATACAGCACAGAAAAGGGAAGGGAAAATCAAACATCATGTTTATAGGTCTGGGGGGAAATCGACAAAGTTGAGATGCAGGAGGCTTTCAGGAAATGTAAAATGGCATGGGTGATTATTACCTGTGTGCTACTGGAAATACTGTTCTATTACTCTGTCCCTGTTGTCTGTGTCGTCCTCTGAGTCTTCCTCCTCTTCACTCTCCGCAGGCTCCACAGCTGCTTCAGCACCACCATCTGCACCATCCTCCTGCAGGAAAGGAACCTGACGTCGCAATGCCAGATTGTGAAGCATACAGCAGGCCACGATGATGTGGCTCACCTTCTTTGGTGAGTACATCAGGGATCCCCCAGTCATATGCAGGCACCTAAACCTGGCCTTCAGGAGGCCAAAGGTCCTTTCGATGATCCTCCTAGTTCGCCCATGGGCCTCATTGTACCGTTCCTCTGCCCTGGTCCGGGGATTCCTTACTGGGGTCAGTAGCCAAGGCAGGTTGGGGTAACCAGAGTCACCTATTAGCCACACACGTTGTCTCTGTAGCTGCTCCATCACATAGGGGATGCTGCTATTTCGCATCACATACGTGTCATGCACTGACCCTGGGAACTTGGCATTTACATGGGAGATGTACTGGTCAGCCAAACAGACCACTTGGACATTCATAGAATGATAACTCTTCCTGTTTCTGTACACCTGCTCATCGTCTTTTGGGGGTACCAAAGCCACATGGGTCCCATCAATGGCGCCAATGATGTTGGGGATATGTCCAAGGGCATAGAAATCACCCTTCACTGTAGGCAAGTCACCCTCCTCTGGGAAAATTATGTAGCTCCGCATGAGTTTCATCAGGGCAGACAACACTCTGCTCAAAATCTTAGAAAACATAGGCTGAGACATTCCAGATGACATGGCCACTGTGGTCTGGAATGACCCACTTGCCAAAAAATGGAGGACTGACAAAACCTGCACCAGAGGGGGAATCCCTGTGGGTTGGCGGATGGGGGACATCAGGGCTGGCTCCAGCTGGGCACACAGTTCATGGATAGTGGCACGGTCAAGTCTGTATCAAAGTATTATATGGCGTTCTTCCATTGTCGACAGGTCCACCAGAGGTCGGTACACGCGAGGATTCCTCCTTCTCATCGCAAGTCCCAGCGGACGGTGCCTAGGAAGGACAACATGGAGCACAGAGTCAGGCAAACCACAGGTACGTACAGACAGCTTGCACAGTTAAAGAATGGCAATGGGTTGAAAGGCGTGTATGTGTGGCAATGCAAGGCCTAGGCCTGTGTGTCGCAGTCAAAATTAAGCCATGTAGGCCCTTGAAATGGCGGCTGCCTGATCTGTGAAGTGGGACAATGGGATGTGAGGTCAATGCGCTGGCGGGGCACACCGTGGCGGTAGGCGGTCGAAGACCGCGGCGCAAAGCCGCATTGGTTAACATTGAAGCCTATGGGTTTCAGGAGCCAATGACGATGTGCGCCGGCGGTCGCGGTACGCACCGCCGCGGTACGCACTGCCGTGGGCGTGACCGCCATTTTCTATCTGCTTAATCACTCGAGACCTGATCATCCACAGGAGAGGACCTATACTGCAAGTGCTGCTGTGACCTCGGTCTGGAAGATACAATGGCTGCTGCGACTGGGGAAAGGGCCCCTGCCTTCACGTCTGAAGAGTTGGAGAAGCTCGTGGATGGGGTCCTCCCCCAGTATGCGCTACTCTACGGTCCTCCAGACCAACAAGTGAGTACACTGGGTGCACATGGAATGGGCTATGCCTGTGTGGATTGGGGTGGATGTAAGTTGGTGGGGTGGGGGGCGAATGAGGAGTGCAGCGCCCGACAGATGAGAGCATGTGCCATATGGCAAAGTTGGTGGGGGGGGCCAATCACATCTAACATGCAGGTCATTGATGATTTCCTCCTTTCCACCCTGTACATGTCAAATAGGTCAGCGCCCATCAGAAGATCGAGATTTGGCGTGCCATCGCCAAGGAAGTCCGGAACTTGGGGGTCCACAACAGACGGGGCACCCACTGCCGCAAGAGGTGGGAGGACATCCGCCGCGGAACAAGGAAGACCGCAGAAACACTGCTGGGGATGGCCTCCCAACCTAGGAGGGGTGCCAGTCGCACCATGACCCCCCTGATGTCCCGTATCCTGGCGGTGGCCTACCCTGAATTGGATGGGCGCTTTAAGACATCACAGCAGACGCAAGGGGGTGAGTATCAGCACATTCTCCTATCTTTCTGCGCAGTGGAGGCGTCTGGGTGGGGGAGGAGGGCTGTGGGTGACATTAGGCCAGGGCGCTTTCTGTAGTGTAGTCCTCTCCCTTAGGCATGGCCCTGTGCCCCCGACCCCCACCTCTGTAGGGTGACAAGTACAGCCATTGAAGGTCCAGCATCTCCCATGTGCACGTTTGACGTCTCTTGGCCTGTTGTCCTAGTCAGTAGTACTGAGTAGTGTACCCCGAATGCGCGGCTTAGTGCATTAGGCTCCTGTGTCTGTCCTCTCCGCCAACGGTGTTGACATTGCATGCACTCAACCTGGTCTTCTTTTTTCTCCCGCCACCCTTTCTCTTCATCTTCTTGTGCATGTGTGCATTAGCATCATCAGGCGGAGGAGATTTGGCATCGGAGCACGAGGGAGCTGCAGGACACAAGGCCCCGGTGGGCCCAGGAACAGACACCGAGGGCACCAGTGATCCGGAGGGCGAGGGGAGCACCACGACGGGGACCGCTGGTGAGAGCAGCGACAGCGACACGTCTTCGAATGGGAGCTCCCTAGCGGTGGCGGCAACATCCGTGCCCCCCGCCTCTACAGGTACAGCCGCCACCCAGCGCACCAGCCCCGCCCTCCCAGCAGCCCCTCAGTCTTCGCTCCGTGCCCGTTCGCCCAGGAAGGCGCGCGTCTCCTTCGCCCCAGGCACCTCAGCCCCTGCCCCTGTTGCCCCTGCTGCCCTCAGTGCGGAGCTCATTGACCTGGTAAGGACGCTCATTGTTGGGCAGACGACCCTTTTGAATGCCATCCAGGGTGTGCAAAGGGAGGTGCAACAGAGCAATGCGTACCTGGAGGGCATTCATTCGGGTCAGGCTGCCCATCAACGAGCGTTCACTGCTCTGGCCTCAGCACTGACGGCAGCCATTGTCCCTGTTTCCAGCCTCCCTCTTCTTACTGCCTCCAGCCTTTCTCTGTCTCCTGTTCCTCAGCCTATCCCATCCACACCATCAGACCAGCCTGCACACACCTCAACACCCAAGAGCAGCTCATCCAGACACAAGCACCACAGATCCCACAAACACTCACCCAAGCAACACACAGATGCAGACATGCCAACAGCCACTGCCACCCCTGTGTCCCCCTCCTCCTCGTCTCCCTCCTCCCTCCCTGTGACGTCTACACTCACACCTGCATTCACCCCAACATCAGCCAGTGCTTCCATCACCACCTCACCCTCCAGTACAGTCCACACTCGTGCAGTCACCACCCCCACTGCCATTTACACGTCCCCTGTGTCCTCTCCCACTGTGTCTGTCACCCCCTCTTCCAAGACACACAAACGCAGGCAGCCACCCACCCAACAGCCATCCACCTCACGACAGCCTACAGCACCAGCACCTTCACCCAATGACAGCACACCTGACTCTCCTACAACCACCTCCTCTTCCTCCACTTCCATCTCCACTTCTCCTACCCTTTACCTTGGCCCTAAAAAACTATTCCTGGCTAACCTTGACCTCTTTCCCTCCGATGAGCTCCCCCCTCCATCTTCAAAGAGTCCCAAGAGCACCGCAGCCACCACCAGCCCAGCTTCGGGTGTCACTGTTGTGCATGGGTTCTGGAGCCCACCCTTTGCCAGCAGTGACACATCGATCAGCAGCAAGGGCACGTCCAGCCCCCCCCCCGGCAAGAGGACCCGCAAAAACAAGGGCCGCCGTGCGAGGACCGACAGGGCTGCCCCCAAGGAGCAATGTGCGGCCACTTCACCACCCACACCATCTAGGGGAGCTGAACAGGGCCCGCGGGGCAGAAGAGCACCGCTGAACAGGGCCCGCCGTGGAGAAGAGCACCGCTGAACAGGGTCCGCCGTGGAGAAGAGCACCGCTGAACAGGGCCCGCGGTGCAGAAGAGCACCGCTGAACAGGGCCCGCGGTGCAGAAGAGCACCGCTGAACAGGGCCCGCGGTGCAGAAGAGCACCGCTGAACAGGGCCCCGCCGTGAAGATAGGCACCGCTGAACGGGGCCCGCGGTGCAGAAGAGCACCGCTGAACAGGGCCCGCCATGGAGAAGAGCACCGCTGAAGAGGGCCCGCCGTGGAGAAGAGCACCGCTGAAGAGGGCCCGCCGTGGAGAAGAGCACCGCTGAACAGGGCCCCGCCGTGAAGATAGGCACCGCTGAACAGGGCCCGCGGTGCAGAAGAGCACCGCTGAACAGGGCCCGCCGTGGAGAAGAGCACCGCTGAACAGGGCCCCGCCGTGAAGATAGGCACCGCTGAAGAGGGCCCGCCGTGGAGAAGATCACCGCTGAACAGGGCCCCGCCGTGAAGATAGGCACCGCTGAAGAGGGCCCCGCCGTCTCAAGCACCGCTCCGCTGGGCCCTTCTTCTCAAGCACCGCTCCGCTGGGCCCTTCTTCTCAAGCACTGCTCCGCTGGGCCCTTCTTCTCAAGCACCGCTCCGCTGGGCCCCGCCGTCTCAAGCACCGCTCCGCTGGGCCCTTCTTCTCAAGCACCGCTCCGCTGGGCCCCGCCGTCTCAAGCACCGCTCCGCTGGGCCCTTCTTCTCATGCACCGCTCCACTGGGCCCTTCTTCTCAAGCACCGCTCCGCTGGGCCCTTCTTCTCAAGCACCGCTCCGCTGGGCCCTTCTTCTCAAGCACCGCTCCGCTGGGCACGCCGTCTCAATCACTGTTTATGGTTCACTGTGCCCACCATGCCTCCTCCTTGACCAGTGGAGACTGTCATCCACCTGATGGACTGTGGCTTTGCACTCCCCAGGTTGGTACAGTGGGCAGCCCACCCACTGTAGAGACATTGAGGGACTGTGGCTTTGCACTCCCCAGGATGGTACAGTGGGCAGCCCACCCACTGTAGAGACATTGAGAGACTGTGGCTTTGCACTCCCCAGGATGGTACAGTGGGCAGCCCACCCACTGTAGAGACATTGAGGGACTGTGGCTTTGCACTCCCCAGGATGGTACAGTGGGCAGCCCACCCACTGTAGAGACATTGAGAGACTGTGGCTTTGCACTCCCCAGGATGGTACAGTGGGCAGCCCACCCACTGTAGAGACATTGAGAGACTGTGGCTTTGCACTCCCCATGATGGTACAGTGGGCAGCCCACCCACTGTAGAGACATTGAGGGACTGTGGCTTTGCACTCCCCATGATGGTACAGTGGGCAGCCCACCCACTGTAGATACATTGAGAGACTGTGGCTTTGCACTCCCCAGGATGGTACAGTGGGCAGCCCACCCACTGGAGAGACATGGACTCATGTGGCTGTGGTGCCCCCCCCTTCCCTTCCCCCTGAGGTGCCTGTAGTTTTTACATCTGATGCCCCTGCAGTGTTCTCTCCAAAGGACTCAGGTCTCCTGTGTGGGCTTTGCCCTTGTTTCTCAAAACTTTGGCCCACGGACATGATGAATTCGTAGGATGTGCAGGACTTGTTACTTCAGTTATACACTGATGTGTATGTCATTTGTTTTCTTGTGAATATCTTTCATGGTTGTACGATATTTTTCAGGAGCTTTTTGGTACATAAATATTTATTCCAAATTTAATTATGTCCTAGCATTTTTCAGGGGTGTTTGGGTGGTGTCACTGTGACTTGTTGCTCTGCATTGGTGTGTGCATAGTTGGGGGGGGGGGTCGCATATGTGTGTGCCCGTAACCTTTCGTCCTCCCCCCTCCCATGTGTCGTAGGTGCAGTACTCACCGTTGTCGTCTGCGCCGGACTTCGTACTCGTGGTAGATGAGAAGGTAGACGAGAGCAGGTAGGATGTTTAATTCGGGTTCCATGCTGTCCTCCTTCCTCCTGGAGTGCGTAGTGGTGAGCGTTTTCCCGTTCGTAGTCTGTTTCCGCCGTGTTTTTATCGGCGGTGCTCCCGCCCCGGAAAAGGTGGCGGATTGGTGAGTTGTGATAGGGTGGGCGGTACATTGTCTGCCGCCTGGCTGTTGGCAATGACCGCTGCGCTGTTTGTTTGTACCGCCGTGGCGGGCGGAGTGTTAAAGTGGCTGTCTGTGTTGGTGGTTCCCGCCAGGGTCAGAATTCCATATTTTTTACCGCCAGCCTGTTGGCGGGTTGGCCGCCGCTTTAACACCGACCGCCAGGGTTAGAATCACCCCCTGTGTGTGGTGGGCTCAGGGCAGAGTACCTGTCCGGGAGCTTGCCCAGAGTGAGGCTCAGTGCCCCCTTGAGCAATGTGCATGACGTTTCACCCATGTGCAGAATGCTCTGGGTTCAGTCCCTGGCCCGTGGCCAGAACCTGCACCAGTCTTTATTTTTTGTGCTTGCCACATTCAACCTTCTGATTAATCCTCAATGTCATTTATTATATCATTTTAACGGTGATCACTAACACTAAGGCCGGGAGCAGCACATGGCAGGTTTAGTTACAGTTTACAGAGTAGATTTCTTTTTAATGCTATTGTGTTAGTTATCTAGCGCGGACCTCTTCGCATGAGGAGTCGAGCACTTCACGTAAAACAACCCATTTAAAGGAACTAGCTAACAATATAGACGGATACTGTCTGTAGGTGCAACGGAGCAAAGGCAAAATTATGAAAAAAATGAGAAAGTAAAGAGAAGCAGCAATAGCAAGTAAAGATCAATTCATTATCTCGTTTTAGGTGGGGTTTGAATACAAGAGGCTTTGAGCCTTTCAGAAGGCTAGGAAACTAGAAGTGAATATGAGTTCTTTAAGAAGGCTCTTCAAACTTCTGGGAGCGTGACAGGAGAAAGCTTCATTTCATTGAGAGTTTTTTGTCATGGGGATTGTAAGAAGCAGTGTCACCTTGCCTTTGTTTTTTCTCTGACTTTCTGTGATGTGAGGTTTGCTTTTTAGGCAGGATGGCATGCCGAGTGGAATGCTTTGTCTGTGAGGCAAGGTATTTGCAGTACACTTTAGCTGCGAGTGCACCAATGGATGTCTAATAAACTGGGTGTAATGCTGTCTCATTTTTTGCTCCCTTTGCCAGGCATGCTCTGGTGTGTCAGATGGTAGTAAGAGTTGCCACTCAGACGTTCTGGGGAGACATGCTTTCATCACACAGCAGCTATTGCTGTGAAACAGAACCATAGATTGTACCACTTTTCTGAAGTTTGCTGATAGGATAGTAGGGTTGAGTTTCCCAAGGAGGTGAGGTAAGAGGGAGTTTTGGCCAGGTTTGACATATGGGGTTGCACACACATCAATGACACTATTTATACCTTCACAGAATGGGAAGCTGGCTTCCCTTCATCAAGGTATCACCAACCATTGCTCAGTTGCCAATTACAAGCTGGTGGCAGAAAGAGTGATACTGTCAGTCAGATGGAAGAATAAACACCTTTATCCTACCATAGGCCTTCCTATCCCTGACATGTATTAATAGTGTTGCAGCATTCACTGTCCCGTTTTTAGTTTGCCTGGTGGCAAGGAATGATGCCAATAGAATCTGCTAGCTTAGAGATGGTGGTAGCACATCCCATATCTCTCCCCAACTTGGGACTCACGAAGTCATCCACTATTCACTTTGACCTTCTGTGTACGTGTGACAGGCCAGGGAAGAACACATGGGGATTACCTTAACCTCGTGGAGATGGAGGGAACTCCTGTCAGCCATCACATAGACACTGATGGAGCATTTCTTTATGCTCTAGTTTTAAGGTCAACAAATATTTTCACTCTAGCGAGGGGTAAGAATCAATTTAACATTGCATCAACCAAACATTTAATTCACAGTATGACCAACTGGCCACACAATAACGACAAGTACGTGCAGTTGGTTTACATAATATTGAGACCGTGTTCTAAGGCTGCATTGAAGCACAAACACATTGTTATAAGATCGTGCCATTGATGCATCTCTCCCAATAAGAAAGTAAAAACAGAGGGATCAACCAAGTTGGGACTATAGACAGAGCACATTGTAACCCGAACATTGCCTGTCCTTTTGTGGGCAACTTGCCAGCTGTCAATCTTTACATTGATCACATTCCAATCGCTGCCTCTGCTTAGAAGTGCTACTTTGCTCGGTGCAGCTTCAATCTTTGGTATGGCGAGAATCACATAACCTAAATCCCACAATTTAATGGATTTATTCAAATAAAGTGTGCCTCTTGAAGGCATAACATATGGGATTTCAGTGTAGATATTTCTTCCTTTCTAAGCTCAATTTCACTCAATGGCTTCATGCCATTAATAGTCCAGGACAAAATGTGTAAATCCTGATTATGACCCTGTCTTCTTTCGTCCCTGATTATCATAACATTCTCTTGGTCTGATGATCACTCCAAGCCTCCCATGTTCCGTTCCAAGTAATTGCTTCTTTTGTTTTATTTGCCCCCCAAACCTCAAATCACAGCGTGATGCCATAAGCTCATCCCCCAAAATTGAGCTCTGGCCTACAATCCCCAAATCTTCACATTCTCCCCGACCCCTGCCATCCCCATTTCTATCCCACTCCTCTCATTAAAATCCAAATTCAAATGGAAAACTGACTGAAGTATTTGTTCAAATTGCATGGCCGCAGTGGTAGATCACAAAATGAAATGCTCAAAAGCCCCACCCCGCCCCTGGGCATATTTAGAAATACTAGTAAATAAGTAATGGTCATTAGATTCTTTCACGTTTTTCACCCTGTGGACTTTTGTCACAGAAACGTTACCTTGGTAAACCAGCATTTCTAACCCAACTCCATAAGAAATGAAGTACATAGAAGAGGAAAAGAAGAAAAGGGAAAGAGGAAGCTCCCTCATCACCTTATAGACCCTCCTTCCCCGTGTAAAGCACGAAGCAATGTAGACAACAGGAATCAGCTAAAGTTAATAATATCTAGGGCACGCGTTCCATGTCTCTGGAACTGTTGTCCTTCACCTGCCACAACTGGAGCAGTTTGAGTACTTTAGATGCATCTTGGTTGTAATTAATCTGACCCTTGTAGTTGATTTTTAAATGAACTGGTTCTAAAAGTGAAAAAATAGCCCACATGTTTTGGGGGGTGGATATTTGCTCCTAAATCAGATCTTATAAAAAATTCCACACCAAAGGTTCTGATTGCTGAGTGAGGTCAATCTGCATGAAAAATGTGCTGTCTCAAAATAAAACTACTTTCAGTGAGAAATTGAGTTGTTGGTTGATGGTGGGTGAAAACTTGCTCAATCAACAGCCACAATCCTCATCAGGGTGAACCACAAAAAAACACTAAATTAACCTGTGCTTAACCTCCTGATAGCTTAGCACAAAGGCAGTTAGGCTAAACTTACAAGCATTTTGTAAAGTATTCATGCAGCACTTAAAAGATTATAAAGTGTAAACACAAAACAAGAAAAACCCCACACCAATTTAGGAGAAAGTGTAAATTCTAATAAATTATTTGACACAAAAATGACAAATATCCAATTAGTATAACCAGAGATATGCAATTTTAAAGGTTTAGGTAAAAATAGCGCTTAAAAGCACAAAGCACCTACTGTGGTAATCTGGTCGCGCTGGACTTGGAAAAAGTCATAGGATCAGTCAGACTGCAAAAGAGTGCCGATCAGGTGCAGGGACCAGGTTTGACCTACTGAGATTTTTACCTTTCACCCTAGATGTGGAACATTATGCTGCACAGCGATAGTTCCAAGGAGTGCTGTGGGGTCCTACATCGAGATGCTTCGTGCAGCGTTAGTTCCAATGAATGATGCTAGGGCTGCGTTTAGTTGTGCTGTATTGCGTCAGATCAGATGCTGAGCTTTGAGGATTGTGAGGTCTGTGCTGAGTTGCGCAATGCTGCAGCAGCTTCAATGATGAGTTGGGAGAGTTGCAATCCAATGTCTGTGTTGAGTTGCACTGCGTCAGTGCCAATGAGGAGCTGCGAGGGCTGCATCAAGTTGAGCCACGCTGTATCATTTCTGATGGGGACCATAGCTGGGATGGCAGAGCACCTTTATCTCAACTTCCAAGGGTCAAGGACTGGGGAGGCCCCAGTTGAGGGGGCTGAGTAAGGTGCATGTCCATTCCTCAGGTAGCAGTGCAGCAGAACAGCCCCTCTTGCAGGCAGGGCAGCAAAGCAGTAGAGTAGCTGGGCAGGTCGTTTTGCAGCCGAGCAGCAGGGCAAGAAAGCAGCTCTTCTTCTGAGTCTCCACAGGTCCAGAAGTGATCTGAAGAGTGGGTCTGATTGTCCCCTACTTATACCCAGTGCATTTGAAGTGGAGGAAGCTTATAGAGTTTCCACCTATAGAGATGTCTGGAATTTCCGGTCTCCCTGCCCTTGGCCTGGTCTGTCTGGGTACACAGTAGGGTAATTTGAAGTCCTTTGTGTGTGAAGTGATCAAGTGCCTATAAAAATGCAAGTACGGTCCGCCCCACCACCATCCTGGCAGAGATGGCCCATCCTGCCAAAATCCAAACCCTTTAGTAATATACTGTCACCGGGGTTGTTCAGACGATGTTGGGTGTGGTTGGGGTTGTTAGAAGTGTAAAATTTATCCGACGTATGCCAGTTCTCTGAATGACTCTCCCGAAAGAGAGGCCGGAGCGGAGGGGTGGTCAAGCCCTGAGGAGGTACAACCTGCGGTATTACTGTGCCTCTTTCCCAGAAGGGGCAGGCGCCATCTGCAAGGAAGCTGGGGCCTGCCGACCTCGCGGCTTCAGCGAGCACACGGAAAGCGCCGAGGTTCCTTTCTTCGCCATTTCTTTTAGCAACTAACCGAAGACATTCTTTGCACCTTTCTGAATACTTCGGTCTGTTCTCTACAAGGCCTTCTAGAGAGCACGGTGGGCTTCTATGGGCTGCGCTGCCACTTCATCCACAACGCCGAAGAGCGCCCGCCTCGCCCTCCCGTGGGGACTTCGACTTTAATAGCAGCCAGCAGCAGCGGGGCTCAAGGGAGCGGCTGCGTCTCCAGCACAGCCTCAGCTTCCCCGGCTTCCCCTGCTTCTCCAGCGCAGCGCAGGCCGGGCCTGAGCCGGCCGAGCCCCACACACCGCCTCTCCTGCTCTTGCAGCTCTATGCCGAGGAGCTACAGCTGCTCTCGGCCAACAACGTCTTCGGCTTCTCAGCAGCCCACGAGCTGGGCAGCCTGCTCACCCCGCTGGCTATCCAGAGGCAGAACCTGCACAACCAGCAGTACTGCAAGCAGCAGCGCCCTGGAGGCAGCCCGCCTCCCCGGGACCCACAGGCCACTTCTGCCTCCTTTTTCCAGCCCCTGCTCTGGCGTCTCTCTGAGTCTCCGGTCTTTGACGCGCCCCCCCAGTCCTCTCAACTGCCTGTCAGACCGTGAGAGTTACCTAAGCAGCTCCCTTAGTGGCTCCGGCTCCCTGAGCAGCTCAGAGTCCCTCGGGCTGGACTCGGTTCATCGCCTGTCCTTCTGCGACGCGCCAGGAGGTGCATAAAACTTGGGTCAGCCCTCCGCTGTGCAGGACGCGCATTCTGAGGAGGCGAGGGGCTCGGACTCCAACAACTGGGATTCCTTGCAGCAGAACGCCGTGGCTGCTGTTTACTTTGGCACTAGGAGGCGCATAAACTTGGCTCAGCCCTCCGCTGCGCGGGAGGTGCATTCTCAGGAGGTGAGGGGGCTCAGACTCCAACAGCCGGGATTTCTTGTGGCAGAACGCCGCGGATGCTGTTTACTTTGGTGCCAGGGGGCGCATAAACTTGGCTCAGCCCTCCACTGTGCGGGACGCACGCGGGCGCGCCTGGGCAAAGAGTGGGCCGGTCTTGGCCCGTCCGCGGCCGGAAGAGGCCGGGCCGGGCCTATCGCTGTTTGTTTATAACATTTTTAATTCTATTATTTATTTGTTGGCAGATCATTTGGCTTTAATTTTTAAATAAGACATTTAGGGCCAGATGTAGGAAAGGATTTGCAACTCGCAAACGGCAAAAACTGCAGTTTGCGAGTTGCAAATCGCATTTTCCTATGCAGAAATGCATTCTGCGAGTCGGACCGACTCGCAAAATGCATTTCAGAATCTCAAATAGGAAGGGGTGTTCCCTTCCTATTTGCGATTCCTAGTGGTATGCAATACCATTTGCGACCGCATATGCGGTCGCAAATGGTGTTGCAGTTACCATCCACTTCAAGTGGATGGTAACCCACTCGCAAATTGGAAGGGGTCCCCATGGGACCCCTTCCAGTTTGTGACTGGACCCCAAAAAAAATTTTCAGGGCAGGGCCCCCTGCCCTGAAAAAATACCGAAACTAAAGGTTTCGTTTTTTTTTTTAAGTGCAGCTCGTTTTCCTTTAAGGAAAACGGGCTACACTTAAAAAAAAAAAAAACTGCTTTATTTAAAGCAGTCACGAACACGGAGGTCTGCTGACTACAGCAGGCCTCCATGTTTGCGAGTGCCCATAGTCGGTATGGGGCCGCAATTTGCGACCCACCTCATTAATATTAATGAGGTGGGTCATTGAGACCCCATACCGACTCGCAGACGGTGTCTGAGACACCGTTCTGCATGACATTTTGCGAGTTGCAATAAGACTCGCTATTTGCAACTCGCAAAATGCTTCTTTACTACATCTGGCCCCTAGTTTTTAATTAGGTATCTGTCTGTCTTGATGGGGAAACGTAAAGGGGAACATGGAAAGGGGGGTTCCTGTTGGGAGGCCCCCGCCCCTAAGCTGATAACAAGTTATCTCACTTCTGTGATGGGTGCTATTGAGTCGGAGATAGGAAGGGTGGAAGCTACCCTAGAATCAACCTTGGAGAAAACAGGAAAAGGCGAGACGGAAGAAAGGCCCCCCCCCATACAAAATCTCCAGTAACCAGGATAGGGAACCCTTGTCTCATAATAGATACAGACCCTCGAATTTATCAAATTACCCCAATGACTTCAGAAAGGATTTTGTTTGTGTCTTCCCCTTTATGTTCTCAATTCCTAATGAATATTTTCCTAAAACATTAGATTTTACCAATAGCAAATCCAAATCTAAAGGGGAGTCTACAGTATGGTGGGAAATCACATCCCTACTCTTTTTTAGAGGTGGCCAGGTCCAACCCACACATATATAAAGATTGCCACTTTTTAAGGATAAACTGTTCTTCTTATTCTTCTCTCTAAGAAGTTGGATAAGCTTGTGTATTGCATTAAAAGTTGGAATATCACCTTTCATTATTTGCTGGTCCAGTTGTATTGGACTCTGTAATAATATTTGTGGGTGCCATACCAACAGACAATCCTGACAGAGCTGAGAAAAGCACTGTCAGCATTATTTACCAACTGGGGAGCCGTAAGGTCTATGATGTGTCTAATGAAGTTGCTGCCCTACTTCTATTTGACCTGTCATCAGAATTTGACACCTTTTAACACCAACTATTAGTCAAAACACTAAGGGGCATATTTATACTCTGTTTGTGCCGGAATTGCGTGGTTTTTTTGATGCAAATCCGACGCAAAGCTAACTCCATATTTATACTTTGGCGTTAGACCCGTCTAGCGCCAAAGATCTAGGAGTTTGCGTCATTTTTTAGCGTGAACACCTACCTTGCGTTAATGATATGCAAGGTAGGCATTCCCGTCTAAAAAATGACTCCAAGGCATGTGCGCCTTATTTAAACTCCCGTGCAAAAATGGCGCACGGGAGTGGGCGGGTCAAAAAAAATGACGTCCAGCCGCTTTAGCGTCATTTTTTAACGCCTGGTCAGGGCAGGCGTTAAGGGACCTGTGGGCTCGGAAGGAGCCCAGAGGTGCCCTCCCATGCCCCCAGGGACACCCCCTGCCACCCTTGCCCACCCCAGGAGGACGCCCAAGGATGGAGGGACCCATCCCAGGGAACTTAAGGTAAGTTCAGGTAAGTTTTTTTTTTTTTTTTTTAAGTGGCATAGGGGGGCCTGATTTGTGCCCCCCACATGCCACTATGCCCAATGCTATACAGCAGTTGCTAGCTGCAATTAGTATATTTTCCAAAGTTCTCTGCATTGCTAATGGAGCAACCATTTGGAGAGGACAAATAGCCATATAATGTAAACTCAAACTTTGCAGACAAGGATAATATCACATTTGTAAAAAATAAAATAAGGTATTCAAATATCATTTTGAATTCAGAAAAGCAATAAAGACCTCACAGTTCCCAATTGACTTTCAGACTTCAAGTAATAAATATTTGTACTACAAATCAATTACTGATGCTTGTGTTTGCATACCACTCCTGGCACAAATTGCTGATACATAAAGCTACAACAAGACTGGAATAGATTTTGACCAAAACATGCTATGCATGGGTCAAACATTAACTAACACTGTCTGATCATGCACAGGAAATGGAGTAGCTACTTCCTTGCCAACAGGAAAGTGCTATGTGTCCTCCCCTAGGTACAGAAAAGCTATAAAGAGATGCTACAAAACAAAGCAATAGATCACTGTGGGCACAGAGAGTGGTTATCCTGTGAGATTCAAGCACATACACCTGCATTAATATTCTGAGATTCAAAGTGGTGTTTATGACTCTATCTGTAGCTGTCAAGAGCCACCTGAGCCAGCATACAAACATCACAAGACTACTACTAGACTCTTGAGGCCTTACGAAGTGATTATGTCAATATTCACCACTGATGTTCACTGCTGCCTCATCTCATTCTTTTATGGTTGTGGTGGTACTGTGGAACTGGTACTAGTGCACTTTGGGCTGCCTAGATCCAACACAGATACCCTGGCACCATAGGATAGTTCTTTTACAGAAAAGAGTCTCTTCCTGCACCAAAACTATCCTTTTGAGGATATTTACTTTTTGTATATGTGTTGCAGAAAGAAGCACATGTGAAGAGTACATAACATGAAGAAATAAAGACAATTGTCTTTTTTAGACCAGGCAGGTGCACCAATGTCTAGATCTCGTCGTAAATATGGGTTTGAGTCAAAATCCATGAGTGGATGCACAGGAATGCCCCCCAAATCCCATGGAACAAGACACAAAGTAATAAGGCATCACAATGTGATGTGTTGTGTACCATTATTTGTTCTTAAAAAGCTATGCAAATTGAATTTGTGCACATTTGTAAATACCACAGTGGATTTTTCATTGGCCTGAGTCAAAATGTGATTCAACCCTTATTCCTATGGAACAACCAGCCTTCCTACAGTGAACATTGCTACATGTACTACTTTTAAATACCATGCACCTTGTCTTAGGAGAAATAAGGCTTAAATGGGGAAGCATAAATATTTAAAAGGAAGGTTTTGATCTGTCAAAAAGGGCTATTTTGTTAGGTCAAATTTGCAGTTTAAAACTGCAATATCCAGTCTACAAATGGTAGGCCTGCAGTCATCTTTGCCTAGTTACTGTAGTGGATGGCACAATGGATTATGCAGTCCACTAATGGCATTTAACTTACATACACTTGTTATCTTGGTACCATATACCAAGAACTCACATGTAAGTTAAACATGACAATCAGGGCTATGCCAATTTCTCAGTGTTAAAGGGGGGAATCATAGGTACTGCTTACAGGATAGTAGGGCCAGCAAATATATAGGCGGTCATTCTGACCCTGGCAGTACTCCAATGGGGATTCCGACCGTGGCGGTAAAGCCGCGGTCGGACCGGCAACACTGGCGGTCTCCCGCCAGTGTACCGCCGCCCCATTGAATCCTCCAAGGCGGCGCAGTTTGCTGCGCCGCCGAGGGGATTCCGACCCCCCCTACCGCCATCCAGATCCCGGCGGTCCGACCGCCGGGAACCGGATGGCGGTAGGGGGGGTCGCGGGGCCCCTGGGGGCCCCTGCAGTGCCCATGCCACTGGCATGGGCATTGCAGGGGCCCCCGTAAGAGGGCCCCTACAAGTATTTCACTGTCTGCTTGGCAGACAGTGAAATACGCGACGGGTGCCACTGCACCCGTCGCACAGCTTCCACTCCGCCGGCTCGATTCCGAGCCGGCTTCATCGTGGAAGCATCTTTCCCGCTGGGCTGGCAGGCGGCCTGAAGGCGGCCGCCCGCCAGCCCAGCGGGAAAGTCAGAATTACCGCGGCGGTCTTTTGACCGCGCAGCGGTATTCTGGCGGCCCCCGACAGGCCGGCGGCGACCGCCGCCGGTCAAAGTCGGAATGAGGGCCATAGTGTCTAGTAAAGGATGAAAAATCAAGGGTGACTCTACAGAAAATGCAAATTATCTACAGAATCATATCAAGAGCTCCCAATTGGAATTCAGGGAATCCATGCAGAATTTTGTCTTTGATGTGGTCTGGACCCGATGATGAAGCATGCAGCGAGTTGTGGTTGAGGGGTCTAAATAGAAAAAGGATTCACTTTCTTAGGAATGTGGATCACTTTTATGGTCACTGTAAGATATCAACCTTTTCTAAATGGTCATCACAGATTTTTCACTTTTTGCTGTCTGCTCTGTGCCATAGCTACCTTTTTCTTTTTCCTCTGTGCAACAGTTGCAAGCGGGTTGAGATCAGGTTTCTTTAGTGTCTTTGAGGGTTCTTTCTAATAAGTTGTGATTGTTCTTTGAGGTGTGTGATCACCAACACAAAAATAATAATCTAGTTTCTTACAGATTTATAGCCAGGGCAATCCTGAATGTGATAAAGGAGTTAAAATTACCCAGAAACAATCTGAGCCTTTTGATCTTGGGTCCCATTAATACGTTCAAAAATAATTGATTAGGGATATTCAGGAATGACAATTACTCCAGCTTCAAATATTGAGTCTACATTTTTCACTCACCATTCATGGCCATCTGGGCCCTTTCTAATGATTCTGAGCGCTAATCTGAGGCCACTGTGTATATTTATGAGGATTTACGTGTACTATAAGATATGGCTGTGGGACCTTATCTTGCAGTATACTCACAAATACAATCTTGGGTCCAGTCAGACTTATTTACTTAATCTTAAACTCAACCCTTGGTAGCTGTGGCTGTGTGCATTAAGGCTTTAACATCACCAACAAACAAACGAAGAATGTCACATCAATAGAAAGAGACACACCAATTAATTAAAATAGAGCATATTTTTATTAATTTTAGAGTCCTTTTTAATCAAAATCCACTGAGGGTTCTGGAGATATGAATCTTTAAAGCATTAAATAACTTTTATATCAACCGGCAATAAGCACTGGCCAACAAGAAGTTTGTAAACTTTTGGAAAGTTTGAGAGAGTTTGTTCGGCAACTCCGAACCATGTTGGGCAACCAATTGCAGCAGAGCAGAGGTATAAGAGACCAGTAAGGATACTTTGGACAACTAACTGGCCACCAGAGCTTTTTACAGTCCAGTTCCAGCCTTTAGGGGACACTCGCCACCAGAGCTTTTTACAGTCCAGTTCCAGCCTTTAGGAGACACTCGCCAGTGACAACCACGGAGAGTTCCTGATGCTGGGGATGCAGGATGAAAAGAGGCTCAAGGATGAGCCTGATGCTGTGTGGTCGATGGGGATAAGTTTGGGATGAGTCCTTGATCCACAGGTGGGATGGGGCAACTTTGGCTACTGAACTTGGTGTCCTACAAAGTTCTCCTTGGGATGGTAGAAGGGCAGCTGCAGCAGACCTTTGGTTATTGTGATACAGCGGTCAGGCTGCAAATCTTTGGTGAGAACTAGTGTCCCTCTTGGGCAAAAAATACAAGAACAGACAACACCTATAGGTCCAGCAGACACAAATGCAACTATTGGCTATCTTGGATAAGTCTCTTGAGGTACCTGGTGCCCGGTAGCGGCAAAACATCTGTGGTGGATACCAACTTTGGGATTTGGGCTCTGCCAGCTTTGATGTCCCTGGTGCTGTTCCAGGACTCCATCCGACAGACCCTTGGAGTCAGTGCTTCAATCTGGGGCTGGGAGTCAACTTTTCCCTGAACCAGGAGCAACGGACATAATCCAAACTTTACTAGCCCAAAGTGCAGCAGGTGGAGTCCTTCTCACGATGCAGCCTCTCTTTGTGTGCTTTCAACGCAAGCAGGATATTTCTCCTTTGATCCTTTCTCCACATCCACTGTGTACTGAGGTCCAAGGTGCCAGAGGTGCCATTTGTACCCCAGGAAAGTGCCCCAATGGGACAAGGGGGTCATTAGCTAAAGGGTTAGTAGGTCTCCCCCTCTTGGGTGATGAAGTTCCTGTGTGGTGTGGCATCTGGCTATTCACAAGTGCAACATTCTTGTTCCTTTAAAGATGACACAGCCCTTCCTTGGTTATCTGGAGCTTGGTTGCCCACCGAGAGTTGTGGCTATCTAAGGGTTACACACCCATGGGAAAACTGGTTCTGACGCTGGGTTTCCCTCTCTCCAACTTGTCTACAGGAATAAAAGTTAGTCTGCTCTGGAGTGTTATCACCATTTTCCCTTCAAAGGAGTCTTCCCCTTTGAAGCTCGCCTTTTGGGCTAACACCCGAGTGGCCATCCTGGAGGAGGAGGTCACTCTTCGGCAACTGCCTTTGTTCCTGATCCTGGAGTTGTTCACACATCTCCCAGGCAGGCAGAAAGCTATCTGTGTGCCAGGGCCTCTGAGAGGCCACTGGACTAGACGGGGCACAGAATGGCAACTTCCTAAAAGTTGCTTAACTTTAAAAGTGACATACATTTTTACTTGACCATCAACTCACATTTAATCTCACAATTAATTTGATACCCTACATGACCCAGTTAGAAAGTCTCATTCAGAGGTTAGCTGTTTTAGCTAATAGGGCTACTAGCTTATCCACACCAAAATGACAATGTGGAAGTGTTGCTGTTAAGACACATCGAAAATATATATCCTACTTAAGAAATACAGCTCCCTGCCATAGGACTCTAGACCTCCTTTGCGGATGACATACAGATTGTTAAGGGATAGGGTGACTTTACCATCGGTGTGAATGGCAAAGTCAAACTGGCAGTGAAAACACTGTTCTTCCAGTCTGCAGTGGCAGGCTGGGAGCCATTGTGTACTTTGTCACACAAAGGGTGGCACAACCAGTGCTGCAGCCTTGTGTGGACACTGTGCCTAGGGATTTTTAAGTAGTTAGTACTTGCAATTGGGGACACCCAGTTCAACATAATATTTGTAAAAAGGCTGAACACTGTCACTGAGGTCTAGACAGCAGGCCTCAGTTCACTTTCAGAGTTGAAAATCCAGCATCTAATAGTCTGAATGAAGGCAAAAAGTGTGTGGGGTGGCTCCAAATAGCCAGTTTCCTTACAATATTACAGTAATCGTGTGTTAGGGGGCTGTGTCACAAACAGCATAGATTGCACACATGCATACTTATTGTTGATCACATAGACAGTCAGAACCACCACAATTAGTCATGATCTGACATGAGGTTCATTATGCCTAAGTAATATGAATATTTAAATTGTGCTGAAAATCATGCTTGTATCCATGCATTCAGTGCAATCTCACATTGTGAAAAAATGGATCATTAGTTGTAGTAGATGGTGGGCCATCACAAGTAATAATGTCACTACCCTTGTTAGGTCCACTAAAGTTTTCAGTAATTTAAACCTGAGCTCAACCCTTGGTAGCTATGCCACAGAGCAGGCAGACTTAACTTACAAAAATGTGTAAAGCATTTAGAAGTACCAAAACAGTTTTAAAAATCAAAAACACCATACAATAAAAAGCCCACTCCAATTTACAAAAAAATTTATAATAATATATTGATCAAAATGACATCAAAACAAACAAAATCCAAACTGTGGTAAGCTGGTTGCGCTTGATTTAAAGGCATGATTTAAAGTTGGGGAAACTCCCACAGAAAAAAGTTTTTTTTGTTAGAAAAACCCTCACCCTCCAGGGTTACCCCTTGGTGGCATGCTTCATCATTGGGTTTCCTCCCGTTCTGCTGCAGAACGAGGCGTGCTGCGACCGACGGAATACGTGGGAGCACTGTTGGTATCATTGATGAGAATGCTAGAAAAGGATAGGAGTGGTGGGGTCTTGGTAAGTTAAAAATACTACCCTCTGGATGATATTACTTATTTAATATGTCTCACAGGGGTGGTATGATTAAAAAGGGGTGTTCGGAGGGTGGGTATATTATGTACCTGTCCTCCTCGCTGGTCTACATGTTTCAGAGTTTACCCCTAAACTCCTCATCAGGACCAAAGTGATCTTCCTAGTATTACCCCTCATGCGCCTACCACTAATGGAAGTACTATTACTATTCACTGTGGTAAGGTGATATATAAAATTAAATTAAATAATACCCATCAGTGTCAATGTTCTGCAGGGCAAATCTGTGGAAGACAAAGGAAAATAAAATAAGTAAATGCATCTCCCAGGGGTGTGGTTCTGTTGTCACCATCACCCAGCCAAATGGCACCAATAATTCATACATAAAAACGAATACAAGATGTACTACATATAAGAAACACTACAATACACTTAAACACAGGAGGCACCTCTAAGAAAACACAAGTAGTGCATGTGTGACCTACTTTCAGTGTCTATGCTAATCACATCATAGATCCTCCTGGGAGGGGTGTGTGCTTGTAGGGTTTTTCTAATAAAAAAATCTTTTTTCTGTGGAAGTGTCCCCTTCTGGGGTGGGTCTCTAAATATGTCTACTGAAGCTTCAAGGAGGATAGACCCTCCCCCTTAAACCCTCCTTCTCCCCCTTTGTTTGGCATGATTTAAAGTTGACCACAATGGAGCACAGGCTGGATACAGAAACCAGGTTCAAACCACTCAGATGTTTTCCCTTCAGACACTCTGTGAATGGAAGTCAAAATCCCCAGCAGGGCAAAGCAGCAGGCTCTGGCAACATAAGGCTCTGAGAGGCCAGATAGCCATCAGACGTGGGCTTGGTGAAGCTGTTGGCTTTTGGTAGAAAGCTTGAGTAGTAGAAATGCAAAGTTCAAGCCCAAGGAAGAATCTCTCCCCGGTCAGACACTTTTGGTGCCTTCGTCCAGTGAAGATTTCTGCAATTGTTCTGACTTTTCTGGAGCTTGGATTCCCTCAGTGGGGCAAGGCTGCAACCTGTAGCAGAACAGGGCTTCACAAGGCCAGATCCTTTCATTGCGACATCCTTCTGAAATAGATTTGCTGCTGTCAAAAGTTCAGAGCGGGAGCAAACAACCTGATTGTTTGGCTGAGCAGCAACGCACCTTCGTCGGATTTACCTGGCTGGTTTGTCCTAGTCCTCCAGAAGTCTTTGGAGCCAAAATGTTTCTAAGTCTGTGGCTTTTTAAGATGTTAGGAGGGGTACCCTTTGACACAGCCAAGGGTTCTAGGACCTCAGGAACAGCACTCACGAATCAACACTTACTCCAGCAGAAGCCAATAGCAGAGTTCAGGGCAGGTCCAGTTGGAAGGTGGTCAGTTCGGCTTTTCAGGAAAAGGGTTTCTAGAAGCTTGTTGTGTCCCTGTACTTAATATGAGGTCAGCCAACTGACCTTTGGAGTCCACCTTTTTGACCTGAGTACAAGTGGAAGCATACCCAGCCTTCCAGGTCTCCTAGCAGGTCTCCACGTCATTAGTAATCCTTATTTGGTGCTCCACAGTCACAGTAGTGCTCTGAAGAGAGTGTCCTAGGGTGCCACATTTATGTTTGCCACTAGCCTACGGGTGGGGGTGACTCCTGGCCACTCCCTAACCAACAGGGAAACATTTCCCAGGGGTAAACCTACCCACTTTTGCAGCAGTTTCTATGTGTCCTACTGCAAACAATACCACAGTGCCCCTCTATGCCCAAATATAATATGGTGAGACCCTTCTCTGTTTGTACAGACCTGTGTGACCACCCCAAGGGTATGGCCAGGGAAATAAACAACTTCTCCTCAGTAGTCACTTCAAACCAGTTCTGAGGTAGCTCATCTCCCACTGAGATTGGTGCCTGCGTGGCTAGGGAAACAAAGGAGGGCCCTGCCCAAGTGTCAACCAACATTTGCCTATAACAGGTTAGGCCTCTTTGAAGTTAATCAAGAAACTAGGCAGAGCCCTGATAGTCATCCTGTCGGAGAAATAGAACACCTTCCTTCACCGAAGGCCTTTGTTCTGTTTTGGGAGCAATTTTCACACCTCATCAAGGAGGCTATGCAGCTGCCATGTCACATCTGAAGCTCGTGCACATAGGACTCAGAGGCTTCAGGCAGGGAAAAGGTATCATTCTAAAAGTACCTTTTCTGGAATATGTATTACAAATTTAACTTTGCCAATGAATTAAAAAGTCTAAAAATACAAGTGTAGCTGTTTCCTAGCAAGAGATTACATTATTAAACTTAATATTGTGTACCAGTGCTTTCCTATGGAACAGCTAAACCTCATAAGTGAAAATAGCTTTTGGGGCCTTTTCTCTGTAAGGACATGTTTAACATTAAACATTTACATGCCCTACTTTTAAATACCATGCTCCCGCCCTAATGGGAATTAAGGCCTAATTGGGGTAGCTTATTAATATTTAAAAGGGAGGCTCATGCCTGTTAAAAGGTGTTATATTGAAAGATCAAATTTGCCATTTTAAAACTGCACAGCCAGGATACAATAGTAGGCCTGCACCCATGTTTACACTGTCACTGTAGTGGTTGGTGCAATGGGTGCTGCAGTCCACTAGTGAGATGTAACTTGATGGCCGGGATACACTTTGGACTATATATTAGGGATTTACAGGTAAGTTAAATATGCCCCTTGTGTGTATACCAAATCAACATGTTTTTAGGGGGTAGACACATATAGTGGACACTGGACAGCAGTGTCTCAGTGTGAAGAGTTAAAGAAGCATCAATAACATTTTGCAAAAAGTAGGGGTGATCACTGAAAAATGGGCATTCGCTTACACTTACTGTGTAATGTCACATGTTTACCCGTAGCTCAGGTAATTTCTAACCCCATAGGAGCAGGGGAGAGAGTAACACATAGTAGTCACTCAATGTTGAAGTAGATGCCACAATGTCATCAGAGACCAAGGTCACAGCACTATTAATGCTTATATGGCCCCTGATTTGCTTGTGCTGGAATTGCTTTATAAAAAGAAATTGTTGGTAAACTTGCCTATAGCACAGTGCTTAACTTCGGTCAGTGGTTGCAAGTGGGGATTGCCATTGCTCTTGTTTGCGAACAGGGACTTATTGTTAATCATCAGACGTTGACCAAGAGCAAGAAAGGGACAGGCAGCAAAGTAGGTAAGGAGGGTGGAAGAGTAATATGGAAAACAGAGACAAAGGGAGAAATAAGAGATACAAAAGAACCTGAAAGATAAAGGGCAGCAAGAGTATGCTGGTCGAAGAAAGAAGTGTGAGGTGGAATCAAGACTGTATGCCGTTGGCATCTGCAACCCTGACATGTGGCAGTGGTGCCGACGGGCTTCTGAAAATAATTTGGCCTCAGCTTGTATTTTATATTCTTTTAGAAATTAAACACTGCTATAGTGTCTCCTGCCCCTCCATATGGCTGGGACACTGCTGCCAGCAGTTGTTCTAAGGGAGACTGATGCCAGGGAGCAACTGCTCCATTTCTGGTAGCCCAAGTAGCATCCAACATCACAACATCCACCTAGAATGTGAGACATCATAACAGGAATATGTATCAGAAAATGAAGGCATATCCTGTAACCATGGTCTTTTTTATATTTCGGAAGGAGATGGAGTCAGGACCCTTACTCAAAACATCAATCAAATAGCAATATAACCAACATAAGGGTAAAGGCAATCAACCCAAAAGGGATATGGCCAGACCCAGTGAAATGATTAGTCATACAGTCTGTGTTTTTCTTCCATCTTTTATTTCTCTTGTGTTTTCATATGCCAATACCTACATTTTGAGTGGTCATGTCTGTATATTTAATTAATGCCACAAGGACAAGTAACCTTGTATCTCACATTTTTGTAATTGTAGTTAGCATGTCTCCTCAATTGTCATAGTTCATGCCTAGAAAAGAGGGTCTTGTAAGAGAACACACAATACATCTTCTTCAGGGAAATTGTCCCTTCGCTGGTGGAAGCCCCAAATACATGGTGTCGCTTACACAGGTTTATGTTTAGATGGTGCAGTACGTATAAGTCCCATAAATTTATACCTCACTTAAAGGAGGAAATGTGAATGTCTCATGTGAGATTTCCGGAGCTCAGTATCTGCCAGTTTTTGTTTATTATTTTTTTTAATTTAGTTGATACAGTGATGTATGTGGTAAGACTCTCGCCTCTCACATCTGTTCTTTTGGAATGTAACTAATAGGGCTTCACAGTTATTTTTGGCTCCCACTTTTTTGCTTTGTTTACAATATGACTTGGATAATTCTTAGAGTTAGCTTATATGAAAGGATATCTGCCTGTTTTTTTTCAAAGTCAGCTTTTTTAGAACTGTTCTTATAAAGTCGCAGACATCGTCTTAAAGGGAGATTTTCTCTGAAAAATAAAAAGCTATACCTGTCCGTATGTATAATGATGGTAAATGTGAACTTTAAAAAAAGTATTGCATATATATAGCCACTGTAACTATTCTGTAGCTGAATTCATATCCCCCTTCCAGATGACCAGAATAAATCTTTGGTATATTCATCTATGAAACGTCTTTGATTTATCAACATTATAGATGTAGATGCTCTTTGTGAGGAATCAACCTCTTTTATGACTGCCTTCTCAAAAGCTGTCACTTCAGCTGGCATATTGCTGGGCGGTGATTGGAAAAATTATTTCTGACATAGGCATGTGTTGGTTTTTTGATGGTACGTTTGTTTTCAGTGTCAACATAAAATACTTTCAATTTTCCTTTTCTAGAAAATCCTACAATTCGCAGAGTAGTTTAAATTTGTCAGTTATGGGGGTGGTGACAAAAATTTAATTATTGTCCATGGTTTTGGTGAAAGGCGTGACTGTCTGGTTTTCGACGAGGTCACTTCTTGCGTGTCCCTGTTTGACGATCTCTTTATATAATCTTGATAAACCTCTGATTTATGTTTCCCCATTGGATTATGTAGTCACTTCTTCTTCCCTGTACCTGTCAACATCCCTGTTCTAAAAACATTTTATAAAATTGTGCATCCTAGATGGTAGGGTGTGTAGATGCTTGGCTATAAATAAATATGACATCTATAGAGGAGGAACAAAGGTTGGAGGAGAGAAAAGAGGGCCCTGGTATCTACCACATATTTTTGGGGTGAATTTCTCTTTACTATTCCAGCCATCAGTGCACAAAGACCAACTAACTCAGGTCTTCTTAGACCTGGTGTTTTGTATTCATCTGGTTGTAAAATTCCTAAATCAATTAGGAGTAAGTTGTGTCATAACTACATTTATTTGTGTCCTTTGGTAACTTTGTGATCTTTGACTGGGTCAAAAGTTCCTTAAACTTTGCCAATTTGTTATTAAGATTCTCCAATCTTTTCTTAAAGGTGGAAATGTCTGCCATATTTTTTAGATGATTCTTGATTGTCTGAATTGTTATTACCATAGCCTAAGCGTTAAACCTGGCATCCTTAGGGTGGTCTTACCCCCAGACTTTTTCCCTTTAACTCCTGTTTTTTTGCTGTATCTTTTTGTTGGCCTTAGGACTCTGAGCACTTTACCACTGCTAACCAGTACTAAAGTGCATGTGATTTTCCCCTAAAACATGGTAACATTAGTTTATCTGCAATTGGCACATGTATTTAATTTATATGTAAGCCACTTGCAAAGAGGTATACCATATACCCATAGCCCAAAAATTGAATGCTACTAGTGGGCCTGAAGCACTCATTGTGTCACCCATTTAAGTAGCCCTATAAACATGTCTCAGGCCTGCTACTGCTCAGCCTGTGTGTGCAGTCTCCTCACCACCCCCCCTACTTGGCATATAAAACCACTGACCAAGCCTTAAGCTCCTCTTTTCTTACATATAATTCACCCCTAAAGTAGGAATTATGCATCCCATTGGTCAGGGTGACATGTAAGCAAAAGGCAGGACATATACTTTTAAGTTTTCATGTCCTGGTAAAGGAAAACACTGAAAGTCATTTTTCATTATTGTGAGGCCTGTCCCTCTCATAGGCCAGCACTGGGAATTCCTTATAATACTTTTAAGCTGTAATTCCGGATCTGAAAGTAGTAGCTGTATCATGTTTAGTACCATTGGAATGGTGATAATAAATCCTCTTTACTGGTAAGGGCAGATTTATTATTACTATTTTAGAAATGCCACTTTTTAGAAAATGGGCATTTCTCTGCACTCACTGCCCTGTGTGCCCACAGCCTATCTCCACTACTTGTCTGGATTTGACTACGTGACAGCTACCCTTGCTCATTCCCTTCAGACAGCACAGCACAGGATACTCAGCTATATCTGCTGAACCTTTGCAGCTCGCTACTTCTAATCACCCTAAGCTGCTTTGCCAAGCTCTGCCTCTTGTAACTTTGATCACCTGGAGTGACCCTGCTGGACCTTTGCCTCTCGCTACTCCAAATCACCCTGAGTGGCTTTGCCAAACTCTGCTACTTGCAACTTTGATCACCCAGAGTGGCCCAGCTGAACATTTGCCACTCGCTACTTCGAATCACCTCAAGCGGCTCTGCCAAACTCTGCCACTTGCATCTCTTGTCATCTGGAGTGGTTATGCCACACTTTGCCACATGCAGCTTTGATGCCCTGGAGCAGCCCCAGTAGCTGCCGCCACCCGTATTCTCCCTGCACCTGGAGTGGCCTTGCTAAACCTGGCCGCTGCATTGTTCTCCCGTGAACCGCACCTGCTTCCCTGGTGATTGTGCCCACAAGTCACTCACCCATCCACTCCCCGACAGGAGAACAGGGAGGACATTACCGTAGTCTGGGGATTCAACACGCACTTGTACTGAGGAATCCCCGGCACCACCTCTCAATTGCATCATTGATTACCAACCAGGCTTTATTTTTGAGTCTGCAAAGCAAATATTTAACTATTTATGAATTGTATCTATATTGTGCTGATCTTAAATGAACCAGATAAACAAGCTCTATTTGTCTACATCCATGTGTAGTGTCTTTTTATGGTGCAATTTCTATGATTATTGTGTGGGTGCTGCGCAAATACTTCAGACATTGCCTTCTAAGTTAGGCCTGCCTGCTCTGCGCCAAGCTATCAGAGGGTAAGCATGGGCTAATTTATTTTGTGTAATTGACTTGCCCTGACTAGGATTGTGGTCCTTACTTGGACCAGGTGCATACATCTGCCTACTAGAGACCCAATTTATAACCATAGGATAACAGTGTTACTGTGTGTTTTAATAGGATCGACCTGTCCCTAGTGCACCTCCACGCTGTTAGGAGCCAGGCTTTCCCAAACGCAAGATCTTCTCGAAAAATTCTGGGTTCATTGGTAACAAACTGAGTGGGGCTGCGTTTGTCCATAAATATCGCAATTATGAACTCATGGAGGGTAGTCTAAATTTGAATCTTTTTTAATTCCGATGGCGCTTCCCGTCCCTCCAACTGTAACAGTGTCTGGACTACTATTTACTGACATCAAGGACGATACATGTTAATTCTTCATGTGTTATGTGCACAAAATGTCAAGTGCCACTTCCCCATTTGTCCCTTTTTGAGATTGACTCCTCAAGGGAAAAGAACACAAGGCATAAACACAAAGCCTATTAAAGAGAGACGTGAACACTGCTACACATCTCAATTAACAATTTAGAGAAATATGTGCCTGAGTCTACTCTTAGAGCAAAACTCATCGTAATTAATGTATTTGTATGAATTAAGCATAATTTTAGTAAATTAATATGTCTGTTAATAGTACTGTGCGTTTTACTTTATGTAGAAATCGTATTGAACTTAAGAAAATTGAAGTGATAAAAAAAGAGCTAACATAATCAAAATAAGACGCTTTTTATTCAAATGAAAGATGATATGCAACACAATATAATTCAGCAGCACCAACACAATGGAGTAAAAGTGTCTTATTCTGTTATTATTTTATTTCCAGTTCATGCATTTGTCATTGATACATGCGGCCTGACAATAACGAATGCATATATAGCACAAAGGCAGAGTAAATATACATTAAGGGGAACTACACCTTCAAGTGATTTGCCCTTATCTGCATTCGCAGGTTGGTAATATTCATCAATGTTTGGCAGACAAGAGTTCGGTAATTCTAAGGGGTGACAGAAAAGGAGTCTGCTAGAGGCCTCTGTATCCTCCTGCACAGTTCGAGTCAACCAAGCTTCCTTTTCAGATATCTTCAGGAGGCAAGAGAGGAACTGGGGTGGAATATCTATAATAATTTTAAAGGCATTTGGCAAATGTTTATTTAGATAAAGCACTGATAGATGTAAAACTCCCCACCACTGCATTCAGATAAGTAGGTTTTTATTAATGACCTGCCATATGCCGTGGCCAGATAATTAAAGGGCTTTTTTCACCGTGGGAACGGAGTGGACAAATGTTGCTGATACAGTGATAACCAGGTGACACTAGTTGAAACATATTGATATAATCGGGGGCCATTCGATTTGCCCGCGACAGCCACTCCTATCAGCCTGTTTCACCTGTGAATAGTTAATTATCACTGGAATGCATAACGGGGATCATTAATAAAGAGTGCATACGTCACGCGCTCCTATTTCATGGCGGACGGCTTTGTTAGTTTACAAGCGCGCAGCACAGATGTTCGCTGTGTAGCTGTTCTAGAAGGGCCATGTTACTGATTGCGTGGATTAGAAAGTGCGTGTTTATCTTGGATACGATGCGTCATATATTTACTCAGGCATAAACAATAACGAAAAGCTTCACCAGTTCTCATCTCTGGGCATTGCTAAGGGGCTGTATTTTAAAGTAAGGAAAAGTGGAAACATAGGTCTCTGTTTTTCATTACGCTGTTGCCATGCTATAGAAAGGCTTATCAGAATGCATTATTTACATATTTATTTTGGGGTATAGGAGTTTTGAGGACCGCCAGTAACAACCACTCCAGAGCCTACATTTTCTTCATTTATGCTCATCATGCTGACACTTTCCTGAATTCCCGTCAACTAATCTAGCATTTAGTTTCAAAACATTCACCACACAGATAGTGAACATAAATCTAAAGTCGTACGCATAACAATGAAGTGTGTCACTGCTAACGCAAGATGAAATGAGAAATGACATTATGGGGGTCATTCTGACCCGTCGGCGGGAGCACCGCCGACAGGCCGGCGGTGCCCCGCAGGGCATTCTGACCGCGGCGGTTCGGCCGCGGTCAGATGCGGAAAACCGGTGGTCTCCCGCCGGTTTTCCGCTGCCCTTGTGAATCCTCCATGGCGGCGGAGCGCGCTCCGCCGCCATGGGGATTCTGACACCCCCTACCGCCATCCTGTTCCTGGCGGGTCTCCCGCCAGGAACAGGAAGGCGGGGTGCCGCGGGGCCCCTGGGCGCCCCTGCAGTGCCCATGCCAATGGCATGGGCACTGCAGGGGCCCCCGTAAGAGGGCCCCACTTTGTATTTCAGTGTCTGCTATGCAGACACTGAAATACGCGACGGGTGCCACTGCACCCGTCGCACCTTCCCACTCCGCCGGCTCAATTCTGAGCCGGCGTCCTAGTGGAAAGGCCGTTTTGCACTGGGCTGGCGGGCGGCCTTTTAGCGGTCGCCCGCCAGCCCAGTGCAAAACCCAAAATACCCTCAGCGGTCTTGCGACCGCGGAGCGGTATTTTGGAGGGGGGAACTCTGGCGGGCGGCCTCTGCCGCCCGCCAGGGTGAGAATCACCCCCTATGTGTGAGATTTGCGATATTTTGCGTGTCTTAGGGCCAGATGTAGAAAGGTTTTTTCGCGTCGCAAACAGGGAAAATGGCTGTTTGCAAGGCGCAATGCCGGAATTTCCTACATCGGTTATATTTGTGTGCATTGAGTTTTATAATTGTGTTCGCTTGTGTTTAGCGTTTGGTTTTAACACCGATTTAGGGGTAGTATATCTGAAAATGTGAATTTCTGTTGATTGAAGCTGTTTCAAAAGAGGTGGTTCACAACTTCAACAACTATCATGGAACAAAGTCATAGAATTATGCTGCCGTTAACAGAAAACGTGGTTTACTGGTATCCTGCATCACTTTTTTACATGAGCACACAATGGAAAGATATTTTCTACATGAACGGGAATCTCGCGTGCAAAATTTACGGAAAATTGCATGATGTGAATTTTTAAGTAATTCTGGGAATTTTGTGTCACGCAAAATTTGGGAATTACACATGTTTTGCCAGTGTAATTAACATTTCTCACAAGCCTACCTCTTCCAACAATTAGTATTTCAGTATCACACTATTCTCTTAGAGCATCAAAGGAGGGTTATAGTAGAAACCGTGCTTTGCTTGTGAGCATGTGACAAGGAACCAACATAATATAGGTAAGCCACTGAGGCAAAATGTAATTAGAATACAGGACTTCATCTGAAAATGTAAGTGGTGGTTGCCGCAGCTGATAGGTTAGCAAACATTACACTCTTTTTGTTTATTCTCTCTTCTTCTGCCTCAGCCATCTTTTTATTCTACCAAAATATGCACAATAGACCTGGCTTCATAATTTTCAGACTCATTTGTCATGCTATTCTCTTCCACTGCTTAGGGTGTCCAAAAACAAATGTAGCAGTATTATCATTCTATACTCTACGCCAAAAATGAAAATGAAAGAAAAAAAAACTCTCTCAATCTCCAACGAATCAGCTTGACCCTTAGGCTCTGTCTGGTTATATTGTGGACAAAAGGTTGCAACCATTGTGTTTTGTATTTACAACCCCTGAAGCGCTCTCTCTTCTGAAGCACCACACAGTAGGATCCCAGCCTTTACCTGTCGTATAACAAACACGAACCAACATTGCTTTTGTTTTTGCAATGCAGAAGAGCAGACGTTAAGTAGAAGCTAATATGTTCAAATAGGTTGACTGCTTGATTACACAACTTTCATTTTGCCTGCCACAGTGGTGAAAGTTATCAAAAACACAACATATTTATTTATATGTCTGTAAATGAACTATTGTTTCGTTGTAGCATACATTTCATGGTCTCCTTGCATTTAAAATGCATACTGGTGCCATGATAAATGCCTCCTAGAGTCTTTCTAAATGACTTGTCCAAAAATCAGGGGCAGTTGAGTTCAAGTTAATTGGCTTTAAAAAAGGGCATTTTGTTTTAAGCACTGTGACGTAGATACTTACACTCACTTGTGATCCCTAACTACCTGAGCTGATGGCTCTTTAGTATATATCTGAGAGATTATGCTGCCTTTCTGCATGAGCCACATGACCATAGATCATTAAGTAATCACGTTAGACCCAGATCATGCCTGATTGCCCTCGCTATTGGGAGGGGCATTTGAGAATGGCCAGTATAAGTTTGTGTGCTTTCTTTATTCACTCCCACATTCCTTGCTTGACAGACAAGTTGTCCATGGGCTGCACAACTCCAAGGCACGTTTTGCCACTGTCATTGGAAATGCAGAAACCAGATACTCCTGAGCAGGGACGGCTCCTCCGTTAGGGTAGAGGAGTGTCGCCCCCCACCCGCCAGCAGCAATAGCTGCAAAACCTTTACAAGAAAACAATAATAAATTATCGTTTTCTTGTAAAGGGGGGTATATTGGGGATAATGAGCACTGAGGGGAGTGCACTGTTCACTCCCACCCGTGCACATGTATGTTTGTCCAGCCGTCTCGGGACGGCACAACACACATGCGCAGTAGGCTCTCTTCAGCCCAGCAACACAGTTGCCGAGCTAGAAAGAGCCTGAACAGGCTCCCAGTCTTCTTGGGAGCGCCTGGCTGGGCGCTCCGAGCCAATCCTAATGGTGCTTAGAGCAGCATCAGGATTGGCTGCAGGGCAGGCTGGGAGCCTGTGCCTGCAGCCTGGAGCGAAGAGGAAAAGAGGAGCAGCGCAGCGGCAACAGAGGATGTTAGTTTTTATTTATTTATTTATTAAATATTCCACCTCCTCCTACACATGCGCCACACCTACCCTGCCCCTTCAGAGGGCAGCGAGCCGTGACTGCTCCTGAGAGGTCACTGAAATTGAAAGAGCCTCATTTTAGGCTTTTACTTTCTAAGGTTTGTCGGATCGACCACTAAAACTTACTCTTGGATGTTGGTGTGGGGAAGAACAGTTAGTTCAGACAGTTCATGTATGGCTCACAATGTATGAGGTTGCAGAGCAGTGGTATTATTTTTACATTAACCAGGGCGGAACTGACTGACTATTAAGCAAATGCACAACAACTTTAAAAGGTTCTATGCATTTAGCCCAGAAGGGTACAGTGGTAAATGTTTTATTACAACCTTCTATGCTTGGCAGGAGGATGTATTGAGGAAATCTGGAATGCATATAACACACAATGCTAACCTAGGATTTTGCCAATTGCAAAGCCTACAGTGTGTGATGGACTGATACTTGCATATCTAAGTGTTGGGTAAAACCTTTGAATATATAGGACTTGTGGAGTGAGTTCAGTGTCTTAGTGGTGTTGGAGCTGTGGGGTTGGTCAAAGTGGAAAAAACAAAGTTGGGAGTTTGCTCTCCCCAACAGTTGATGAAGGACAGGGGGTGCTGGGTCATCCTACTGTGGTATGATCACTTGGGCCTTTGCTGGGTGGCTATTGTTGGTAAGCCAGAGTTGCAGATTACAGCTGCAGGAGAGTTGCCTTGATCTTATCGACAATTATGTTTGTTCTTGGAAGATGGTGATAGCATGTCTGACCTTAATAAGTAAAGTTACAAGGGGACGCAAATAGGTCGATGAACCTTTTGACTCACAATTAAGATGTTCTTACCATAGTTCCAGTACATAATCAATAATAAATACACAAATAATCAATATTAATCAGCAATCAGCAAATCAATAATCAATGGAGTCAGTAATTGTCACACTTCATGACCTTTTAGTCATGAATAACAACACCTTTAGTAAAGTTTAGACTGTTTATTTCCCTATATTAACAATGCTAAGGTCATGTAGATTAATCTCAAAATCAAATGAAACACATACAAAAACAGCACTTGTTGTCCAAAGCGGCGGAAGAAATGCTATCTAATCAAAGCTTGAACTACAACACATTCTAAAGTTATGGTGCAAATCAATACCAAAGTCAACTACGTTAATGAAATTAAGTACATTAAGTTTAGCAGAGAAAGTCACAAAGCATTAGTCCCTGTTATCATAATTCATTAGTGAGAATCCTTAACTAATGTCAGATTAGCAACAGCATGTTGGGCTTCGTGCAAAACAATTTAGTAACACCAATTTGGAAAAACATCTAACTATGATGCTATAAAAATAGCACAGTTGGTACCTAGAAAGAAAAAACAAATATGCATGATAATCACAATTCGGAATATACCTATCCTCAGGGTGGAACAGCAAGGCAGAATCAGTCTTCGTCCTCAGGACATCAGTCGATCAGCAAGGCATCAGGCTTCAGCATCAGAATTTATAAGAGCAAAGTCTTTAAGCATTAAAGTTAAGCACGTCTCTAGTAAAGACACATAGGAAACTAGTAGCTTCTCGGTTAGGAAAAATGGGCAAAAATGACTGCATGAAGGCAAGGGCAGAATGTCTCAGAATGACTGTCTTCTCACTGTGCAGTATTGTTATATTAAAGTTACCTAAACCATCCCCTAAATCCCTATTGGTCAGTTAATCGTATGTCCACACTCTGTCCATTAAAACTAATATCCCAAATCTATGAATTCCAATATTACTCCATTCTCATATTGTTGATTGTTTCATCTTACGATGTCCTCATCATCTGGCTTGTCAGGCAACAATATTGTTGCATCTTCCACTCTAGTCAGTATCTTCATTGTTCTTGTCCTGGGAAAGTCAGTCTCACACACATTACACATAAAATGTTGCATTAGCAAGAACATCATCTTTTAACAGTTGGTTCACACAAAAAGCTTCCATTATGAGCTCATTTGAACAATACAATAGACATTCATAGTTTAACTTTTCTGGTCAGCAATTTCATTAAATGCTAAGAAATACAGCTTTTACATGAGGCCTGGCAAATAGACCAAGACACTCGCGTACAATTAATAAAACCAAAGCATACTGCTGAATCTTTAATATGACATATTAAGGCATTAATCTAACATACATTCATCATTTCATATTATTTAATCATTGATTAGTACACTTCGTTGACATTGGTGGCCATTCTTCGTGATCACATTTTAAAATTAGGTCATTATTTTTCTAAGTTATTTTATTTTATACATAAAGTTATTATCCAAAATATATAAACACTCATTAATAATTTTTACTAAGACACCTGCACTAGCAGTCCCTCCTCTGATGACTAAATATGTAATCACACTAACTATTACCCACAAATTATTTGCACCAGCTAAAAATTCTACAATTCAATCTCCTCATAATTTCGTTTTCCCCTTGAATTTTCCCTGTACATTTTTTCCTTTTTCTTTTCTTCCCTCCACTGATCATTCTTTGACCTCTTCAATGTAATTCTTTTGCGTAATTTGAATAATTCCCATATTCCAATTAGACAAACCACAACAATTAATATCCCTTGTAATATTTTCAATTGAACCCCATTCCAAATGTTGCTGAGCCAATTTCCCACTGAAGCAAACCCCTTGCCAACCTTTTCCCAGACACCCGGTTCCTTCAATTCTTTCAATTCAGCACTTGCATTAGTCAGATTAGTAAGTAAAGGCCAGATGTATAATTTTTTACAATAGCAATTACCTATTTTTAGCGAATCGCAATTAAGTAATCTTTATTGGAATGTATGAAACTCCAGGAGATTCATACTGCGATTCGCAAGGGCTCGCAAATCGATCTACCTCATTAATATTCATTGCAAATGGCTACAATCACAGGGATGGTGGCCTGCTGGGGTCAGAAAACCACCATGTCTGTGATTGCTTTTCAATAAAGCAAGCTTAAAGGAAAACAGGATACGTTTAGAAAAGAAAAATGAAAAGTTTACTTTTCATTTTTTAAGAGTAGGCAGTAGTCCATGGGACCACTGCCTACTCTTAATTTTTTTTTTTCGCGTGCATTCACAAAGGCGAAGGGGTCACGATCACAAAACAATAATACATATCGCTGCAATTTGGTATCAGGAAGGGACGCCCTTGACACGCCCCTTCCTAATACCGAATCGGTTTGTAGTAGCAAATCCATTTTGCGATTTGGTAAGAAGTTACCGAATTCCAAATTGGACTTGTTACATACCAAAACGCATTTTTTCGATCGCAAAAATGTTTGATACATCTGGCCCTATGTCTATTATCTCTTTACTATTATCAGGAATATACAAACAACAATGTTTAGAATTAATCATTCTACAGACTCCACCATCTTTCGCTACAAGAATGTCTAAAGGAAGATGATTTTGAAGAGTCATAGCTCTATCAGCGGCTAATTCTGTATCTATCAGGACCATGGCCCCTGAAAAATTTGTCAGCATGTTATACACAATAATAGACAACTTTCAAATCTTTCTTGAATTCATAATGACTCCCACTGAAGGAATCACTGCTCCAAATATATCTACCACTATAGCAGAAGAGGACTCCCTCCTCTGTCTCTAATGATGCAATTCAGTCACTTTCGGAAACTTCTTCAGATCCTCCATTTGATAAATCTATGGAAAAACTATCCCCAAATAACATGTCCCATACCATCCTCTTGGAAGATGGTAATAAGCATTAAGTCCACAGATGTATAGCAGGGTCCTGTCGATTCAACATAAATGTCCATTTACTCTGAAACAAAAACACATGCCTACATTCACTCGTTCCCACAAATAAAGTGTCAGTGCGCGATTTAGGCCTATATATACAAAGTTTCCCTACATGTGGTGCATCTAAAGCTAATTTCCCTTATGTTTTAATTGCACTATAAGCATAATAATTCTTGTAAGTCCTTTTCTCTAAGCTTTTTTCTAATTTCTCTTTTAATGCCTTTCTCCTGTCATCTGGGTGATCTAAGAAACTTTTCTCTAAAAGTGTGAGCAAGCATGTCAAGTTATTTCTATGTGCATAAGCTGTGCCAAACGTCAGTGTAGGTTCAAAGAACCCTCTAACTATTACTATGTCATTATCTTTAGCTACTCTACTCCAGTACCTAATTATAGGAACAAACAAAAACACAAAATCATAGTTTGAGTAAAAATATTGAATGTACTCCTGGTTATAAAATCATGTTAGTAACAGAGTTCCACTTATCCCATAAATTAAAGGCAAGCTACAATAGGCGACTCCTTCCTCGACTGATAGAGGAATCTGTGTACATACAAAACAATTCTTTGCATCCATTGTCTCAACACACTCACTCAATAAGCGATAGAAAACATTAAAAGAACGTTCATTAGTATCCTCATGCAAATATTTCTCATCTAACCTAAACTTCTCTAATGCCGTTAGTGCAGTAGTTATCTCTAAAGCAAATGTATGGTTTGCTTCCCTCTTATCAAGAACGGACATACCCATAATCAGCACCACAAAAAATATCCCACACATAATCGTCAAACCAATTCTCATATACTTACAGTGCCTAGGACCCCTACCTTGTTGACTAATGTTACTCATGATCTGTAAAGAATCAGAAAGCAGAAGGAACTATCAAAAAACTTGCAGCAAAATAAAAAACAAACAACTCTTCTTTCAGCAGTTCAGTTTCACTTCTGGGATTCCTTGTCAAAATCAGTTAGCAGCTTTGTCAAAATCAGGTTTCAAAATGTCAAATCAGTTTACCAATGTCTTTTCCAGTTACTTTCAACAGTCTCTTTCTGGAAATTTTTTCTCTCAGATTGTTAAATAGTTCAGTTCATTGATTTCCTTCAGGGCCAAAATGCTGACTCCGAACTTCTCTATCAAAACAAAAAGACATAAACTCTTGCTGCCATTCATTAGTAGTTGCATACGCCCGTTCAGGACCTGCATATCTTTGACTTGTTATTCTCTTTCTTTTCAATTTTCAATCACCATTCAGCTCTCCTTCTCTTAGATCTTCTTTCCTTGTGGTATCTATTTCTTACTTGATTGTTAGTTCGACAACCACCTCTGTCCCTTTCTCCACTTGTGATTGCGGCCACTTATCTCTTTCAGTGGACCCTTCGTCAGTATTCTCATGAAAATCGAACTTGAACCTTCTCCTTGTTCTGTGGTGTTTTCTCTTAATGGACCTGCAAACGGTTCAAGAGGAGTCAGATCACATTGACTTTGATCCACCTCAACTCCTTCCCCTTCTGGGTTTGGCAATTTCTCTCTTTGTCTCTCAAGATCGCCTGCTTCTGGGAAAGCCCTCCTCTGACTAGGCTCTCCTCCTGCTGCAGTTGAGATAGGCTCTCTGTCGCCTTCCTGGAGTTCTCCTCCCTCGCCTCTCACAGGAGTGACTGAACTGTCCTCAACGAGCTCAGTTCCAGTCTCAGTTCCCCTTTGTTCTCCTTCTGGCCCTGAGACTTGTCTCACTGTTGTTGGTACTCTCAACAACGCTTCTTTATGATCCCGTAGACATGCCACTTTCTTTGCTTGACTTGCTTGAATCCAGTTCAGAATTCCAGCACACTTCACAGCTGTGGTAGTTGTCAGAACTACCTGGTATGGTCCCTTCCAACAAGGCTCCAAACACGTCTTTCTCACGTGCTTTTGGATGACAACCCAGTCCCCAGCTCTCAGGTTGTGTCTTGGGTAATGGATCGGTGGCAGTGTGGTGGCTTCCACCTGCTGAGAAAAAGAGCGGACCACATCAGCCGGACCTTTGCAATAATCCAACACCATATCATCTGTAATGTTGTAAGTGCACTTGCTGGCACCGCTGACAACCTCATTTCTCTGCCCATGAGGATCTCGTGTGGCGGCAATCCTGTCTTCCTGTGAGGTGTGTTTCTCATTGACATCAACACTAAAGGCAATGCATCAGGCCATTTAAAATTTGTAGCCGCACACATCTTTGCAACTCTTGACTTCTTGACTTCAATGTTCCATTCATCTGTTCCACTAGTCCTGATGCTTCCGGGCAGTAACTACAATGCAACTTCTGCTCAATGTTCAATGTTGCACACAGTAATTTAATTGCTTCATTGTTGAAGTGACTTCCCATATCTGATTCTTAAGAGATAGGAAACCTGAAACACAGTATCAGTTCCCTAAGCAGTAGTTTCCTCTACTGTGAGACTATCATTTCTCTGTGTAGGGTACGCTTCAATCCAGTGACTAAAGATGCATACAATCACCAACACATATCTCAAGCCTCCTGTGAGAAAACAGGGCTGATTGCAGAGGCCCCATAACTTTTTGCCCCCATTTTCCTCTTTTTGCTGGTGTTTTCCTGACTTTGATGGTGCCCTGGGTACTGCTAACCAGTCCGAGGGCCTGTGCTCTGTGTAAAATGGATATGCAAATTAGGCTAATTATAATTGGCTAAGTCAACCTACCTATAAGTCCCTAGTATATGGTAGGGCATGTAGGTTTATGGACCACAGCATAGGTAGCACTGCTGAGGTGCCCAGTGTCATTTTAAAGGCAGGCCTGCCTTGCTGGCTGCTTTTAAATTAAAGTTATATGCAAATTCGACTTTGGAATTAAAAGTAGTTCCAAAGTCTTAAACTACCTTATTTTTACATATAAGTCACCCCTAAGGTGTGCCCTATGTGCCCCTAGGGATGGGTGCCATGTAACTATAAGCAGGGGACTTATAAAAATAGTCTTATGAGTCCTAGTGAGGTAAAAACAGCCAAATTCGTTTTTCCCTCATTGAAGTAAATGGCCTTCATAGGCTAGAATGGGCAGACTTTATTTTAAATTTTAAAGTCTCCTTAAATGTTGCATACCAAGAATTTGGTATCAAATTAATTGTTGTAATAAATCCTACAACTTCCAGTTGTTGGATTTAATATGACTAGTTCAGGTAAAAAGTTTAGACTTTACCTAAAAAGTTGCCAATTTCAGCTCTGCATTGTTTTTGCTGCTGTGCTCTAATTGGCCAGCCTGCAGCAGCTTCTGCCAGGCTGCCTTGATGAGGTGTGAAGTGGCCAGGCTTCACACAAAGGAATGTGCTTGGGGGAGAGAATCTCCCCTCAGCAGATGGTGAGGCAGGAAGGGGGAGGGCTGCCAAACTGGTCTTCAAAGGCAGAGAAGGACATTTGCAGCACCCAGCAACACCCCCACATCCTGCAACCCCAGACAATTAGGTGCCCCCTTGATTAGATTAGGAGAGGGCAGGAGAGGGGTGTGTTTATGATTTTTAGCCACACCAGTGGGTGGGCTCAGCCAGATGTAACCTCCAAAAATCAGATTCATCCATGTTGGATTTTTAGAGACTGTTGCCTTCTGGGATGGATTTTTGCCACACTTCCCAGGAAGTGGTCATCACAGGGGGACGACCCTGTCCCTGATTGGAGAACCAGGGCCCCCCTGCTTTTCACCCAGGAGCAAGGATAAAACTGGCAGACCTGCACCCACGCCTCAGATCCCCTCCAGAATTCAAAAAGAAAGGAACTAAAGAAGAAGAAGGACTGCCCTGCTGGACCCCTGGCCTGCACCTGGACCCTGCACTCAGAAGGACTGCACCAGCTGCACACTTGGGCTTCACCACAAGAAGGACTTTGCCTGGCTTCAACTGGTTCAAGGAGGGACTCCCTGTTTGCTACAGGTGAAAAATTGCTAACCAAAGTCCCCTGCACCAACTCCTGAAGAAAGCGACCAGCTGACCACTGTCCAGTGGCCAAAAAGGAGTTTGCGCCAGGTGCATTCTGGGAGTTGAAGTCCGCACCCCCCAAGGACCATCACAGAACTTCTGGACCCTTGGGGTGAGCTGTGGACCCCAAAAGAACCTTAAAAGAACATCTGGGTGAAGCCCCAGAAGTTTGGAAAAGATTTGAGAATTTTTGGAAAAAAGCTCCAGAGAGGGACCGACCCGCTGCGGAAATTCTAGCCGGCTTGCCTCAACCGCGACCCGGCCTGACTTCGTGGTTCGTCCCGGTAAAGAAAAACATCCAAAAAAGAGACTAAGTCCGAACGTAAAAAGTTGACCGGGACCTCCCAGCCATCGTATACGAGAAGGGCTCCATAGACGTCGGATCAAGATCCAGGTTTACCCCGGTCGAAGGATTTTCATCTTGAAAAAACGACTAAGTCCGAAGGTAAAAGTCTCCACCGAGGAAACCCACATCGCGTATCCGGACAAGGGCTCCAGGAGGTCGGATTCAACTGGCAGGTTCGTCCCGGTGAAGAAAAACTTCAAAATAAAGACTAAGTCAGAAGGTAACTTTTTAACCGAGGCCTCCCGCGACCTGTAGCCGAGCAGGGCTCCATCGCGGTCGGCCTGAAAGTTTGACTTTGCCCCGGTCGAGGTGCAACCAGATGACCCGATTGGTGCTTTTTGTTTCTAAGCGCTAGAAAAGTAATAATTCTTAAAAAATTCATATCTCCGGTTTCCCTGAACTGATTTTAATCGTTTTTGTGTCATTTTAAAGATACAAATATAAACTATTTTTATAAATTGGTTTTGGATTTTTAAACTGTTTCCTGTGTTTTATTAAATTACTGTTTTGTGATATTTGAATGCTTTACACTTTGTCTCCTAAGTTAAGCCTTGACGCTCGTTGCCAAGCTACCAAGGGTTGAGCTGGGATTAATTTACTGAGACCTAACTGTACCTATGTGGAGGTTAGTGGCTTGTTGCTAGGTGTAGGTACCTACCTGCCCTACCAATAACCCATTTTCCAACATAATTGGAAGCAGCGACGGGATCCTGTACTTGTGTTCAATATCACGTTACAGTTTTGGGTAAAACAAATTAAAAATCCTTTAAATTGTCCTAGTGCAAAAATTGTTTTTAATTTTTAAATTTGGATTAATTTCAATTATTGAATTATTGTAATTTTTCTAAATTCTTGTTTCCAATTTTTGCAAAAAGTTTTTGTTGACACAAAACTAGGGAACCATGGAGCTTGATCTGGCTAGCCTACCCACACTGACAGTAGTCCAGCTTAGGGGCTTGTGTATTGAAAGAGGGTTGCCTGCAACCACTGATCTCAGGAAGCAAATCCTGATCACATCCCTGACAGCATTGGCTGAGGCCCAAGAGGTAGAGTCAGAAGAAGCTTCAGAGGAGGGAGAAAGAAGGGAGGATGCAAGCTCTAACCACTCAGGGGAGGGAAGGCATCTGAGCCTAAGTGAGGATGAGGAAGAACGGTCCTCAGTAAATACAGTCACTAGGGGCAGATCCAAAGCTAGTGGTGGGAAGGGGGTCCTTTCAGGAGGAGAGAACCCATCCATCAGAGAAAGAGAGCTGGAGGCCCAGCTAGCATACATAGCTTTGGAAGCAGAGAAGCTGGCCCTAGAAAAGAAAAAGTGGGCATACAAAGAGAAAAGAGATGGAGGCAGCGATAAAGAAGCTGAGGTGTCCATGGGTGGGGGAGTTTGCCCCAGATTACCCAAAGGGGTGGTTCCTGCTTATGTAGAGGGGGATGACATAGATAGGTGGCTGGGGGCCTTTGAGAGGGCACTCCAAATGAGAAGGGTTAGGCCTCAATACTGGGGTTCCCTTTTGTGGGAGTTGGTCCCCAACTCAGGGAGGGATAGGCTTCTGACCTTAAGGGGGGAGGAGGCAGATTCATACCCTAGTATGAAGAGGTGCTTAGCCAAGAAGTTTGGTCTGACCCCAGAGCAATATAGAATGAAGTTCAGGGACACCCAGAAGGTCAGTACCCAGTCTTGGGTTGACTTTGTGGACATTTCACTAAAGGCACTAGAGGGCTTGATTATTGGTAACAAAGTAGATACTTATGAGGGGTTATACAATCTGATCATGAGAGAGCACATCTTGACCAATTGTATCCAAGAAAGGTTACGCTAGCATCTAGTGGACTCAAAGCAGACTAACCCTAGAGAGCTAGGGGAGGCAGCTGATGAGTGGTTGAGGACCAGGGTGGTTGTCAAGTCCCAGGGGGGAGACTCCAAGAAGGGGGGGACCGGTCCCCAAAAACCTAAGGAGGGAGGTGGTAAGCCCACCACAGAGACTCCCTCTGTACCCCAGAACCCTAAGAAGGAGGAGAGTAAATCCCACTCCCACTCTGACAAGCAGAGACAGGGAGACCCAGGGTTAAAAAAACTCTTGGACAGTAGGGCTTGCTTTGACTGTCAGCAGACAGGTCACTTCAGAGGAGATGCAGCCTGTCCAAGGAAGGTGGTTAGCACTGGGCTGTCCAGTGTAGCCATAGAGGAGGATTCCTCAGATGATGAAGTCCTCCTAGCATTGTGCTGGGAGACAGGACCAGATGGTAAGCTGGTGATCCCTGAGGGTGGGAGTAGGCACTTCCACCACATTCAAGTGAATGGGATCCCTACCACTGGCCTGAGAGACACCTGTGCCAGTCACACTATAGTGAGTGACCGGTTAGTGACCCCAGACATGTATGTCCCAGGAAAGACAAAGAAAGTCAGGATAGCCACAGGGGAGGTCACCTCCAAACCTGTAGCCATAGTGCCCCTAGAGAGGGAGGGTATCCTTGACTGGATTAGGGTGGTAGTCAGTGCTGACCTTCCCCTAGATTGTATCCTGGGCAATGACCTCCCAGAGGTGAGTCTGGTCACAGATGGGGTGGTCGCCCAGTGCGCCCCCCCAACCCAAAGTCCTGGGGAGTCAGTCCCTACAGTTAGGAGACAGGGGTCCCCAAGAATAGGAAAGAAGAAAAGGAAGGGTAGGCCACTCTTAAAGAGAGATCCAGGGAGCCAAGGGCCTTCTGCCCCAGTAAGGGGGGAGCCCAGAGTTGGCACTGGTGAGGCCTCACCTGACCCCAAGGAAGTCCTGAGTAGTCAGGCAGCTGTCCAGATGCAAGGTGTTGCCCCTCCACTGACAGAAGGGAGAGTGGAAGGAGGGTGTCTGCCACAGGAGGTGGTAGCCCCCCACTCTATACAGCAAGAGGGGTGCCAGGACCCCAAAGTTGCCCCTAAAGCAGCTCAACCACCTGTCAGTGGAGAGCTTAGGGTGTGGTTCTGGGTACTGACAGCTGTCAGTAGCCTCTGCTGGGTGCTAGCCTTCCTGGCAGCACTGTACTTGGCCTGGGAGGCAGACCCCAGGGCCAATAGCAAAGTAGGCCCCCTGACCCTATTGGTCATGGTGGGGTTGCTCAAGTGTTGGGTGACCTCTTTGGGTAAGCTAGGTGTTGCCCTAGCAAAGTTTGGAGTAGGGGAGGTGGGCACCTCACTACCCAAGTTGGCAGAGAGAGAGGAGGAAGACCCCCCTTGTGAGAAGGTAGCCTCTTTCTAGCCTTGTTACCCCCACTTTTGGCCTGTTTGTGAGTGTATGTCACGGTGTTTGTCACTGTTTTCACTGTCTCACTGGGATCCTGATAGCCAGGCCTCAGTGCTCATAGTGAAAACACTATGTTTTCAGTATGGTTGTTATGTGTCACTGGGATCCTGCTGGTCAGGACCCCAGTGCTCATAGGTTTGTGGCCTATATGTATGTGTCACTGGGACCCTGTCACACAGGGCCCCAGTGCTCATAGGTGTGCATGTATATGTTCCCTGTGTGGTGCCTAACTGTCTCACTGAGGCTCTGCTAACCAGAACCTCAGTGGTTATGCTCTCTCATTACTTTCAAATTGTCACTAACAGGCTAGTGACCAATTTTACCAATTTACATTGGCTTACTGGAACACCCTTATAATTCCCTAGTATATGGTACTGAGGTACCCAGGGTATTGGGGTTCCAGGAGATCCCTATGGGCTGCAGCATTTCTTTTGCCACCCATAGGGAGCTCTGACAATTCTTACACAGGCCTGCCACTGCAGCCTGAGTGAAATAACGTCCACGTTATTTCACAGCCATTTTACACTGCACTTAAGTAACTTATAAGTCACCTATATGTCTAACCTTTACCTGGTAAAGGTTAGGTGCAAAGTTACTTAGTGTGAGGGCACCCTGGCACTAGCCAAGGTGCCCCCACATTGTTCAGAGCCAATTCCCTGAACTTTGTGAGTGCGGGGACACCATTACACGCGTGCACTACATATAGGTCACTACCGATATGTAGCTTCACCATGGTAACTCCGAATATGGCCATGTAACATGTCTATGATCATGGAATTGCCCCCTCTATACCATCCTGGCATAGTTGGCACAATCCCATGATCCCAGTGGTCTGTAGCACAGACCCTGGTACTGCCAAACTGCCCTTCCTGGGGTTTCACTGCAGCTGCTGCTGCTGCCAACCCCTCAGACAGGCAGCTGCCCTCCTGGGGTCCAGCCAGGCCTGGCCCAGGATAGCAGAACAAAGAACTTCCTCTGAGAGAGGGTGTGACACCCTCTCCCTTTGGAAAATGGTGTGAAGACAGGGGATGAGTAGCCTCCCCCAGCCTCTGGAAATGCTTTGTTGGGCACAGAGGTGCCCAATTCTGCATAAGCCAGTCTACACCGGTTCAGGGGACCCCTTAGCCCTGTTCTGGCGCGAAACTGGACAAAGGAAAGGGGAGTGACCACTCCCCTGACCTGCACCTCCCCTGGGAGGTGTCCAGAGCTCCTCCAGTGTGCTCCAGACCTCTGCCATCTTGGAAACAGAGGTGCTGCTGGCACACTGGACTGCTCTGAGTGGCCAGTGCCACCAGGTGACGTCAGAGACTCCTGCTGATAGGCTCCTTCAGGTGTTAGTAGCCTATCCTCTCTCCTAGGTAGCCAAACCCTCTTTTCTGGCTATTTAGGGTCTCTGTCTCTGGGGAAACTTTAGATAACGAATGCATGAGCTCAGCCGAGTTCCTCTGCATCTCTCTCTTCACCTTCTGATAAGGAATCGACTGCTGACCGCGCTGGAAGCCTGCAAACCTGCAACATAGTAGCAAAGACGACTACTGCAACTCTGTAACGCTGATCCTGCCGCCTTCTCGACTGTTTTCCTGCTTGTGCATGCTGTGGGGGTAGTCTGCCTCCTCTCTGCACCAGAAGCTCCGAAGAAATCTCCTGTGGGTCGACGGAATCTTCCGCTTGCAACCGCAGGCACCAAAAAGCTGCATTACCTGTCCCTTGGGTCTCCTCTCAGCACGACGAGCGAGGTCCCTCGAATCCAGCGACTCTGTCCAAGTGACCCCCACAGTCCAGTGACTCTTCAGCCCAAGTTTGGTGGAGGTAAGTCCTTGCCTCACCTCGCTGGGCTGCATTGCTGGGAACCGCAACTTTGCAGCTACTCCGGCCCCTGTGCACTTCCGGCGGAAATCCTTTGTGCACAGCCAAGCCTGGGTCCACGGCACTCTAACCTGCATTGCACGACTTTCTAAGTTGGTCTCCGGCGACGTGGGACTCCTTTGTGCAACTTCGGCGAGCACCGTTTCATGCATCCTCGTAGTGCCTGTTTCTGGCACTTTTCCGGGTACGTCCTGCTTTAGTGAGGGCTCTTTGTTTTGCTCGACGTCCCCTCTCTGTTCAGGTCCAATTTGCGACCTCCTGGTCCCTCCTGGGGCTCAGCAGCGTCCAAAAATGCTAACTGCACAATTTGCAGCTAGCAAGGCTTGTTAGCGTTCTTTCGGCGGGAAAACACTTCTGTACGACTCTCCAAGGCGAGAGGGATCCGTCCACCAAAGGGGAAGTCTCTAGCCCTTTTCGTTCCTGCAGAAACCTCAGCTTCTTCTGTCCAGTCGAAGCTTCTTTGCACCCGCAGCTGGCATTTCCTGGGCATCTGCCCATCTCCGACTTGCTTGTGACTTTTGGACTTGGTCCCCTTGTTCCACAGGTACCCTAGATTGGAAATCCACAGTTGTTGCATTGCTGGTTTGTGTCTTTCCTGCATTATTCCTCTAACACAACTACTTTGTCCTTAGGGGAACTTTAGTGCACTTTGCACTCACTTTTCAGGGTCTTGGGGAGGGTTATTTTTCTAACTCTCACTATTTTCTAATAGTCCCAGCGACCCTCTACAAGGTCACATAGGTTTGGGGTCCATTCGTGGTTCGCATTCCACTTTTGGAGTATATGGTTTGTGTTGCCCCTATCCCTATGTTTCCCCATTGCATCCTATTGTAACTATACATTGTTTGCACTGTTTTCTAAGACTATACTGCATATTTTTGCTATTGTGTATATATATCTTGTGTATATTTCCTATCCTCTCACTGAGGATACACTCTAAGATACTTTGGCATATTGTCATAAAAATAAAGTACCTTTATTTTTAGTATAACTGTGTATTGTGTTTTCTTATGATATTGTGCATATGACACTAAGTGGTACTGTGGTAGCTTCACACGTCTCCTAGTTCAGCCTAAGCTGCTCTGCTAAGCTACCATTATCTAACAGCCTAAGCTGCTAGACACCCTATACACTAATAAGGGATAACTGGGCCTGGTGCAAGGTGCAAGTACCCCTTGGTACTCACTACAAGCCAGTCCAGCCTCCTACATTGGTTGTGCAGTGGTGGGATAAGTGCTTGAGACTACTTACCACTCTTGTCATTGTACTTTTCATAAGAGAAAAATATACAAAACAAGGTCAGTGTATATACACATAGCCAAAAAGTTTTGCATTTCCTCTTTTCACTCTTTTCTAAGTGCTGAAAAGAACTTCTAAACTTTCTAAAAAGTTCTTAAAAGTTTAAAAAGTTTTTTCTGTCTTTCCAAAAAGTTCTGAAAACTTTTTTCTCTTTTTCTATCACTTTAACTCTCTCTAAAAAATGTCTGGCACAGGCCAAAATGTTGATCTGTCCAAACTTGCATATGACAACCTTAGCTGGAAAAGAGCAAGGAGTCTCTGTATAGAGAGAGGTTTGAGTGTAGGGAAGAATCCTTCCTTGGAACTGTTACTTAATATGCTTAGAGAACAGGATAAGGCCATAGGTGCCTCATCTGTTGAAAAAGTACCTAATAGTTCTCAATCTGATTCAGGGACTCCCCCAGGAAAAGATTCAGGAAAGAAACTTCCTAGCCTGCCCATTACTAGACAGTCTAGCATAGATGGTAATGATGATGAGCCACACCATATAAATAGTGTTGTCTCACATCATAGCAAAAGCATTTATTCTCACCATACTGGTAGTAATGTTTCTGTAAACCAAGCTGTTAGGGTGGCTTCTGTAAGGGACAGGTCTCCTTCTGTTCATTCCCATCATAGCTCTGTTTCTAGAAATGTCCCTCCCACCAACCCTGATGACAGAATGTTAGAGAGGGAACTCAATAAGTTGAGGGTGGAACAAACCAGACTGAAGCTTAAAAAGCAACAGCTGGATTTGGATAGACAGTCTTTTGAATTAGAGAAGGAAAGACAGAAGTTGGGTTTAGATACCCATGGTGGCAGCAGCAGTATTCCCCATAGTCATCCTGCAAAAGAGCATGATTCCAGGAATCTGCACAAGATAGTTCCCCCTTATAAGGAGGGGGATGACATTAACAAGTGGTTTGCTGCACTTGAGAGGGCCTGTGTTGTACAGGATGTCCCTCAAAGGAAGTGGGCTGCTATCCTATGGCTATCATTTAGTGGAAAAGGTAGGGATAGGCTCCTTACTGTGAAAGAAAATGATGCTAATAATTTCCAAGTTCTTAAGAATGCACTCCTGGATGGTTATGGCTTAACCACTGAACAGTACAGGATAAAGTTCAGAGAGACCAAAAAGGAGTCTTCACAAGATTGGGTTGATTTCATTGACCATTCAGTGAAGGCCTTGGAGGGGTGGTTACATGGCAGTAAAGTTACTGATTATGAAAGCCTGTATAACACAATCCTGAGAGAGCATATACTTAATAATTGTGTGTCTGATTTGTTGCACCAGTACCTGGTAGACTCTGATCTGACCTCTCCCCAAGAATTGGGAAAGAAGGCAGACAAATGGGTCAGAACAAGGGTGAACAGAAAAGTTCATACAGGGGGTGACAAAGATGGCAATAAGAAGAAAGATGGTGAAAAATCTCAAGATAAGCATGGGGATAAGGGTAAAACCAAAGATCCCACTTCAAATCTTAAACACTCTTCAGAGGGTGGGGATAAAACAAATTCTTCCTCTTCTTCCCAACCTGCACACATTAAAAAGCCTTGGTGCTTTGTGTGTAAAAATAGAGGCCATAGGCCAGGGGATAAGTCCTGTCCAGGTAAACCCCCTGAGCCTACCACCACTAATACATCAAGCTCTAGTGCCCCTAGCAGTAGTGGTACTAGTGGTGGGACTGCTGGCAACAGTCAAGTGAAGGGTGTAGTTGGGTTCACTTTTGGGTCCATAGTAGAAACTGGGGTAGCCACTCCCAAGACAGTTTCTGTCACACCTAGTGGCATTGGCCTTGCCACACTGGCTGCTTGTCCCCTTACAATGGATAAGTACAGGCAGACAGTTTCAATAAATGGTGTTGAGGCCTTGGCCTACAGGGACACAGGTGCCAGTTTCACTTTGGTGACTGAAAACCTAGTGCACCCTGATCAACACATCATTGGACAACAGTATAAGATTATTGATGTCCATAACTCCACTAAGTTTCTTCCCTTAGCTATAATTCAGTTTAGTTGGGGTGGAGTTACTGGCCCTAAGCAGGTGGTGGTATCACCTAGCTTACCTGTAGACTGTCTCTTAGGTAATGACCTAGAGGCCTCAGGTTGGGCTGATGTAGAGTTTTATGCCCATGCAGCCATGCTGGGCATCCCTGAGGAATTATTCCCTCTCATTTCTACTGAAATGAAAAAGCAAAGGAGAGAAGGCCTGAAAACTCAGGATCCCTCTCCATCAACAGGTAAAAAGGGTATCACAGTATCCCCTAACCACCCTACCATTCAGGATACCATTCCTGTGGTGGGAGACACCTCTCCTGGGGTGGCACCTGTTCCAAGGGAATCATCAGCTGGCAAAGCTGGACTCCCTGAGGTAGAAGTACCTCTCTGGGATAACTAACATTGGTGACAAAAAGAGCACCATTTTAGTTAACATGGAGCATCCCTCCAACCCTCCCAGAGAAACTTTAGTGCAGAAACCCTGCACTGCCTCACAACACTTAGGACAGCATCCCTGCCCTAGTGTGGAGCTCATAGGACAGCATCCCTGCCCTGCTCCAACTAAAGAGAAACAGCATCCCTGTTCTCCCTTCCAGCCATATGGACAAAGTTTTTGCCCAGCTATGGCTTTATTGAGACAGCATCCCTGTCTGGCATTTCCATCATTACAAATAGGTTCAGTGGACAATTCCCACTGCTCTAAACTAAAACTTACTGATAGAAACTCTGAAAATACATCTTCACATTGTTGCTTAGCTAAAAAAACTTCAAACAGGGTGGTTTACATCCCCACAGGGAAGTAACCATATAGTGGATGATAAAGGGAGTAACCAGTCTATTGCAGAGCTACTCTCTACTTATCACCACTTAGACAATAAAGTCTCAACTGGCCAAGGTTAGCCTTATTGTCCTTCGTTTGGGGGGGGGGGGGTTGTGTGAGAAGGTAGCCTCTTTCTAGCCTTGTTACCCCCACTTTTGGCCTGTTTGTGAGTGTATGTCAGGGTGTTTGTCACTGTTTTCACTGTCTCACTGGGATCCTGATAGCCAGGCCTCAGTGCTCATAGTGAAAACACTATGGGGGTTATTCTAACTTTGGAGGAGTGTTAATCCGTCCCAAAAGTGACGGTAAAGTGACGGATATACCACCAGCCGTATTACGAGTTCCATAGGATATAATGGACTTGTAATACGGCTGGTGGTAAATCCGTCACTTTACCGTCACTTTTGGGACGGATTAACACTCCTCCAAAGTTAGAATAACCCCCTATGTTTTCAGTATGGTTGTTATGTGTCACTGGGATCCTGCTGGTCAGGACCCCAGTGCTCATAGGTTTGTGGCCTATATGTATGTGTCACTGGGACCCTGTCACACAGGGCCCCAGTGCTCATAGGTGTGCATGTATATGTTCCCTGTGTGGTGCCTAACTGTCTCACTGAGGCTCTGCTAACCAGAACCTCAGTGGTTATGCTCTCTCATTACTTTCAAATTGTCACTAACAGGCTAGTGACCAATTTTACCAATTTACATTGGCTTACTGGAACACCCTTATAATTCCCTAGTATATGGTACTGAGGTACCCAGGGTATTGGGGTTCCAGGAGATCCCTATGGGCTGCAGCATTTCTTTTGCCACCCATAGGAAGCTCTGACAATTCTTACACAGGCCTGCCACTGCAGCCTGAGTGAAATAACGTCCACGTTATTTCACAGCCATTTTACACTGCACTTAAGTAACTTATAAGTCACCTATATGTCTAACCTTTACCAGGTAAAAGTTACTTAGTGTGAGGGCACCCTGGCACTAGCCAAGGTGCCCCCACATTGTTCAGAGCCAATTCCCTGAACTTTGTGAGTGCGGGGACACCATTACACGCATGCACTACATATAGGTCACTACCTATATGTAGCTTCACCATGGTAACTCCGAATATGGCCATGTAACATGTCTATGATCATGGAATTGCCCCCTCTATACCATCCTGGCATAGTTGGCACAATCTCATGATCCCAGTGGTCTGTAGCACAGACCCTGGTACTGCCAAACTGCCCTTCCTGGGGTTTCACTGCAGCTGCTGCTGCTGCCAACCCCTCAGACAGGCAGCTGCCCTCCTGGGGTCCAGCCAGGCCTGGCCCAGGATGGCAGAACAAAGAACTTCCTCTGAGAGAGGGTGTGACACCCTCTCCCTTTGGAAAATGGTGTGAAGACAGGGGAGGAGTAGCCTCCCCCAGCCTCTGGAAATGCTTTGTTGGGCACAGAGGTGCCCAATTGTGCATAAGCCAGTCTACACCGGTTCAGGGGACCCCTTAGCCCTGCTCTGGCACGAAACTGGACAAAGGAAAGGGGAGTGACCACTCCCCTGACCTGCACCTCCCCTGGGAGGTGTCCAGAGCTCCTCCAGTGTGCTCCAGACCTCTGCCATCTTGGAAACAGAGGTGCTGCTGGCACACTGGACTGCTCTGAGTGGCCAGTGCCACCAGGTGACGTCAGAGACTCCTGCTGATAGGCTCCTTCAGGTGTTAGTAGCCTATCCTCTCTCCTAGGTAGCCAAACCCTCTTTTCTGGCTATTTAGGGTCTCTGTCTCTGGGGAAACTTTAGATAACGAATGCATGAGCTCAGCCGAGTTCCTCTGCATCTCTCTCTTCACCTTCTGATAAGGAATCGACTGCTGACCGCGCTGGAAGCCTGCAAACCTGCAACATAGTAGCAAAGACGACTACTGCAACTCTGTAACGCTGATCCTGCTGCCTTCTCGACTGTTTTCCTGCTTGTGCATGCTGTGGGGGTAGTCTGCCTCCTCTCTGCACCAGAAGCTCCGAAGAAATCTCCCGTGGGTCGACGGAATCTTCCCCCTGCAACCGCAGGCACCAAAAAGCTGCATTACCGGTCCCTTGGGTCTCCTCTCAGCACGACGAGCGAGGTCCCTCGAATCCAGCAACTCTGTCCAAGTGACCCCCACAGTCCAGTGACTCTTCAGCCCAAGTTTGGTGGAGGTAAGTCCTTGCCTCACCTCGCTGGGCTGCATTGCTGGGAACCGCAACTTTGCAGCTACTGCGGCCCCTGTGCACTTCCGGCGGAAATCCTTTGTGCACAGCCAAGCCTGGATCCACGGCACTCTAACCTGCATTGCACGACTTTCTAAGTTGGTCTCCGGCGACGTGGGACTCCTTTGTGCAACTTCGGCGAGCACCATTTCACGCATCCTCGTAGTGCCTGTTTCTGGCACTTTTCCGGGAGATACCTGCTTCAGTGAGGGCTCTTTGTCTTGCTCGACGTCCCCTCTCTCTTCAGGTCCAATTTGCGACCTCCTGGTCCCTCCTGGGGCTCAGCAGCGTCCAAAAACGCTAACCGTACAATTTGCAGCTAGCAAGGCTTGTTAGCGTTCTTTTGGCGGGAAAACACTTCTGCACAACTCTCCAAGGCGAGGGGGATCCGTCCACCAAAGGGGAAGTCTCTAGCCCTTTTCGTTCCTGCAGAAACCTCAGCTTCTTCTGTCCAGTCGAAGCTTCTTTGCACCCACAGCTGGCATTTCCTGGGCATCTGCCCATCTCCGACTTGCTTGTGACTTTTGGACTTGGTCCCCTTGTTCCACAGGTACCCTAGATTGGAAATCCACAGTTGTTGCATTGCTGGTTTGTGTCTTTCCTGCATTATTCCTCTAACACGACTACTTTGTACTTAGGGGAACTTTAGTGCACTTTGCACTCACTTTTCAGGGTCTTGGGGAGGGTTATTTTTCTAACTCTCACTATTTTCTAATAGTCCCAGCGACCCTCTACAAGGTCACATAGGTTTGGGGTCCATTCGTGGTTCGCATTCCACTTTTGGAGTATATGGTTTGTGTTGCCCCTATCCCTATGTTTCCCCATTGCATCTTATTGTAACTATACATTGTTTGCACTGTTTTCTAAGACTATACTGCATATTTTTGCTATTGTGTATATATATCTTGTGTATATTTCCTATCCTCTCACTGAGGATACACTCTAAGATACTTTGGCATATTGTCATAAAAATAAAGTACCTTTATTTTTAGTATAACTGTGTATTGTGTTTTCTTATGATATTGTGCATATGACACTAAGTGGTACTGTGGTAGCTTCACACGTCTCCTAGTTCAGCCTAAGCTGCTCTGCTAAGCTACCATTATCTATCAGCCTAAGCTGCTAGACACCCTACACACTAATAAGGGATAACTGGGCCTGGTGCAAGGTGCAAGTACCCCTTGGTACTCACTACAAGCCAGTCCAGCCTCCTACACCCCTAGAGGAAAGTTTCAGTTTGAGTTGGGTCCTTTTACTGTTGGGATGGCTTCACTACCCATAGGGAGTGACCCTGACAGGAGGATATAAGGCAGAGTAGGCCCTGCAAAGGGACAGCCAGTTTTCTTCACTGTCTTACTCGCCTAACAAGCCAGGAAGACTCTCCCAGGGTTGGGCTGAGTCTCCTGGGCGTGTGGGCTGGGGGGGGGGGGTTGTGTGAGAAAACAGGGCTGATTGCAGAGGCCCCATAACTTTTTGCCCCCATTTTCCTCTTTTTGCTGGTGTTTTCCTGACTTTGATGCTGCCCTGGGTACTGCTAACCAGTCCGAGGGCCTGTCCTCTGTGTATAATGGATATGCAAATTAGGCTAATTATAATTGGCTAAGTTAACCTACCTACAAGTCCCTAGTATATGGTAGGGCATGTAGGTTTAGGGACCACAGCATAGGTGGTGCACACCTAGGTGCATTGCTGAGGTGCCCAGTGTCATTTTAAAAGCAAGCCTGCCTTGCTGGCTGCTTTTAAATTAAAGTTATATGCAAATTCGACTTTGGAATTAAAGGTACTTCCAAAGTCTTAAACTACCTTATTTTTACATATAAGTCACCCCTAAGGTGTGCCCTATGTGCCCCTAGGGCTGGGTGCCATGTAACTATAAGCAGGGACTTTATAAAAATAGATTTATAAGCCCTGGAGAGGTAAAAACAGCCAAATTCGTTTTTCCCTCATTGAAGTAAATGGCCTTCATAGGCTAGAATGGGCAGACTTTATTTTAAATTTTAAAGTCTCCTTAAATGTTGCATACCAAGAATTTGGTATCAAATTAATTGTTGTAATAAATCCTACAACTTCCAGTTGTTGGATTTAATATGACTAGTTCAGGTAAAAAGTTTAGACTTTACCTAAAAAGTTGCCAATTTCAGCTCTGCATTGTTTTTGCTGCTGTGCTCTGATTGGCCAGCCTGCAGCAGCTTCTGCCAGGCTGCCTTGATGAGGTGTGAAGTGGCCAGGCTTCACACAAAGGAATTTGCTTGGGGGAGAGAATCTCCCCTCAGCAGATGGTGAGGCAGGAAGGGGGAGGGCTGCCAAACTGGTCTTCAAAGGCAGAGAAGGACATTTGCAGCACCCAGCAACACCCCCACATCCTGCAACCCCAGACAATTAGGTGCCCCCTTGATTAGATTAGGAGAGGGCAGGAGAGGGGTGTGTTTATGATTTTTAGCCACACCAGTGGGTGGGCTCAGCCAGATGTAACCTCCAAAAATCAGATTCATCCATGTTGGATTTTTAGAGACTGTTGCCTTCTGGGATGGATTTTTGCCACACTTCCCAGGAAGTGGTCATCACAGGGGGACGACCCTGTTCCTGATTGGAGAACCAGGGCCCCCCTGCTTTTCACCCAGGAGCAAGGATAAAACTGGCAGACCTGCACCCACGCCTCAGATCCCCTCCAGAATTCAACAAGAAAGGAACTAAAGAAGAAGAAGGACTGCCCTGCTGGACCCCTGGCCTGCACCTGGACCCTGCACTCAGAAGGACTGCACCAGCTGCACACTTGGGCTTCACCACAAGAAGGACTTTGCCTGGCTTCAACTGGTTCAAGGAGGGACTCCCTGTTTGCTACAGGTGAAAAATTGCTAACCAGAGTCCCCTGCACCAACTCCTGAAGAAAGCGACCAGCTGACCACTGTCCAGTGGCCAAAAAGGAGTTTGCGCCAGGTGCATTCTGGGAGTTGAAGTCCGCACCCCCCAAGGACCATCACAGAACTTCTGGACCCTTGGGGTGAGCTGTGGACCCCAAAAGAACCTTAAAAGAACATCTGGGTGAAGCCCCAGAAGTTTGGAAAAGATTTGAGAATTTTTGGAAAAAAGCTCCAGAGAGGGACCGACCCGCCGCGGAAATTCTAGCCGGCTTGCCTCAACCGCGACCCGGCCTGACTTCGTGGTTCGTCCCGGTAAAGAAAAACATCCAAAAAAGAGACTAAGTCCGAACGTAAAAAGTTGACCGGGACCTCCCAGCCATCGTATCCGAGAAGGGCTCCATAGACGTCGGATCAAGATCCAGGTTTACCCCGGTCGAAGGATTTTCATCTCAAAAAAACGACTAAGTCCGAAGGTAAAAGTCTCCACTGAGGAAACCCACATCGCGTATCCGGACAAGGGCTCCAGGAGGTCGGATTCAACTGGCAGGTTCGTCCCGGTGAAGAAAAACTTCAAAATAAAGACTAAGTCAGAAGGTAACTTTTTAACCGAGGCCTCCCGCGACCTGTAGCCGAGCAGGGCTCCATCGTGGTCGGCCTGAAAGTTTGAATTTGCCCCGGTCGAGGTGCAACCAGATGACCCGATTGGTGCTTTTTGTTTCTAAGCGCTAGAAAAGTAATAATTCTTAAAAAATTCATATCTCCGGTTCCCCTGAACTGATTTTAATTGTTTTTGTGTCATTTTAAAGATAAAAATATAAACTATTTTTATAAATTGGTTTTGGATTTTTAAACTGTTTCCTGTGTTTTATTAAATTACTGTTTTGTGATATTTGAATGCTTTACACTTTGTCTCCTAAGTTAAGCCTTGACGCTCGTTGCCAAGCTACCAAGGGTTGAGCTGGGATTAATTTACTGAGACCTAACTGTACCTATGTGGAAGTTAGTGGCTTGTTGCTAGGTGTAGGTACCTACCTGCCCTACCAATAACCCATTTTCCAACACCTCCACACACAGGCGTCTCAATAAAATCCATTTGCATTCTGCTGAATGGACCTCCCGCTCTTCTCATGTGGCTCAAATTAACCACTGTCCCTTTTTCTGCGTTTAGTTGTTGGCAAATGACACATCAATGGCAAAGTGCTTCAGCAACTTGTCTAAACTTTGGATTGAACCAATCATGTTTGAACAAACGAACCATGGCATCCCTCCCAATATCTGCTCGACCATGATAATACCTTGCCATTTGAGATAACAGGCTATTTGGCTAGACCAATTGACCCTCCTCGGAAACCCGAAATTCAACTTGTCTTTGCAACCATTTCATTTTGCTCCATGAACGTTTCTCCTCCCTTTCAACATTGTTCTGCAAAGCTTTTAATTCTTCAAAATTGTCTATTATTTTTAATGCATAGCTTATACAAGTTTCGTCTTCTTCAGGTAACAGTTCCCACTTGTCTTTGAACGATATACAGTTCAATGTGGAAAACCTTACAACTTGATCCGCAAATCCATTTCCCAATGACACATAGTCCTGCGACTTCAGACGTGCACTGCATTTCACCATGGCAATCTTTTCAGGCATTTGAATAGCATGTAACAATTCTTCTTCTCTTGCCATTTCTCACCGGTGAACTAGAAGGAAACCTCTCTGTGACCATAACTAACCAAAATCATGGACTATTCCAAGTCCATACTGTCTATCCGTATAGATGGTAACTTTCAGCTGAGCAGAAACATGGCACGCTCTAGTAAGGGATACCAGTTCCACTACTTGAGCAGAATACAGTCCTCGAAGCCAAAAGACTTCCAAGGTACCTGTAATTGTGCACACAGCATATCCTGTACTCAATGTATTTTAAACAAGAACCATCGACAAAGATAATTTGGTCATTTTCTTCCAATCGGGTATCTCTAATGTCAGGTCTCGGTTTTGTGCATAAGTCAGTTACTTCAAGACAATCATGCGCAACATCTTCCGTATTTTCAGTTTCAGCAATTTCACTCGGAAGTAAGGTACTGTACATCTTTTTAATGATACATTTGGTGACCCCAAAATACTCGTTTCATATCTAGTCAACCTTGCACCAGTCAAATATTGGGTTTTGGTCCTTGTCAGTAGAATCTCAATAGAGCGAGGGGCCGTTACAGTCAAGGGATGTCCCATCAGATTGCCCTCACACTGTGTAAGGCTCTGACCAACAGCGGCAACTGCACGCAAACAACCAGGTAAGGCTGCTGCGACTGGGTCCAAAGTAGCTGAAAATTTGGTACTGGGCAGTTTACGCCTCCATGGACCTGTGTCAAGACAGACAAAGAACATGCATAACGTTCATGACAAAACAATGTGAAAGGCTTTGTGTAATCTGGCATACCCAATGCTGGAGCACTGTACAAACTCTTTCTCAATTCAGTGAATGCTTTCATTTCATCCTGGTCTAGCACTGTGGGATCATTGACTTCCTTATGAGTCAGCTTCTGCAGTGGTCTTTAAATGACTGAAATTTTTTGAATCAATTGGCGACAATCACCCACCATTCCCAAAAACATCCTGACATCTCTCTGTGTAGTCGGGGGATTTATCTGCAATATGGTTGTAACCCTTTCTCTGGATATTTTTCTTGAACCCTTCTCAATCTGGTGACCCAAATACTTCACTACTTTCTGACAGTTCAGTGATTTCAGCAGAGACACTTTGCGACCATTCTTTCCCAAATGATTCAACAGGGCAATTGTATCATATTTGCACTCATCCCTTGTTTTGGACGCAAGATCTTCAGATGGATCCCATCGAAACAAGAAGGACTGTCACCCACGCCCTCATCAACAGCAGACTGGACTACGGCAACACACTCTATGCAGGAACCATAGCCAAGCTCCAGAAGAAACTCCGCCTTCGCACGCCTCATCATCAACATCCCACGCCGCAACCACATCTCAGCCCACCACAGAGGCCTACACTGGCTTCCAGTCACCAAGAGGATTACCTTAAAACTCCTCATCCACGCTCACAAAGCTCTTCATAACATGGGCCCTGCCTACCTCAACGAGCGACTCACCTTCCATGCTCCCACCCACCAGCTCTGCTCCGCCAAGCTTGCCCTCTCCGCCGTCCCTCACATCCATCGAACTACAGCCAGTGGCAGATCCTTTTCCCACCTCACCACCAAGACCTGGAACACCCTCCCCATCCACTACGGCAGACCCAGGACCTCCTGACCTTCAGGAAATGCCTCAAGACCTGGCTATTCGAGCAGTAGCAGATCCTAACCACCTACCCCTTTTTCAGTGCCCTGAGACCCTAGAGGGTGAGTAGCACGCTTTACAAATGTTTGATTGATTGATTGATTGACTGCACCAAGCTCGATTGGAAAGGCAATTCCAAAGACTCCAAATTCTTTTTCAGTATCTGATTGAATATGGAAGGTGACACTGAATACCCTTGAGGAATTATGCATCAGAAATAGACTTGATCCAGAAATTTGAAACAAAAGAGAAAGTGGCTATCCTCATGAAGAGGTACAGAAAATAGTGCCTGTGACAAATTGATGACAGTGAACCACTCTGCATCACATGAAATCTGGAACATTATCACAGCTGGATTTCGCACCACGGGACAACATTTGACCACAATCTCATTTATTTTTCTCAAATCCTGAACAATCCAAACCTTCCCACAGGACTTCTTCAAACCCATTATTGGTGAGTTACATGGACTGCACAATACTTCCTTCAGAACCCCTTGCTTTACAAAGTCTGCAATTATCTGTGCTACTTTCATCAGGACATCTTGACGTATTGCGGAAGCTGGGGGAAAACTGCATTTGGCTTCACAGTAACTTTGACTGGCTCCACTCCCTTTATCAAAACTACTTTTTGTCCTGTCAAATCCCACACCTTCTCCTTTACGGTTCCCTGCAAATCAGGATGAAGCTCTTTCACTGTGAACATCAGGAAAACCTCAATCAAAGGGTACTCCTCATTTGTAGTTTCACACTCTATTTCTGGGGCTTGTTCTTCTTCATCATCACTATTCGTCTGAATCTCAATTCCATCATTTGAACAAGTAATTAAACACTTTGTTTTACACAACAAGTCTCTTCCCATTAGGGATACCACACTTGAATTACAGACTCCAAATTTATGCAATACCTGAAAGTTGCCAATCTTGACGAACTGAATCTGTAATCAGGTTTGTCAAATACTGGTTTGCTACCCACACGACCTGAACTGTTCTACCTGAAAGGGGCAAGATTGGAACTTCTGCGCATCTCACTGTAGAGCATGTAGCTCCCGTGTCAACCAAGAATGAAATTCTGTGACCCATAACCTTTCCCTTCACATAGGGTCCTCTTTGATCTACTTCTAGGGAAGTCACAAGCACACATGGCTCCTCATCTGAACTACCACTCGTCCATTCATCATTTATTCCATTCTCACTGTGGAACGGGAATTGGTGCACTGTGTTACTATTTCTAATATGCCTCTGACCTGTGACCTGTTGAGAAAGCATCATCTGTTGCTGCTCCATCGGGGCTTGAGGTATTTGAATTTGTTGTCTAGGTGCCATGGGAACCTGCTGTTGCATCGGCTGCAACTGTGACAATTGTGCACGTGGCATTTGCACCTACTGCAAGGGATGGAAATTCTGTATTTGATTCACATTATTCAGAAAAGTTGGATTAGGACCCCTTACGCTCGGTCCTCTCACATTCTGGAATGAATTGATGTCATTACTCTGCTGAATAACACCTTCCTGTACCATCATCGGACACTTCCGTTTCCAATGTCCAGTGACTCTGCAAATATGAAATGGCAATAGCTTCTTTATTCCCTGCACATCATTCTGAACTACTATAGTACTCAAGACTGGACCACGATTCATATTCACGAACTCTACCTCTCATCTGAGGCTCAAACATAATGTTTCCCTGCTGCTGCTGTGGCAATTGCTGTGAAAAATTCCCTTGCACTCCTGTTTGAGCGGCTTTGATCTGCATCACCATCGCTTTGTCTTTCAACTTTTTGTGCTTCAACTCAATCTCATCACTACAGTATTTCGCATACTGCAACATCTCATCAATCGGCTTTGCTTGCCAGCAAATCAAATGACTCTTAATCATCTGGCTAATTTCGTGTCTCAATCCTTCCACAAATCTGAAAACAAAGTGAAGCATGTCTTTCACCTCAATTGTCTCTGTACCACTGTAATTTTTGAATGCCTGCAACAATCTCTCATAATACACATGTATTAACTAACTCTTTTGCTTCCTGAGCAAAATCCTCGATTTCGGAAACTCAGTCACCTTATAGTAATGTTTCATTACTTCAGGAGACGGTGCACTTGTATTCTTCTCTTTCTCTGGTTCACTACACTCCTCTTACACTCAATCCACACAGATCATCTGGAACCACTATCTCTAGCAATGTGTTCAAGTCTTCCCACAAACACTTCGCAAGTTTCACAAATCTGTCTGTCTGCTGATACCACTCTACTGACTTTTCTCTCAATTTTGGATAATCATTTGTAAATTACAGAATGTCACTTCTGCTCCAAGGTACCTGAACAAAATTTCCCCCTGGAATCTTTCTCATTGGTAAAATCTTTACAGGATCTTTATCCTGCTATATATTTTCAGTCAGCTCCAAAGAATCCCTTTTTCTCTTGTCTCTTTTCTTTACCCATCTGCCTTCTCATTTGTCTAATGCTCCCCAGGTCTGAACACTTTGAAGCAATTCCTTAAGGTGTGCCTTCATTCCGGCAGATCTCATGTGTTCAAAACCTTTCGCCTCAAAATCTAATCTGTAACTCCTTTTCCATTGCTTTGTTTTCTCTATCTCTAAGCCATACTTCTCCGCCAAGTCTGCTAATCTCTGATGCACCTTGCCCACTTCTCTCGTAATCTTTGGGCACAGATATCTCAACTCTGCCTCTGTGTAGGATTCTAACCTATTCACCGCCATAGTTCCTTCAATGAGTTCACCAGCTTCCATGCTTAGTCTAGCACAATTCAAATACTCCTTTCCTTTAGGGGCACTCTCTGGGGTATTCAGCTTCTCTAACCATTCAGTTAATTGCTGAGCTGTCAGTCCTTGTAATGGAATGTTACATGCTTGGACTGGTGGCACCTGCTGTGCAACTGCATTCGGAGTCTGCGGTGTCAATAATTTCAAGTTCTGGCTAACATTTGGCCCTGTCACCGTATCTGGAAGTGCTACGAATGGAATAAAGTCTAGCAATGATCTTGATCCATCAAAAGTCTGACCCACAAGAGAAAGTACCTGAACATGTTCCTTATGTACTCCCCTCATTAGGTTCTGGGACATTGTTCCCTGTTCACCTACAGTCAGCTTCTTCTGTGCGAATAATGGTACCACCAGACCAACAGTAAAAGTTAGTGATATAGCATCTGGGTCTGCTCTGGCACTTACACTCTGTGGCAGAGTAACTCCCATATTTTGATTTATCATCGTAGTCATATATGACTGTGTCCCTGTCACTTGCGTAAATCTTGGCATTACTGGCGGCTGTACTTGGGGCAACAAAATCGGAGTCGGCTCAGGCTGAACCAGTATTGGTCTCGGGAAGACCTGCTCCGTGGGCACCACTAAGTTCGAAGTCGTTTCCATAATGGGCACATCAGGATACATTCTCTGCACCTGTGGCAGTTGCATCTGGGTCTGCACTACAGGAGTAGTAGGCACATTAAGACCACTTTGCACCGCATTCTGTGTCAGGTTAGCATTAACCTGTACCGGACTCACTGTCCCATTAACTTGTGTTGGGACTGTCGGATCAGCACTGTTACTTGGACCACTCTCATGTACTGTATATGGTTGTGGTCTATCTCTCAATAACTGTGTAATAAACTCATCATCGTCTGATTCCCCCTCTACGGTTGAAAACTTTCTAGCCTCCTTAGTCTTTGACTGACTTTTACTAGTTTTCCTAGTAGTTTCTTTCCTTCTTTCACATTCTCCTGTGTTATTGCCGGGAACAACTTAATTCCTTGCTACGTTTCCATTCTCTATGCTTTTTGAACACAATCCCATCTAGCCTCCGCTAGAGTCTTTTCTGCCTTTCTCATCCTCCTCTCAAATTTTAATTGCTGTTGCTGGCTAGCTTTTAGCTCCCAAATCGTTAATGCCTCAAACTGTGCTGGTCTCGAAAGGGGCTTCAATTCATTTAGCACCATCCATAAATGCTCCAAAACCCTCAAATTGAATGCCCCATTTGTAGGAAACACTAAGCTCCCAGCTTTCTCTGTCAATTTGCACCATAGCTTTAGCCAAAGACATGGCGCGACACCCTTCTCTTCCATTACAAAGTAAGCTGGTATATTTTCTGCCGGTGTAGCCTTGCCTACGCTCGTTGTAATATACGTATCTCCCCTTAGGGCACCTTTTAACGCTTTGAAAAACGTAATCTTTTCTACCTTTTTCTACCTTTTTGTTATTCAAATCAAACTAGGAAGTGACTTTTAATCCCAAGATTCCTTTCACCTACGATCACAACCAATTTCCTCTCACGGATGGCTGCCAATCCGTGCGCGACCCTTCTGACTGACCGACCTATCCCAGCACGGCTCTAACGACGACACACTCACACATACTGCGGCTGACAAAGTCTTGCGGCTTGTCCTCCTAAACTCCAATTCACACAGAACTAATGTAAAGTGATGGCTCTTCCTGCACTTAGAGCTACTCCTTCTTTCTCGGTCTCCCAGATTCGCAAGCAAAATTTTACCTGAAAATGTTACTCTCAACTGATCGATGGTTCTGTCCTGGTGCACATAGGACTCGCCAAATCTCAGTCTAAATTTTCTTTCACTCACTTGAACTCACACCCTGACTTGTTGACCATGCCCGATCAACCTACTAAACCAAACAGATTACAACATATACCCAAGTGTCTCATACACTTTCCAATATACTCTGGAGTCTTAGATAATGAACTCTCAAACAACTAACTCATCAAGCTGCTACCATCTCTGGGTCCACCTGTTACTGTGTACTACACGTCTATGGTAAGCGCCCAGGGAGATGAACCATCAGTCTCTTAGCATCTCTGTTATCACTCTGTATTGGATGTTTATGACAAGCTCTTAAGGAGACTAACCATCAATCTGCTACCTTCACTGACTGCGCATCTGACCTTAATAAGCAAACTTACAAGGGGACGCTAATAGGTCGATGAACCTTTTGACTCGCAATTAAGATGTTCTTACCATAGATCAAGTACATAATCAAAAACCAATAATCATCAGCAATCAGCAAATCAATAATCAATGGAGTCAGTAATTGTCAAGCACCATGACCTTTCAGTCATGAATAACCACACCTTTAGTAAAGTTTAGAATGTTTATTTTCCCATATTAAGAATGCTAAGGTCATGTAGATTAATCTCAAAATCAAATGAAACACATACAAAAACAACACTGGTTGTCGAAAGCGGCAGAAGAAACACAATTTAATCAAAGCTTGAACTACAACACATTCTAAAGTTATGCTGCAAATCAATAACAAAGTCAACTGAGTCAATGAAATGAAGTACATGAAGTTTAGCAGAGAAATTGACCAAGCATTAGTCCCTGTTATCATAATTCATTAGTGAGAATCCTTAACTAACGTCAGGTTAGCATCAGCATGTTGGGCTTCATGCAAAACAATTTAGTAACACCAGTTTGGAAAAACATCTAACTATGGTGCTATCAAAACAGTACAGTTGGTACCTAGAAAGAAAAAGCAAAAATGCATCATAATCACAATTTGGAATATACCTATCCTCAGTGTGGATCAGCAAAGCAGAATCAGTCTTCGTCCTCAGGACATCAGTCGATCAGCAAGGCATCAGGCTTCAGCATCAGAATTAAAAGGACACATTCTTTAAGCATTAAAGGGAAGCACGTCTCTAGTAAAGACACATAAGAAAGTAATAACCTTTCAGTCAGGAAACTATGGGCAGAATGAGCGAATGAAAAATTACCCTCTTCCGTCTGTGCAGTGTTGCAATATTAAAGTTACCTAAACTATCCCCTAAATCCCTATTGGTCAGTTAATCGTATGTTCACACTCTGTCCAATAAAACTAATATCCAAAATCTTTGAATTATGAAATTACTCTGTTCTCATATTGTTGATTGGTTCGTCTTGTGATGTCCTCATCATCTGGCTTGTCAGGTAACAATATTGTTGCAGATTCCACCCTAGTCAGTATCTTCATTGTTCTTGTCCTGGGAAAGTCAGCCTCACACAAATTTCACATAAAATGTTGCATTAGCAAGAACATCATCTTTTAACAGTCGGTTCACACGAAAAGCTTCCGTTATGAGATCATTTGAACAATACAATAGACATTCATAGTTTAACTTCTCTGGTTAGCAATTTCATTAAACGCTAAGAAATACAGGTTTTACATGAGGCCTGGCAAATAGGCCAAGAAACTTGCTACGTTAAAGCCTACAATTGATAACACCAAAGCATACTGCTTAATCTTTAATATCACATATTACGGCATTAGTATAACATATGTTCAACATTTCATAGTATTTAATCATTGATTGTACACTTTGTTAACATTGGTGGCCATTCTTCTTGATCACATTTTCAAATGCGTGCATTATTTTTCTACGTTTTTTTATTTTATAAATAAACTTATTATTCAAAACATATAAATACTCATTAATCATTTTTATTAATTCACCTGCACTAGCAATGGTGTTTTCTGTCCAGGTGGTGATAGTTACACAAGGGATTCGGGCTCTCAGGGGCAGCTTTGGTAGTTTGCAGGGGCCTCACATCTTGTGAAGATTCAGCAGCACACAATGGTGATGGGTCACAACTCAAGGTGCCACTTTGAGGGTAATACACTGCCTTACTTCTTTGGGGTTCTAGGAGCTCTCAACAGTGACAGGTAACCTCACAGGATGCTTTTCACCTGGTCACTCATCTTCGTCACACTTGCAATGACAGTGGCCCACAAAGGTGACAGGCTATTTTACTAAGTGTCTCTTAGATTGTCCCATCTTAGCCTCATGCCTGCAGCTCTTTTTTGAGTGGGTTGCTTGGGTTATCAGCATGTCAGGTATGGGCATCAAGCGTAATCTACAGTCTTCATAGAATCTGTTGCTACCTCCTAGCAGCAGAGTCAAAGCTTGGGCATGGTGAAGGTAGTTACTAAAACTAAAAGAAGTACCACTTTGAGTGGACCCCGAAGCTATAACAGAGTTGAATAGAATGTCAGTGAACAGCATGCCTTAACCATGTAACATAATAGGTAAGAGAATTGTGACTAGAGTTTCAGTGCCAGTATGTATACTGTGAGAAAGTAGCCTCTTTCTAGCATGGTAACCCCCATTTTGGCCTGTTTGTCAGTGTGTTTGACTGTGTCACTAGGATTCTGCTAGCCAGGACCCCAGTGCTTATGGTTTGTCGCCTACTTGTCAGTATGTTTCACTGTTTTTGTCAGTATGCTTGACCGTGTCACTGGGATCCTGCTAAAAAGGACCCCAGTGCTTATGCTGTCACTGTTCCCAAATGTGTCACTACATACTGATAACCCAGTATTTCACCCACAATTGGCATACTGGTCACCCCGTATAAGTCCCTAGTATATGTTACCTAGGTACCCAGGGCATTGGGGTTCCAGGAGATCCCTATGGGCTGCAGCATTACTTTTGCCTCCCATAGGGAGCCCATGCAAAGGCTTCTACAGGACTGCCATTGCAGCCTGTGTGAAATGGTGCATGCACCCTTTCACAGCCATTTTCACTGCACCAGGTCACTTATAAGTCACCTATATGTCAGGCCTTCCAACCATGAAGGCTGGGTGCAAAGTACCTGTGTGTGAGGGCACCCCTGCACTAGGAGAGGTGCCCCCACATCGTCCAGGACCATTTTCCTGGACTTCGTGAGTGCAGGGACACCATTTTCCTTGTGCACTGAACATAGGTCAATATCTATGTCCAGCTTCACAATGGTAACCCGAATAAGGCCATGTAAGGTGTCTAACAACTGGGAATTGTACCCCAGTACACAATCCAATGCACTCTGAGGGTTCCACATTGGACCCCTAGTTCTGCCATTCCAGCCTTCTAAGGTTTTCCAGGTAGCCCCAGCTGCTGCCACCACACAGAAAGATTTTTGCCCTGCTGCTGCTTGAGCAGTTGAAGCCCAGGAAGGCAGAACAAAGGATTTCCTTTGGGAGAGGGGTGTTACACACTTGAGAAACGGGACAAAGGAAAGGGGAGTAACCATTCCCCTGTCCATTACCATCTCAGGGGTGGTGCCTAGATCTCCTTCAGAGTGTCCCTGGGTTTTGCCATCTTGGATTCCAAGGTGGTGGGGCACTCTGGGACATCTGAGTGGCCAGAGCCAGCAGGTGACATCAGAGCCCTCCCCTGATAGGTGCTCACCTGGTTAGGTGCACAATCCCCTTTTCAGGGTTATTTAGGGTCTCCCCTCTGGGTGGTTCTTCAGAATCGGATTGCAAGACTCCAGCAGGAATCCTCTGCATCTTTTACTTCATCTTCTACCACCGGATCCACAGCTGAACCCTGCAGCAGGAACTGTACAAACTGCAACAAAGAAGCAAAGATGACTTCTGCAAAACAGTTTCCAGGTCGTTCATCCTCCGAGGACTGTCTGTCTTCAGCCTGCACCAGAAGAACCGAAGGAATCTCTGTGGAGTGACGGAGTCACTTCCCTGCTTCAGCAGGCACCTCTCTGCAGCGACGACCGGTGGCGTGGGTCCCCTCTCCAGGTGAGGAGTGTGGATCCAGAAACATGACTAAAGTGACCCCGACAGTCCAAAGGTCCAGCTGTCCAACTTTGGTGAAGGTAAGAGCTTGCCTTCCCACACAAGACAGTACTCCCATGCACTGCCTGACCTGCAGTTGCCAAGGCTTGTGTGGGACCTTTCATGAAGTTCTTTGTGCACAGCACAGCTTAGGCCCCAAGCACTCCATCCTGTGACGCACAGCTTCCTGAGTGGTTCTCCGGCGGCGTGGGATCCCTTTGTGTCATGCTGTGTGGGCCTATATTTGCACCATCTTTGCCCCCTTGCTGTGGGACTCCTGTGCATGCTGCCGGGTATTCTGAGGGCTCTCTGAGTTGCTGAGAGCCCCTTCTGTCTCCCCCTCTTGGGTAGAGGCCACCAGGTCTCTCCTGGTCTCGGGCAGTGTCATTTTCTGCAACCATGAGCTTTGTGTGTGCCAAGGCTTGTTGGCGGAATCCAGCGACGCAAACCAGACTGCAATCATCCATCTGGTGTGGGACATGTTCTGCACCAACCAGGTACCCGCATCTGTCTTCTTGGGTGTATAACTGACTCTGTCTTCTCACCGATGGTTCTTCTTTTGCACATTCATCCAGGTTAGCAGGGGTTCTTGTTCTCCCTGGACTCTTCAGTGCTTCTTGGACTTGGTCCCCTTCTTCCACAGGTCTTCAGGTTCAGGAATCCATTGTTGATATATTGCAGTCTCTTCTGGTTCTTGGATAATTTTCTATCACAACTTTTTGTGTGTTTCAGGAAACTTACAGTGATTTACTCCTGTTTTCCTGGGCTCGGGGTGGGATCTATTACTTACCTTTGGTGTTTTTCTTACACTCCCAGTGCCCCTCTACACACTACACTTGCCTAGTGGACCTGGTATAAGGTGTAAGTGCTATAGGTACCTACTACAAACCAGGCCAGCCTCCTATATATACCAAGATATGAGACCATTAACATGACAGGCAGGTTCTCACATTGGCATTGTACAAGGGACTTTTCACCGTACACAGCATTCTCTTTGATTCTCAGTCCTGAACTCCTTATTAGGCTCCAAATATACCCTTTACAACAAACCATAACTGCATTCCTTGAGGCCACAAGTAACATTTTGGGCCATTGTAAGTATTTTTACTTCCTTTCTTTAAAAGCCCATACTTGTGCACTGTACAAGTGCCTTACTTATTTCATCATCAACCCCAGCAATCCAGTAGAAAGTCTGGGAGACAAACACTCTCACTGTGCTACTACTGATAAATTGATTCATAAGTCCCATTGAGTATTCACTAATGCTTAAAGTTGACTTCTAAAATGTTTAATCTCTAAGAATATTCTTTACATGTAAACCTAACCTGAAGGTGTGCCATTGTACAGCATTTCACAATCTATACGACATGAAAAGCCTTTTACAGGCTTTTTTTTAAATCAAATCTGTGTTGTCTTTACACATAACAGCAATCATTGCATCAACAGTACCAGTTTTAAGATGTTTTATTTCCAGTAACCAAACTGCAATTCTAAAAAATGTAGGGCCTGATATAAGAAAAGTGTCACTGCACCCAGTGCAGTGCCACTTTTCTTGCACACCTTAGTGCCCCCCTAATGCCACCATTTGTTCGCCGTACCTAAGATACGGCGTACCATGGTGGTAGTCAGAGAAACTCATTTTTTATGCCAGTTCACTGCTTTGCAGGATTACAGTAAAAAATGTTGACACTAATCCTGCAAAGCCTTTTGAGGCCCAGTGTAAATAAAGGTGTGCCTCCTTTTAACCTCTGCTCTGAACATGGTTAAAAGTGCTGGAAAAAATGATGCAAAGAAATCTCTTAGATTTCTGTGCACCATTAATTCTGTCCCCCTAAAGGGGGAACGCCTCCTTTGCATACATTATGCCTGGCGCAGGCATAATGTAGCGCAAATGGATACAAAGTGGAGCAATGCATGCAATGCGCCACCTTGTAAATTTGGCGCAGTGATTTTGGCCTCATTGGGTCACATTAGCCTCAAAAGAAATACGCTAATATGGCGCAGGGAGGTACTAAGGGTTCTTAAATCTGTCCTTTAGTTTCCTGGCCCTGGATGGATACTGTATTTTGAACCTTTTACATGTTTGTAGTCTGTGTCCATGAAGCAGCTCCGAAGTGAGTTCTAAGTCTGTATTTACTTTGAGTGTCACATGGATGTATTATTATCCAGTCTGACCAGTCTATCTGGTAATAAACCTTATCCTCATACGATGTCCCTATATTAAAAAGGTCATTCACCCTAAGTCTTGGGACAGAAAGGTCTCCTAAATGGTAAATAGTTGTGTACCCTTCCCATGAGTGAGGACTGCATGTCAACTTGGTATTGTGACTTCTTGTTTGGCCCTGTTACCATGCTGATTTAGCTCTGTGCAGAGGCCTTGTCCTGTCCCTTCTAATTAGAGGTCCTGAACTTGTTCTGTGTCCTGGAGGGGTTCACAAATGGTGCCCTCACAGTGGGCACAGGATTACAGTTCATGCCTAGTCACATAAAGTGGAGTAACAGCATACAGAGTTTTTGTGGATTAATAATATAACTGAACATTTTTTTGGAGTAAAGGAGAAGGACATCTCCTGAGCCTCTCTCATGTAATGTCCTGCTGCTGTGGGAGCCCCAGATTCTCATGCTGATACTCAATGTGCAAGTCAAGTGCATACATGTGCAGTCGGTGTATAGCAGAGGTATGGTAGTAGGTGTAGATATGGTAGTCTTGTCTACATTCCAGTGGCTCAAGGGTGGAGATCCAGATAGGAAGGATGGAGGCAGGCTACCCTTAGAATTACAATGGGGGTCTTGTTATAAAAGGATTGGCAATTAGTTCTTCTTGGGCACTGCCATTTGGTAGATGGTAGGTTTGAGGGCGGAACTTCAGTTTCTTTTGTTGAAGGTGAGGAACTGTGTATGCATGCCCTGCCCTTTTGTCTGTCCCTGATTGCTATTTCAAGAAGCCTGGTGAAAGCCAGGTGCAGAGATCTCACACTTCATTGTGCTCTGCTTCTATATAGTCTTGTTTGGAGCCACAATCATTGCTAGCTGCTGTGAGAGACATCACCTCGCTGAAAGGCTGATTCTGAGGAGAAGCCTGAAAAAAGATATTTGAAAGAGAACCAACTCAAAATGATTCTGATACCTTAGAGAGCGGAACCACATCCCCATCAGGAAAATGTGTATACAAATGGAATTCAAACCACCCCACTTTGTTCTAGTTCTAGTGTTTCAATAACACTGAACAGAGTGCTCCTCAGAGTACTCGAAGGACTGTTGTGTGACCAGAGCAGATGTCTGCATGAAAGACAGTCTCCCAGAGGTGAGGGAACGTTAACTCAAGCTTTCACATTTTGTTAGAGAAGCTGGTCGTTTGCCTAAAACCTAGAAACCTCCGATCTGCCTGGTGATAGAAGGAATGATTGATCTACCGCAGCAGGAGAGACTATTTACAAGGTAATGCCCAGCATGTTCTGGGCATGAGAAACAAACACAGGAAGATAGTGACAACAGGGCACGAAGCCAGACAAGGGTGAAGGAGTCCCCGGTCAGTCTTCATCTGTGGTTCGTGCTGTGAACTGTGCCAAGTGTTTCCTCAGACTCCATAATGCAGCTGATGAGGAATCCCAAATTCATGTGGAAGTCCACAACTGCCAAAGACACCAAATCATTGATTCTCAGCCAGGAGGCCGCACCTGTCTTTCCAAGTGGCCAGCTGGTACCTGGCCGTAGACTGCTGACACTGCTGAAGTTTTCTTTTTCTTTTTTATTATTGGTCTTCATTTACCTTCCATTGTTCCACTCCAAGAGAAGGGGTGGGAGATTTTACCAATTGCTCATAGCCAATCTCCACCAGATCACACCTGTCTGGAGATATGACCATGCCATAACAGCCTGCCAACAAATTGTCGACAAAGGGTTGCATACTCGGAAGTGTATGTAATTATAGGTCCATACCAGACCTGCTGCACACCCAGACCCTCTCCCATACTCAACCATTGTTTAAGTGGATTCCAAAATCTATTTTCCTTACTTTCCTTATTCGTATCTAACTTCAAATTGTACATTAAGCAGTCTTTCCAGTCTGAAAAAGTAGGAGGGAAAACACTAATCCATTTTTTACAAATTGCCCTTCCACACTGCTGAAGTTTTGTGTTATTGTGAGTCTGCCACTCTGATCTTACAAACATCCAAAATGTTGTTGCTGCTGTATCCCTTGCACTGCATGAGCCACCACTGCAGAAGTGGGAAGTCTGAATGTGCCTGTCACACACTACCTGAAATGCCACTATAGGACACATGTAACAGCTGAGCTTAATCTATGAGTGGCAGAAGAGACTTAGGAGGCAGAAGAATTTTATCACTAAGAATTGAAGACTTTTACTGGATGAACTTGAATTGGTACAGGCAAGCTGATCTGTTGTGTGCATCTATACTTTGGCATACTTTTGAACCGTACCTGTGCCTAATCTGTGCCTAATCCTGTGTTACATACTATAGGATTGCACTGAAGGGGGGTAGTGCCTTACTGAAGATCACAAACGAAGTAAACTCTGAGGCAGAGAACATTAATTGCACTGTGCAATATTATGCTTTGTTGTGTGTTTAAAGTATTTACTTCTCACTGAAAGATAATCACAACATAGGCTGTCAGACAAAATGTGTCTGTAGATTGACTCTTGGGTTCTAAGCTCTTGCCCATCATACTTCTTCCCTGAGAAGCCTTTGAGTGCTCACCCTCACTACTAAGACAGTCAAGTGCAGAAAGGGCGTTCTTCGAATAGTTTGCCAAGCCTTTATAGGATGAATCCAGGGACACTGGTGGCAAATGACCTCAACCACTATGGCTGCACCCAGTAGCCCCTGTCTTCCCTGTGGCCGCTCAAATGGGGCCAGACATGCTCTGATATTATCTCTTGTTCACCTTTTAGAGTATTATAATGCTTCCAGATTTAGTTGCCTATTGAAATCTGCATTGGTTTTCGGAATATAATAATTTCTCAGCAATCTCAAGTGGGCCAGTTTGTATTCTGTGAACTGTCTACAAAGAGTCATATGGACAGGCTCCCCATGGTATGCAAGTCCTTCCTGTTTGGACTCTGTCCTTAGTTAAGTAAATTGCACCTGGGAAGAATATAATCCCCGCCTTAATTTCTGGATGGAGGATGCCTTACCTGTTTGGCAAGAGCTTATATAACCTTAACAGCAATGGGATGAAATTCAGCAACCCCTTAGTTGGTTTGTTACATGTTAGAAAATGGGCTTGCAATGGTCGTTCCCGCTCGGAGCCTAATCTTCACCCTACATTCAGGCGCGGGGCACAGAAGAGCCAGATAGACTATATTCTGCTTGATATCCGTCTGTGGGGATATATGGCTGACATGAACATTGTAGAACATGAAGAAAGTGACCACGAACCATTGATTTTAACTCTTAGGAACCTATTACCCCTACTTGAAGTCTTCTGTTCCAAGACCCACGAACAACAGCTCGCACTAACCAACAATAGACAAAATGTTAGATGGGAATCCCTGAACACCGACACAGCCACCTTGGCATCTGCGTACAGGCAGTTGGCTGATCATATGGATCGTATATCTCAGTCTTTAGAAGATAGTGGTGGGCTTATAGCAGCCCACACACAATTTTTTAATTCTCTTAAAAATCTTTTTACCAAAGAGTCTGCAAAAGAAGTTAAAAAGAAGTGTAATGCAAGGTGGTTCAACGCCGCATGCAGGGAAGCACAGCACAAACTGCTGAGAGCTTTAAGAGGAGGCCAGTCAGATCATATAAGGGAAGCCAGGAAAGATTATAAACAGGAACAAGGTAGAGCCCGTAGGACATGGAATGAATCTAGATGGGTCTCCCTCCTGGAGTCTGCTAAAATAAATGACACCTCGAAATTTTGGAAATTGGTGGCTGATGCCAGCGAAGAACCTAATTGTTCGCCTGGTGCCTCAATACTCCCTGTAGAGTGGACAGATCATTTTTCCCGATTATATTCTGGGATCACTGGTGTTACTTCCAGGGAACTGACCCATACCATGATTACTGAGACCCCCAAAATTGAATTTACCCTGGCAGAGACTAAGGCTGCGATCGCTTCATTGAAATGGGGAAAGGCCCCCGGCCTTAATAAAATACCAGGCGATTTATACAAGACAAACCCAGATATATGGGCCCCATATCTGAACTTCATTTCCAATGCGGTAACTGCAGGAGCACCTGTCCCGAGCTCCTGGATGGGAGCAGAGATAGTTCCCATCTTTAAGAAAGGTAACCCCTCTAACCCTGTTAACTACCGCCCAATCTCCTTACTCGACAACTTCCAAAAACTTTTTGCAAAGCAAATTTTGTCCCGTCTAGAAGAATGGATTCTGGAAACCAATCCCATTTCTGATTTGCAAGCAGGGTTCAGGCCAGCAGTTAGTACCATAGATCAGGTGCTAAGATTTTTAACAATAAAATGGAAGACTGTGGAAGTAGGAGGGGGCAACCTTTTTGTAGTTTTTATTGATCTTAGAGCCGCGTTTGATTTGGTCCCTAGAAATCAGTTAAGGCTGACTCTAGCCAATATGGGTGTCCCACATGGCCTTCTGAAACTTATCACCCGACTACACGAGAATACTTATGCTCAAATTAGGAGCGGCAAGAATGGTGATCTAACAGAATCAGTGGCTATTGAGAGGGGAGTCAGACAGGGGTGTGTTTTGGCCCCAACCCTTTTTCTTTTATACATAAATAATTGTATTAAGTATTTAGCAAATTGCACTAATGATTCCCCAAAGCTGGCCGGGACCAAAGTTCCATGCTTACTTTATGCAGATGACACTATTCTCCTGTCTAAATCACCCATGGGCATCCAGAATCTGGTTAACCAGTTCGGTGTATTCTGCAGAGATTACGGGTTAGACATAAATCTTAAGAAAACTAAACTCATGATATACAGTGCCCCGAACAAGAAGCTTAGAGCAAATATAAAGATGGATTCAATTATTTTGGAGAGGATAATGGAATACGATTATTTGAGCATCAGACTATCTGATAAGGGCAGCTGGGATCCAGCTATAAGGAAAGGGGCATTAACAATCAGCCAAAGATGTGGAGTGATAGGACGTAAAGCTAGCGCTGCAACAAGCCCCCCTCTGACCCTCATCTCCGAAATATACAAAGCCCAAATCCGTGCCGCGGCCCTATATGGAGCGGAACTTTGGGGATCTCACAGACAAATGAACACTCTTCAAATCAAAGAAAACAATTTCCTTAGACACATATCCAGACTAGGGAAGGGCACACCGATGCTCCCCCTAAGACTGGACCTGGGTCTAAATAGTATTAAAGATACAGCATACTTAAGACCACTTCTGTACTGGGTCAGACTATGGAAAACGGATGAACTCGAACCCTTCAGGTCAGCAGTTAAAGAACTATTGCCACCTCGCTATGGATGGGAAAAAGTACGGTGGCTAAGGGAGATGAAAGCGGCTTGGGTTAAACTGAATTTATCCCATTATTGGGAGAATCCCGAGATGATTCCTGGTAACGCTAAACGCCGGATCAAAGACCGTTATTGGGAAAAGATCTATAAGGAATCTCTCGGCTCAAATGGGTTAGGTCGGCTGACAGCAGAGTTTCTGCTGGTTAAGCACGAACCTCTGCCTGAAAGCTTCCTGGATCTCCCTATACCAGCCCGTGCTCGCTCTTTATTACTTCAGTTCAGATATGGAACATTGGCAGTCAACAGCTTCACGGCTTGCTGGTCGACTAATAGTTCCTTATCTGACAAATGCATAAACTGCCATCTATGCAAGGAAACTTCTGAGCATGTCCTATTTTTCTGTCCTCTGTACAAATGCCCTCGAGAGAAGTGGATTACCCCTCTGTGCAAAACACTGTTATCACAAAACCGTAACAGTGTATATAGAATATGCAAATATGATACTTCCATGCTGACAGTGAGTTCTGTTTCTAAATATCTGGCAGCAGCATGGAAAATCCGCAGCAGGATCACTATAGATCTTAATCCACCAGTTGAAGAACAGTCTAGAAGTTAGCGAACTAGTACCCTGTTATATTAGTCTGGGATTTTAAATAAAACTATTAGTGCGACCTATCGAGGATAAAAGACTGTATCCCCGAGCACGCTGTCTAGTGGGTTACCCCAACTGAAGCGACCTATAGCTCCTCAGCATATATAATTTTATAAATGGCAAGATGCAATTTATTTGATCAACTTATTCAATAGAACTGATTAACTTAGGGCATCATTTCCCACTGGTTGACTTCTAACTTTTGCTAATAGGAGCTATTGTATGTAGTTTTTATGTCTTATTTTATGTATAAACCCGTTTTAGAATGGTTTTTATGCTTTTAACAACTGATTAGTATCATTTTAGCATTCAGCGTCTTGCATAGGGTAAGATCCAGAGACTATTTTGAGAGTTTTGTCTTAATTATTTATGAAACTTTTTATGTAGTTTTATGAACTTTTTTTTTTCCTGTATTAATTGCCAATGTCTTTTTTATTTTTTTATTATGCAATGGTTTATGGCTTTTATTTTTTTGTATGTATGATTACTTTTAACTTCTCAAATGGCCCAAATCTGGACCGAATAAACTATTGATTGAATCTGATGTATTCATTTTCTATTTAATTTTCAACAGTAATAATCACTTCTCTGGAGTTTACCTGTGCCACATAAACATATCACGACAAAGGTGGCATTTTTCTTTTTTTATTGTAAAGAAATCCATCACCAACACTTTCAGCTGCTTCCTCTATGAGTAAAAATACATTCAAATTTATAATAGACCATATTACACTGGGGTCCATCATTTTACCCCAAGTCATTTTGCGTTATTCCTAATGTTTCTGTGGTGAACGTTTCTACCATCCTTGTTTTCACTCCGTGTTACTTAACACAGTTGAATCTATCAGTTTGTGCAAAGATGTTCACATTAATTAAAATGTATCTTACTGATTTCACAAAAGCTAAATTGTCACTGTAATTTCCCAGCAGTCAATTTTATGTTTACCATAATGGTGCACTTTAGAATTGGGGGCCAGATTTATGAGAAGTGAGTCTACACTGCATTGCAGCAGCATTGCATCAAAACAATGTGTGGGTTGGTGCGCCATTTCCTAGTGACATGTGTGTGCACCATGTCATAAGGTCCGAAGTTGTGTCGAAAATTTTGACGGATCCCCAAAAAAATTATGCAATGTGGTGTAAGGCAACTGGCACCTACCTGGCGCAAAGCTGATTTGCATGTCGTCAAGCACTTGGAAATGCCGCAAATCAGTATTGCAACATGCAGTATGTGTCAAAAACAAAACGACGCATAACAAAATTCTGAAAAGCAAACAAAAACAAACACACAAAATGGAGGCAACAGCATCTACGAGTCAGGAGGACAGCAATCCAAACCCCAGACAAGATGGTCAGACAGCAGGCCAGGGCAGGAGGAAGAAGAAGAGCAATTTCAGTGAGGAGGAAAACCAAATCTTAATTGCTGATGTGACAAAAAATGAACACCTTCTCTTTGTCACCTCTAAAGTGCCATTAGGGAAGGAGGAAGCCATTTAGCAGTCCTTAGTGGACAAGATTAACAGTGTTGGCCAAGCAAAAAGGACAGTGTCAAAGCTGAAAAAAGTTGGCATGACTGTAAGTGCAGGACAAGGAGAAACTTGCCAAAACCTGAGGGCACCAATGAGGGCTGGAGGAGGACCAGGAGGAGTTGGACTTATTGGAGAAGCAAGTGGCATTACTTATCCCATCAGAGTTGGTGGCAGGAGTTGCCGGAGAAGACAGTGCTGCGGTTGAGGATCAGGAAGATTTACTGGGTAAGTGTCATCAAGTTGCAATATGGTTAAACATGTCATGCAGTGCAGCGCAGTAACACACTTTGCTGCACTGCACTTCTCTGTGTGAAAAGGAATGGGCAGGAATGTCTAACATGTCAACCTATACATCACATAAATGTTAGTTTCTTGCCCACCGACAATTTGTCCAGGCCAGTCTAGCTCTGCCAAGTTTCTCATGTTAAAGCATGATGTGCTGCCCGGTTCATGTTGTCCTTTGAATACTGCAAATTGTGGTCTGTTTAACATGAGTGACCAGGACTACAAGTCCCACAATACAAAGCAAAAAACCTGGAGTGGTACAGAACATCTTGTCACTTGTTCCCGAAAGTGACATATGTGTGGGCAATGCCTCCATGTATAGATGAATGTGCCATCTGCACCACATTTCCTGAGACATATAGCATCTCCAACTATCCGAATCTTGCACAATAATGTTCTAGTATAGTATGTCCTGTGTACGAGCTTTAGCTGGATCAGTCTATAGTCAGCCTTCATTACTCCTTCATCTGGAAAGCCAAGTGCATCTTGCCAATCCTCATCATCAATTTCCCCAATGTCCTTCTCCCAACTAACTTTGAGGTGTGCAGTGTCCCCTGAGTGTTTCACATTAGTGTGACATATGTCACAGAAATCAATTTATGTTGAATCTGTCTGTCCATCAGTCTACTCTCTAAAGGGGACTCCTCTTGGGTCAACTCATCTTTATCTATGCTCTGTGTGAGTGCATGCTTTAACTGCCTATGTTTTAGCCATTGTGTAGGCAGCATCTGGTACTCCTTCTGTAGGTAATCAAAGGGGACCACACCATTAGCCTCTAACATATCCACCAATGTGGTTATGCTTATCCTGTCACAACCATGGAAACCTTGCAAGGTGGCCACCTGTCGCAGCCATGTGCCATCCCAGACTGGTGTCCTGGATGTGAGTCTTGTGTTCTATTTCACCTCTATGAACAATGTTTTCCAAAGTGCCAGGACCACGCCTGTTGCCAGGCAAACCCTACTGTTCCGCCTGCCTCCATATAAGACATGCATGCAACTTCGGTCACCCATTTCCCAGCTGTCGCCCCTGATCACCGGGTCGTATGTGTCCACATAAACCCAGTCGTTTACCATTCTCACCTGCGTAGCCTCATAGTATTTCCTAATATTGGGGAGCGCATTACCTCTGTCGAATCTACAGAACTGCAGGGTCCACATTGCCAGCTGAGGCTGCCCACCTTCCCAAAGCAGAATCCTTAGCAAGGAATCCACCCGGGCGAAGAATGTTCCTGACAGTGTATATGGGCTATTCTGTAAAACATACAGCAGCTGAGGAAGGGTTTTCGTTTTAAACATAGCTGCTCTGCCCATAAGGGACAATGCCAACATGGACCAGTGTTGCATATATTTCTCTGGTCTCTGAAGCAACGGGTTGAGTTTCACCTGCAAGTATGAGGATGCGTCTCTGGTAATCCAGATCCCTAGATATTTGAACCCATGGGTTTCTACTTATATGGTCTGCAACAGTAGGTTGCATTGCTTCCATCTCCCTATAGGGAAAAGGAGTGTTTTATCCCAATTCATTTAAAATCCGAAGAGTTCCCCAAAGATCTGGAATATTTCCTGGATTCGGGTCAGGGAGTCATCAGTACGTGTCAGGTAAAGGAGTATATTATCTGCATACAATGAAATTCATTCTTCCCACCCAGAGCCTCCTGCCCAGCCCCAGATCCGGGCATCCACTCTCACCAATGCTGCCAAAGTTTCTAACGCTAGGACGAGTAGCATCCACAAGAGAGAGCAGCCCTGCCATGTACCCCATCCAATCGGGAATTCCTCAGAGAGACAGCCATTAACTTTTATTCTGGCGAAAGGTTCCCTATACAGCAATTTGATCCAATTAATGTAGCAGGACCCAAACTCCATTAGTTCAAGGAACAGGAACAAAAATGGCCATTCCACCGAGTCGAACGCCTTATTTGCATCAAGTGATACGATTGCCCTGGAGCCCTCGTCCACACCCGGTTGTGTCATATTGTTGTGGAAGTGTCTTAGGTTCAGTTTAGTCGAGCTATAATGTATAAAGCCATCTGGTCTACCTGCACGAGATCTGCTACCACTGCACGCAGCCTATTGGCCAGTAATTTTGCAAGGGTTTTTGCATCAACGTTCAGCAGTGATATCAGCCTGTATGAGTCGCGGTTATGCCCAAGATTACCGTCTTTGGGTAAAAGTACAATTGTCGCCATATGCAGACTTGCTTGTAGTGACCCCATGCAGAGGGCATCTCGGTACATCAGTAGTAGCAGCTGTCCCACTCATCTAGTCAGCATGCAAACAAACTCTGCGGGATGCCCATTGGGGCTGGGGAATTTCCTGGCCTGCAGCTGAGCAAGTGCCAAAGCAATCTCAGATTCAGTAAGATCAGACCCCAGACATTTTTATGCTCCGAGTTCCCACTGAGCAGTACCATTAAAAACCCTGATTTCCTCCTCCTGGAGCCTCTATCCTCGGCTCATAAAAGGAAGCCATATATTGTGCAAAGGCTTCCGCTATTTGTCTACTGCCCCTTATAGTCTCCCCTGTTTCTAACTGGTTCTCCCATATATGCATGGTCTCCCTTTCTCTAGTACCAATCCACCCTAACAGCTTACTGGCTTTATTGCTGGGTTAATATATTTGCTTCTGCATAGCCAGAAAGGATTTCTTAACCCCATGACATATCACCTCTCGGTACTCCATGCACTTGCATTCTAGTCTCTGTCTGAGAGGTGTTATGGGCCAAGCTGCCTGATCCCTCTCTAGCGCTTCTATTTCATACCCCAGTTCTTCCAGGCACTTAAGGTGGGTCCTCCTGTCACCCCCTTAAGAATTTCTGCAGGTGTCAGGATGTAGTCAAGCCTGGAGGACATGTCATGTGAGTAGAAATAGAAGGAAAACCCCCTCTCCTGACCGTGTAGGGCTCTCTGTATGTCCATCAGACCCAGTGCCTGTAGGAATCCCTCCAACTTCCCCGCTATTGCCTCCCTTTCAGGTCTCTTATTAATCCTTTCCAGCTGAAAGTCATGGACTAGGTTGAAGTCTCCTCCCACAACTTTAAAGGCTCGCATGAACCCCTTAAGGAGTTGTCCCAACTTTTGGAGCGTCTGGGGGTAGAGGCCTGGTGTAACAAATACATTAAGGAACATCAGAGTCTTCCCCCTCCACTCTCCCAGTACAACTGTGCAGCACACCGCAGTGTCCGACCATGTCCGGAAGATGTGAAAGGCCATGGACTATGTGCTGTGCATAGGATGCTACTTTGTATTTCCTTCTACCCAAGCTGTTGTGTTGTGCGTCCATCATATGAGTTTCCAGTAAGAAAGTCACATCGGACCTTACACCTGTTGAGGTCTTAGGTCACCAGACCTCTCTTTACCTTATTGGCAAGCCCATTGACATTCCACAATATTAAAGTAAAATCTTGTGTTTGTGTTTTAGCCCTCTGGTAAGTTTACATTGGGCCACCTCCCACTACCAGGGGGTATGTTCTCCTCCATATGTCTGGTGGGAGAGCCCTGTGTGTGTGTCAGATGCAGCAAACCCCCAAACACCCCTTGCCTTATGTTACAGTGAGCTGTAACTTGACCACCCTCCGAATAAATGGTACATGTGTACCCACATCAAAGATAACATTTAAAAAAACTTTAGATGCTGCTCATGCGGGAGAGAGGTATGCCGGCCCTCTTATACAAAAACAAAAATAAATAAATCCTCACTGGTTGTTTGTGGATCTCCCGCAGTTGTCAGTTGCCCTGGAGTTTATCACTAAGGTAACGTGGGTGCCAGAAAGTGGCCTGTTCCAACCATCACCAGCCCAAAGCGCACAAGGCTAAATCATGTACTTGCAATCTGCAGTTTATGAGCTGAGTTCAGGTCCCAGTTGGTGCAACACTTTCCTAAATGGCATAAAGGCTCCCTCCTGCTTTAGGACCATTGTTTTATAGTCAAGGTAGATTTTAACTTCCTTCCCTTCAATCAGCCACAGGCCATTTTTGTGAGACAGGTGGAGCCTGTTGTCCCAGTCCCTGTAGTTCATCAATGTAGCAATAATTGGCCGGGGAGGATGTCCCGGTGCCAGGGCCCTTGCTGGTTTTCGGCGTGCTTGTGCAATTGAGAAGAAGCGGGAGGTGCAGCCTTATAGCACTTTTGTTTTCAGCCAACCTTCCAAAGAGCTCCGTATTCTGCCCCTCCACCTTTTCTGGAAACCTAACCAGCTGGATGTTATGCCTTCTGAATCTCCCCTCTCTGTCTTTGAGGCGGTCAGTGAGGGTAGACACTCCCCTTTACAACTACGTACAGCACTTCTCTAGGTCCTTTACAGTCAGGTGTAGTTTTTTCAACTTGGATTCTTTCTCTCTGGTCCTCTCCACCGGCTTCCTGTGGTCTGTATGCAAGATGCCCACCTCTCTCCATCTCTCTATGGACAGTCAGGCCCAGGCGTACTGCCACTGTCAGAGGTCCACCTACCTTGTGGGTACTCTCTCTTCAGTCAGGTATCCGTGGCACCTGTGCAGCCAAGTGTGGTCCTAGGCTTCCAGCTGATGGATCCTCCCTTGGCGGGTATTGCAGGTGTGCCACTTGTGCATCTGCCTCACCTTTTCCAGAGAACCGGGCGGGATCCCAGTTGTGCCGCCAATTCAACATGCGCAACAAATCCTGCACAGTGCCATTTTGTCAGGCACTCCTGAGCCGCAGATGGGCCTCTGCAGAGCAGGCCACAGCAAGTCCTGAGGGTCCCAGGCAGCAGTTATTTCACCCCTACTCTGCTTTTCCTGCAGTTCCTGGAAGCAGGATAGTGGGCTCCGGGTGGTGCAGACGGTAGGAGCTCAGCTGAGCACATCCACCTCCATTGCCCGCCAGGTCACGCCCCTGTTTGGATATCACTTTATATTTTGGAGTCATTGTCCCAAACAATGAAAAAATGCTCATGCTGACAAACCTATACTTGTAAAAAAATTCACTCCATAAACTTGAGTGTTGCAGAAAGAACTACTTATACCATGGTGGATGTGTATATACAAAACCCACTTCTTGCCTTCTCAAGGAGAAATGAGCTAAAGTCACTGTCGCCTTCGCTTGTTGTATATGCCCAAATTTCATGGACATCCACTGCCGTGGCATTATGAGGAATATCTTGTTTACCAATTGAACATCATGGTGAACATCATGGTGTGACAATAAGCTTCAGGTACTTGACTGGCACACAGTGAAAAGGCCTTACTAAACACACAAATGCCTACCTCCTCAAAATGGGGCCTGTGAGGCATTTGAGCCAGTAACACCATTTCACTCATCCACAGATATCTAGCTCAGTGAACATGACAATGTGATCAAGCACGTATGATAGCCTCCATTCTTACACTGAAGAGATCTTAATCATTCTCATGCCCCGGCTCCTTCAGAATTTCCATCATACCTATGCCGCACAGGACATACAAGGTCAGTCCAACACTTTGGATGCCAATGTGCATTAAATACAACTAAATATTTTTGGGGTCCTGTTTCAAATGATAAATGGTGTTGAAAGGTATACTGGGATACGCAGGGTAAATGTTATCCTCCACCCCTGAGAGGCCTTTCGTATATTGAGTGTGAGTGTAACCACACATGACATATTGTACAATATACACACATATTACTGATTAGAAGCCAGAGCACAGACCAGGAACAAAGCAACACCTTCCAAGGGAAATATGAAATGAGAGACTTTTGGTTTTCAAACTTTGCAAGTAGCTGCACAACGCTACATGCATGTAGTGCCACAAATAGCAAATACTCAATGCGAAGGACGATGTAGGTTCCCAAGGCAGGCAGGGCCACATTCATGATTTGCAACTGGATACCAACAATTAACTACTTGCACAATGGGGCAAGAGTGTGTGCATTAGTGGCAGGTACCAGTGCCTGTCCCAGCATAGCCTGAAATCTGTAATCTGTAGTGACAAAATCATCCAAATTACACATGCTGTATCTCTTTCACACACAGTGCTACAGTAGGGGACTATCTGTGTTGGTCTGTGTGTCAAATAACACCAAGATGACTACTTACAATGCATTAATAATGTGAAATAGTCCTTCTATGACTCAAAAATGAGGTACACTAGCAGTTGAATAGAGGCCTTTCACAAAACAACATATACCTTTAAAGACTGCAGGGCAATAGCTATATCATGTACTCAACTCAACATACTCAAGGTTATAAATTCTCAATGATGCAATGATTACGATGTTGTGAAAGTATAAAAAGTTTTACTAATAAGAAATCCTTCTAAACAAACTACAACTACCTATCCTACACTAACTAACCTAAACACAACCTTATACTATCTAAACTTACCCTAAACTACCTACATCTACCTATCTTACACTAACCAAACTTATCACTACCTTTCACTAATTTAACTTAGCCTAACCTATCTTAAACACTAAACATAAATACCATGAAAAACATTAGCCCCCCAGCATCCTTATTACACATAGGCCCTCATTACAACCCTGGCAGTCAGTGATAAAGTGGCGGTAATACCGCCAACAGCCGGTGGTTAAAAAAAAAAGGAATTATGACCAAGGCAGAAACTGTCCAGATAGACAGCCACTTTAACACACCGACTGCCGTAGCGGTAGCAACAAGCAGACAATGTTCCACCCACTGTATTAAGACAGGCTTATCCACCACCTTTTCTGGGGCGGTACCAACGAAAACAAAAGCACGGCGGAAACAGAACACAGAAGGCAAAGGACTCACCTCTGGAGACTCAGGGAACAAGCACGATGCCATGAAGTCTGAGTTGCACATCTTCCCCATGCTGCTATACCTCTTACTGCATTAGGAACATCAACACCAGCGAAGACAACCACGGTGAGTGCTGCCGCCTAGCACACAGGGAAGGGGAAAGGAAAAAGAGAGTAACACACACATGCACCACCCCAACACCATACACACAACCACATGCAACAACATTACATATCCACCCCGTACCCCTCAGGAATAAAGCAAGGACAAAAGGAATTGATTAAAGTGAGTGTAATAAGATAAAATAGCATAAATACGTGCTTCAAAATCAAAAAGTATATACATATTTACAAATGGAGGGAAACTGCCTAGTCCTCAATGTCCATGGGCAAAAGGGCCACTACACATAGGCCAAGACCCCACCTCACTCCTGCAACAACACGGAGAGAACACTGCAGGGGCATCAAGTCAAAAATACACAGGCACCTCAGGGGGACAGGGAATGGGGGGGCACCTCAGCAGGAAGATGGCACAACGCCATTGGTCCTGGAGGGGGCTACATGCCCACTGCTTGGTCCTGGGGAGTGCAAGGCCACAGTCTCTTCAGGGGGTGGTTTGCCCACTGCTGGGTCCTGGGGAGTGCAAGGCCACAGTGTCTCTAGTGAATGGCTTCTTCCACTGGTTCTGGAGGGGGCCTTGTGCCCAGTGTGCTTCTTCCTGGCAAGGATAGGGTGAATGGATGGCTTCTTCCACTGGTTCTGGAAGGAGCCTTGTGCCCAGTGTGCTTCATCCTGGCAAGGATGGGGTGAGTGGATGGCTTCTTCCCCTAGTTCTGGAGGGGGCATTGTGCCCTGTGATGCAGATCTTGGGGAGTGTAAGGTCAGAGTCTCTCACCTGGGTGTCAAACCCACAGGATTTGCAGGGGCCAGGACACACTACAGGCCATGGAGGGAGGACTACACACTGCCCGCTGGCGGTGACGGCTGCTCAGTGGTGGCAGTGGCGGGGCTGGTGTCAGGGCTGGCAATAGTGGTGGGAGTCTCCATCCCTTCCCCTGCTGCCTCGGACGGCTGCCCACTGGGGCTGCTGCTGGCGTTGCTGGTGGCAGTGCAGGCAGTGGTGGTGGGAGGCTCCATCCCTTCCCCTGCAGCCTCGGACGGCTGTCCACTGGGGCTGCTGCTGCTGGCAGTAGTGCTGCTGGCAGTAGTGCTGAGGGCAGTGCCTCTGGTGGTACAGGCAGTGGTGGGGGGAGGCTCCAGCCCTTCCCCTGCAGCCTCAGATGGCTGCCCACTAGGGCTGCTGCTGATGGCAGTGGTGCTGGTGGCAGTGCTGGTGGCGGTGCTGGTAGCAGTGCAGGCAGTGGTGCTGCTGGCAGTGGTGCTGGTGGTGCTGCTGGTGGCAGTGCAGGCAGTGGTGGGGGGAGGCTTCAGCCCTTCCCCTGCAGCCTCGGATGGCTGAACCACCATGGTTGGTGGTAGGGGTTCAGAATCAGTCCCAGCACCAGGCCTCCTGTCCTTCCTGCCTGCTGGTGCAAGCCCCTTGCCCTTCCCTTTGGCAGCAGGTGGTGCCTACTTGCTCTTCCCTATGGCAGCTGGTGGTGCCTCCTTGCCCTTCCCTTTGGCAACTAGTGGTGCCTCCTTGCCCTTCCCTTTGCCAGGTTGTGGTGCCTCCTTGCCCTTCGCTTTGCCAGCTGGTGGTGCCTCCTTGCCCTTCTCTTTGCAGCTGGTGCAGGCACACTTTCAGTGCTGATGCCTGGTTCCCTGGAGCCTCCCCCACCTGCAGAAGCTGTCAACACTACTGTGGCCGTGGACTGGGTAACTGAGGTGCTCGCCTGGGTTCTGAGCTCCCTGGCCCGACGTGAATGACGGGTGGGGGAAGTGGTAGGAAAGAGGTCAATGGTGGAGAGGAAAAGCTTCTTAGTGACATTGGGACGGGAAGAGGGTGAAGGTTTGGAAGTGGAGGCAGAGGAAGTGGTTGTAGGAGGTATCTGTTTGCTTTTTTTGGGTGCAGTTACATGGGCTGGATGCTGTTGTGGGGTGGATGGCTGTTGGGTGGCTGAGTGCTTCCGTTTGTGTACTTTTGGAGGAGGGGGCACAGACAGAGTGGGAAAGGACACAGGGGACTTGTGCATGGATGTGGGGGTGGTGATTGCCAGTGATGGGTGTGTACTGATAGGTGTGCTGATGATGGTGGTAATGGATGAGGATGTAGTGCATACAGGTGTGAGTGGAGACGTTACTGGGAGAGAGGGGGAGGACAAGGAGGAGGGGGACACTGTGGAGACAGTGGATTTTGGTATGTCTGCATCTGGATGGTGTTTGTGTGCGTTCCTGTGGGATGATGTGTGGTGCCTGTGTTTGCCTGAGCCACTCCTGTTTGTTGTCTTGTGTGCATGCTGGTCTGCCTGTGTGCTTGGGATAGTTTGCGGTTGATGGGAATGGGACTGGATAGAGGAAGTTGGAAGAGGGAGGCTAGAAACAGGGACAATGGCTGCCATCAGGGAGGAGGCCAGAGATGGATTGATCTCTGTTGGGCCGCCATGCCAGAGTGAATGCCCTCCAGGAATGCATTTGTTTGTTGCAAATGGGCTGCCAGCCCCTGAATGGCATTCACTATGGCTGACCGCCCAACAGAGATGGATCATAGGAGGTCAATAGCCTCCTCACTCAGGGCAGCAGGGCTTAATGGGGCAGGACCTGAGGTGCCTAGGGCGAAGGAGATGCCCACCCTCCTGGGTGAGTGGGCACGGGAAACACGCTGAGGGGCTGCTGGGAGGGCGGTGCTGGTACAGGGGCTGGCGGCTGAACCTGTAGTTGGGGTGGGCGCAGAGGTGTGACCACCACCAGGGAGCTTCCATCAGAGGAGGTATCACTGTCAGAACTGTCCCCTCCTGTCTCTGCCGTGGTGCTCCCCTCGCCCTCCATCCACTGGTGCCCTCACGGTCGGTGGATTCGGCCTCCTGGGCCCTGTGGGATGCAGCTCCCGCCGGTGCCTCTGCTTCTCCACCAGATGATGCTAATGCACATAAGGACAGGGTGACAAAACAAGAAGGGGGGAGAGACAAAGGCTACACTTGGTCAATGGTGCCAGCAAATCCACAGTTGACGTACATGACACACACACACAGGGAACAGCCCTACGCACTAGGCAATGCACAACCAGTAGCAATGCAAGTCACCAGGCCATGGACAGGAACACCTAATACCAATAGCAGCATACCTGATACCTGCAGACCCCTACCCAGTAGTGGATGCCTACTAGCTAGGTAGGAGGTGGTGTTCATCAGCACCCTGCCCAACATGGTTCCAACCCTGCAATGTCCGACCTGACCTAGGGGCACCCACAGGTCCACATCACCCACTCGGAGACCAACCCACCACTCACAAGTAATATAGTGGGAAACTGTACTCATCCCCTTTTGGCTGCTGTGATTCCCTCAAGCGCCCATCCTGCTCCGGATAGGCCACTGCCAGTATGCGGGCCATCAGGGGGGTGAGGGTTTGACGGGCACCCCTTCTTCATTGGGAGACCATCCCCAGCTTGTCCTCCGACGTCTTCCTTGCCGAGCATCTCAGGTCCTCCCACTATTTCCGACAGTGGGTGCTCCACCTGCCGTAGACCCCAGGGTCCGCACGTCCTTGTCGATGGCTCACCACATACCCTTTTTCTGATGGGCGCTGTCCTGCAGAAAAATATACATGGAAAAAGGTATAAGTCAGACCGTCTGGCCTATTACACTCATGGCCCACCATAGTCCTCCCATCCCCTTACCCACAGAAATTGCCCACCATACATGCAACACGATGCCCAGAACCCTTCTACCAACCCCCCCTACACGAGGCCCTCACACACAGCACTCCATGCATTCATGCCCCATGCATTGTGCTCACAGTGTACTCACCTGTTGGTCTGGAGGCCCATACAGCATTCGGTACTGGGGTAGGACCCCATCCACCAGTCTCTCCAACTCTGCAGCGGTGAAGGCAGGGGCCCTTTCCCCAGTGACACAAGCCAGGGTAGTTTCCAGACACAGGTCACAGCAGCACTTCAAGTGTAGGTCCTCTCCTGTTGAAGGTCAGGTAGCAAGTGAGTGATCAGATAGAAAATGGTTGTCACGTCCGCGATAGTGCGTACTCTCACCGCTGGCGTACATCACCATTGGCCACTGTAACCCATAGGGCCCAATAACAACCAATGAGGAGTTGCACTGTGGTACTCGACCGCCTCCCACAACGGTGCACAACGTCAGCGGCATTACCTCATTCCCACATGTCCATCCATACAGGACAGGAGGATGCCATTTCATGGGGGGCAGGCCATGGCACCTAACTGTGTCACAGTACACATAGGCACCATTTGGGCCTATCCAACAAGATACTGTTACAGTCATAACATACAATGCAGTGTAGTGTTTGCAAATGTGGAATACTGACCAGCTGCTCACCGTTTTGCCCCCTAGATTACAACCGCTGCAGATGAATAGGAGATGGAGACATCCCCCCATGTACAGCCCCTTGGTTAACTTGGCAACATTTGAGGACAGGCACATTATCCTCACCTATAGACTGGACAGGGCCACAATCACAGAGCTGTGTGCCTAATTGGACCCTGATCTGATATCTGCTATCGGTCACCCCACTGGGATCCCCCCCTCTTTTGCAAGTCCTATCTGTGCTCCATTTCTTGGTTCCTGGCTCCTTCCAAGTGACAGTGGGCTTGGCAGCAGGAATGTTGTCTGCCTTGGTTAAACACATGTGCAGCTACATCGTTTTCCCCCAGGTGGAGGATTTGGCCACAGTGAAAGCTGACTTCTATGCAATGGGACATATTCCCAACATCAGTGGGGCAATCAATGGAACACATATTGCATTTGTCCCCCCCAGAGAAATGAACAGGTGTACAGAAATCGAAAGAGTTTTCACTCGATTAATGCGCAGATGGTGTGCCTGGCGGACCAGTACATCTCCCATGTCAATGCAAAGTATTCTGGGTCTGTGCATGATGCCTTTATCCTGAAGAACAGCAGCATCCCAAATGTGATGGCCCAACTCCGGAGGCACTGGGTGTGGCTAATAGGTGAGCCCTGGTTCCCACCCCGTGGATGTTGGTGTATGGGTATGGTGTTGGCCCTACGGGTCAGTGTGTGTCTAACAGTTGTCCCTCGATATTTGCAGGGGACTCTGGGTACCCCAACCTCTCATGGCTACTGACCCCTGTGAGGAATCTTAGGACAAGGGCAGAGGAACATTACAATGAGGCACATTGGCGAACAAGAAGAGTAATAGAAAGGACATTCGGCCTCCTGAAGGCCAGGTTTTGTTGCCTCCATCTAACTGGTGGATCCCTGTACTACTGACCCAAGAAGGTCTTATAGATAATCGTGGCCTGCTGCATGCTGCATAACCTTGCCTTGAGATGCCAGGTGCCTTTTCTGCAGGAGGATGAGGCTGGAGATGGGCGTATGGCAGCAGTGGACCCTGTGGACAGTGAAGATGAGGAGGCAGAGGATGAGGACAACAGAAAAGCAATACTATGACAGTACTTCCAGTGACACACAGGTAAGACACTTTAACTTCACTTTACATTGACAGTTTTGTGTTTGACATTGTACATGGAAGGCAGATACTCCCAATTCTATGGCCACTTACTGTACCCTTTGGCATCTCTATTTTCAGATATCTGTGCCCCACTCTGGCACCTGGTGTGTTGACTGCAGCCTACTACAGGTCATTCCTATGTATTTATTTCTGTACAGTTGTATTGCCGTGTTTCAAGCTTGTTAAATGAATACATAGTTCAATCATTTGATAGACTCCATACTTGTATTTTTTTCACTGGTGCTTATTTAAGTCCTAAGAAGTAGAGGGGGTAGTGGAATGGGCTGGGTTGATGGTGAAGGAAAGTCCAGGATAGAGTCCAGTCTATTTGTATCACAGGTGCATTGCCGAAGGGGGCATAGGAAGGGGAGCAATAGCAGTTCAAGGTGGACAGGGTGACAGAGTGGGACACAAGGGTGACAATCCGGAGAGTCCTATTTTGTGGCAGGGGTCTTGGCAATGTTCTCTGGCTTCTGCCTGGATCGCAGGGACCGTTTGCGTGGTGGTTCTCCTTCTGCAGGGAGAGGGCTGCTGGTGGCCTGTTGGTCCTGTGGTGGGGCCTCCTGTCCACTAGCGCCAGCGGAGGTGGAGGGCTGTTCATTGGTGTGGCTATTGACAGGGGCTCGTTGGTGTGCTACTGCCTCCCTTATGATGTTGGCCATGTCTGCCAGCACCCCTGCAATGGTGAGCAGGGTGGTGTGGATGTCCTTCAGGTCCCCCCTGATCCCCAGGTACTGTCCCCCCTGCAGCCGCTGGGTCTCCTGCAACTTGTCCAGTATCTGGCCCATCATCTCTTAGGAATGGTGGTATGCTCCCAGGATGTTGGTGAGTGCCTCCTGGAGAGTCGGTTCCCTGGGCCTGTCCTCCCCGTGTAGCACAGCAGTCCTCCCAGCTTCCCTGTTGTCCTGTGCCTCTGTCCCCTGATCCGTGTGCCAACTGCCACTGTCCCCAGGTCCCTGACTGTCCTGTGTTTGTGGGGTGGCCTGAGGTCCCTGTAGTGGTGACACACTGCTGATTGACGTGTCCTGGGGACAGATGTGTGGGCTTGCTGGGTGGGTACTGTGCTGGTGTTTTCTGATAGTGGAGGCTCTGTGGTGATATGGACTGTGCCTGGGTAACCGACTGTCTGGAGATCCCTGATGGGCCAGGTTGGTCATCCAGGTCCAGGCGTCCAGAGCTGATGTCATCACTGTGGGCCTCTTCTGGGGGTGGACTGGAAGTTGCTGGCACCTTCTCTCTGGTGACGTTGTGTGGGGGACCTGTGGGGATGTAAATGCAGTGTTATTGTTTCTGCATGTGACATCTTGTGCATGGGTGTGATGCCCTCTCTGGTTATGATTGCCCTGTCAGCTTTGCCTTGTGTGAGTAGTGATTTTGTGGGCTAGGTGATTCTCTCTAATGTGCATGCTTTAGTGATGTGTGTCCATGCAGGTCTGTGATGGGGATCCGTGCATTGGTGTTACGTGCAGAGCTTGGTATTGGGATGGGTCGGTTGTGCTGGTGGGGTGTATGTGAGGTGGTGGAGTGATGGGGGTGAGGGTAGGGGTGGGTGGTATGTGATGGCAAGCAGGTGGGGGGGTGAAAGCAGTAAAGAGTTGACTTACCAGAGTCCAGTCCTCCTGCTACTCATGCCAGGCCCTCAGGATGCATGATTGCCAAACCTGCTCCTCCCATGTTGTTAGTTGTGGGGTAGGAGGTGGGGGTCCGCCGCCAGTCCTCTGTACTGCTTTCTGGTGTCTTGCTGCTGTTAAACGCACCTTCCCCTGTAGGTCGTTCCACTTCTTCCTGATGTTATCCCTTGTTCTGGGGTGCTGTCCCACGACGTGGACCCTGTCCACGATTCTCCGCCGTAGCTCCATCTTCCTAGCAATGGATGTCTGCTGCACCTGTGATCCGGATAGCTGTGGCTCTACCCGGATGATTTCCTACACCATGACCTTTATCTCCTCCTCCGAGAACCTGGGGTGTCTTTGTGGTGCCATGGGTGTAGTGTGTGTGGTGTGTGTGAGGGTGTGTGTGGTGATGTGTTGGGGTGTGTGCTGTAAGGTGCGTGGATGATGTATGGGTGATGGTGCTCTGTGGCTCTGGTTCTGTGGGTGTTCTTGGTGTCATTATCTCTCTGTTGTAAATTTTTCTTAGTCGTAAAGGGTTGTAGGTAGTGTGTGTGTGTTTTTTATATTGGTATGAGTGTGTGGTGTGTGTATGTGTGTTAGGAGTGCGTAGTTTGAATTGTCCAATGTGGTGTTGTTTTGTATGTGTGTGTGTGTATTTTGAGCGCAGCGGTATGAACCGCCAATGGTTCTTCGTTGTTGAATGTCCGCCATGGTGATTCGTGGTTCATAATGTTGTGGGCGTAGTTCTGTTGGCGTAACGGTGTGGGTTTTGCTACCGGCAGTTTATCAATGAGCTTTGGGCTGGCAAACTTGTGTGTGGCTGTATAGTGACAGATTGATATGTGTGTGTCATGATATGGTTGGCGGTTATCTGCCGCGGAGGCGTTATGTTGGCGGCATTCGGCATGGCGGTAAGTAGGATTTACCGCCAATGTCATAATGAGGGCCATAGTAATGTGTTTTATATGTCTGGACAGTGAAATATTGCTAAATTTGTTTTTCACTGTTGTAAGGCCTGTCCCACTCATAGGTTAACATGGGGGCTTCCTTTAAATATGATTAAAGTGTAGATTCCCTTTGGCAGTGGATAGATATGTGGAGTTTGGGGTCTCTGAGCTCACAATTTAAAAATACATCTTTTAGTAAAGTTGATTTTAAGATTGTGTGTTTGAAAATGCCACTTTTAGAAAGTGAGCATTTTTTTGCTTAAACCATTTCTGTGACTCTGCCTGTTTGTGGATTCCCTGTCTGGGTCAGTTTGACAGCTGGGCTGGTTGCACCTCTTACAAGACAGTGACACAAAGGGAGTTGAGGTGTAGTCTGCATTTCCAGATGAGCCATCTGTGTTAGGAAGGAGGGGAGGAGTGGTCACTCACACCTGAAAGGGCTGTGCTTGCCCTCACACAATGCAGTTTCCAACCACTTGGTGTGTGTCTGGGGCCTAGCCTGGGCATGGCAAGATTTCACAAACAAGAGAGACTTTTCTTTGAAGTAGGCCTACTTCAAAGGGTATAAGAAGGGCATCCAAAACCAAAGACTTTAGAACACTTCTGGAAACCAAGAGGAATCTGGAGAAGAGCTGAAGAGCTGAGGAAGAAGAGCTGCCCTGCCTGTGACTGTGCTTTGAGCAGCTATCCAGAGTTGCTGCTTCTGCCTGTGCTAGAGGACAAAGACTGGACTTTGAGGGTCATTCTGACCCTGGCGGCCGGTGGCCGCCATGGCCACCGACCACGGGAGCACCGGCAACAGGCTGGCGGTGCTCCAACGAGCATTCTGAAAGCGGCGGTTCAGCCGCGGTCAGAAGCGGAAAGTCAGCGGTCTCCCGCTGACTTTCCGCTGCTCGTGTGAATCCTCCATGGCTGCGGAGCGCGCTCCGCAGCCATGAGGATTCTGACCCCCCCTACCGCCATCCTGTTCATGGCGGGAAAGCCGCCATGAACAGGATGGCGGTAGGGGGGGGTCGCGGGGCCCCTGGGCACGGCAGGGGCCCCCGTAAGAGGGCCCCTCAAAGTATTTCAGTGTCTGCCTTGCAGACACTGAAATACGCGACGGGTGCCACTGCACCCGTCGCACCTTCCCACTCCGCCGGCTCGATTACGAGCCGGCATCCTCGTGGGAAGGTCGTTTTCCCCTGGGCTGGCGGGCGGTTTTTCAGCAACCGCCCGCCAGCCCAGGGGAAAACTTGTAATACCCGCCGCGGTCTTTTGACCGCGGCGCGGTATTTTGGACGGCGGCATCCTGGCGGGCGGCCTCCGCCGCCCGCCTGGGTCATAATGAGGCCCTTTGTGTTGCTTTCCTTCTTGGGAAGATTTAGAGCTTGCCTTCTGTTGTTTGAAGTCTCAGGGACAGCAAAGACTTGTCTCTGCCAGCACCTTGAGCCTCTGGAGAGTCCCCTTCTCTGCCAACTGGTGCCCATCCAGTTCCTGGGCCCTGAGAAGCAAAGCTGGCAGCCCAAGAGTGAGAAATCCATGCACAGACCACCGTGCGGGGAAAAGATCGACGCAACTCCGATCTGCGGCTGAAAAATCGACACACCGCTGCCTTCACGGCTGAAAATCAACACTAGATTGCAACGCGACCGGAAGATCGACGCCCGCGGTTGGAGAAATTACGTGCAGCATTGCTGACGGAGGCAGGTGAGATCGCAACCCGCGCTGGGTGGTTTTCAGACCATCGTGCGGCTGAATTTCTGACGCAAACAATGCTGGACATGTCAAAACAACGCAAGGCCTGCCCGGACCCAAGAGTGCTGACGGGATCGACGCATTGCTCTCCTGCAGCAAGAAGAATGACGCTCGCCGACCTGACTAAAGGAGAAACAACGCAAGGTCTCGCTTGTGAGTGAAATTGATGCATCGCAAGACCTTTTTGACACACACTCACCTATGCAGGGTTATTTTTGACGCTCCCAAGGTACATTTTCATGCTAACAGTGTTAGCGCTGTGTTTAAAATTACATGAAGACTCTTTTTGCATTTTTAGTGATAACTTGACTTGTGTATTGTGGATTTTTGTCATTTTGGTCTTGTTTTATTTGGTGGTGTACACCACTCACAGTACACCCATGGTACCCAATGACACCCCAGTTCCTCAGAGGACGAGCTAAGGGTCATGGTGGAGGAAATCATCCAGGTAGAGCCACAGCTATTTCAATCACAGGTGCAGCAGACATCCATTGCTGGGAAGATGGAGCTATGGCGGAGAATCGTCGACAGAGTCAACGCCGTGGAACAGCACCCCAGAACAACGGATGACATCAGGAAGAGGTGGAACGACCTACAGGGGAAGGTGTGTTCTGTGGCAGCAAGACACCAACTAGCTGTACAGAGGACTGGCGGTGGACCCCCACCTCCTCCCCCACAACTAACAACATGGGAGGAGCAAGTCTTGGCAATCATGCATACTGAGGGCCTGGCAGGAGTTGGAGGAGGACTGGACTTTGGTAAGTCAAATCTCTATTACTATCACCCCCCTACCTGCATGCCGTCACAAACCCCCACCCTTACCCTCACTCCCATCACTTCACCACCTCCCACATACCCCACCCTCACAACCCACTCATCCCAATACCAAGCCCTGCATGCAACACCAATGCATGGACACCCCTCACATACCTGCAGGGGCACCTATCACCACTGCATGCACACTGGAGAGAATCACCTAGCCCACCAAATAGCAACTCACACAAAGCCAAATCTGCCAGAGCAACAACAACCATAGAGGGCAGCACATCCATGCACAATATGTCACACGCAGAAACAGTAACACTGCATTCACATCCCCACAGGTACCCCAGTCAATGTCACTGGAGAAGAGGTGCCAGCAACATCCACTCCCCCCAGAAGAGGCACACAGTGATGACAGCAGCTCTGCTCGCCTGGATCTGGATGGCCAACCTGGCCCATCAGGGATCTCCGGACAGTCGGTTACCCAGGCACAGTCACACACCACCACAGAACCTCCCCCCTCAGGAAACACCACCACAGCACCTACCCAGCGGGCCCATACTTCTGTCCCCAGGACACGTCAATCAGCAGTGTGTCCACCACTACAGAGACCCCAGGCTACACCACAAACACAGGACGATCAGGGACCTGGGGTCAGTGGCAGTGGGCAGACAGTTCAGGGGACAGAGGCACAGGACAACAGGGAAGCTGGGAGGACTGCTGAGCGACAGGGGGAGGACAAGCCCAGGGAACCAACTCTCCAGGAGGGACTCACCGCGATCCTGGGAGCATACCAACATTCCCAGGATACGCTGGGCCAGATACTGGACAAGTTGCAGGTGAACATACGGCTGCAGGAGTGACAGTTCCTGGGGATCAGGGAGGACTTGAAGGACATCAACACCATCCTGGTCTCCATTGCAGGGGTGCTGGCAAACATGGCCAACACTATGAGGGAGGCAGTGGCACACCACAGGCCCCTGACACTAGCCAAACCAATGAACAGCCCTCACCTCCGCTGCAGCTAGTAGACAGGAGGTCCCGCCATAGGACCAACAGGCCACCATCACTCCTCCCCCTGCAGAAGGAGAACCACCCCGCAAATGTTCCCTGTGATCCAGGCAGAAGTCAGAGACCATTGCCAAGACCCCTGCCAGGAAATAAGACTCTCCTGATTGTCACCCTTGTGTCCCACTATGTCACCCTGTCCACCTTGAACTGCCATTGCTCTCCTTCCTATGCCCCCACGGACAATGCACCTGTGATACAAATAGACCGGACTCTCTCCTGGACTTTCCTCCATCATCAACCCAGCCCATTCCACTACGCCCTCTACTTCTTAGCACTTAAATAAACACCTTTGAAACAATACAAATATGGAGTATTTCAATTGATTTTAGTATGTATTTGTTTAACAAGGTTTAAACATTGCAGTTCAACTGTACAGTAATTTATACATAGGAAAGACCTGTAGTTGGCTGTAGTCAACGCACCAGGAGTTATAGTGGGGTGCAAATATCTGCAAATAGAGATGCCAAAGGGTACAGTGAGTGGCCATAGAAGTGGGAAAAACAGCCTGCCAGTGACAATGTCAAAAATTTCAATTAAATGTGAATTTACACTGTCTTACCTGTGTGTCATTGGAAGTATTTACCAATTATTGCACTTCTGTTACCTTCATCCTCATCCTCTGACTCCTCATCTTCACTGTCCACAGGTTCCACTGCTGCCACACGGCCATCTCCAGCCTCCTCCTCCTGCAGAAAAGGCACCTGGGATGCAAGGCAAGGTTGTGCAACATACAGCATGCCACGATGATCTGGCAGACCTTCTTGGGTGAGTAGCACAGGGATCCACCTGTTAGATGGATGCAACAAAACCTGGCCTTCAGGAGGCAAAGGTCCTCTCCATAATTCTTCTTGTTCGCCCATGTGCCTCAATGTAACGTTCCTCTGCCCTTGTCCTGGGATTCCTCAAAGGGGTCAGTATCAATGAAAGGTTGGGGTAACCAGAGTCACCTGCAAATATCGAGGGACAACTGTAAGCCACACACTAACCCTTAGGGCCCACACCATACCCATCCACCAACACCCACTGGGTGGGAACCAGGGCTCACCTATTAGCCACACCCTGTGCCTCTGGAGTTGAGCCATCACATTTGGGATGCTGCTATTCCTCAGTATAAAGGCATCATGCACAGACCCAGGATATTTTGCATTGACTTGGGAGATGTACTGGTCCGCCAGGCACACCATCTGCACATTCATGGAGTGAAAGCTCTTTCGATTTCTGAACACCTGTTCATTTTGCCGGGGGTGGGACCAATGCAATATGTGTTCCATCAATTGCCCCAATAATGTTGAGGATATGTCCCATTGCATAGAAATCAGTTTTCACTGTGGCTAAATCCTCCACCTGGAGGAAAACAATGTAGCTGCACATGTGTTTAATCAGGGCAGACAACACTCTGGTCACTATTGAGAACATTGGCTGAGACATTCCTGCTGCCAAGCCCACTGTCACTTAGAAGGAGCCAGTTTCCAGAAAATGGAGCACTGATAGCACTTGCACAAGAGGGGGGATCCCGGTGGGGTGAAGGAAAGCAGAGATGTGGTCAGGCTCCAATTGGGCACACAGCTCTGTGATTGTGGCCCTATCCAGTCTATAGGCGAGGATAATGTGCCTGTCCTCCATTGTTGCCAAGTCCACCAGGAGTCTGTACACGGGGTCATGTCTCCATCTCCTATTCATTTGCAGCGGTTGCAATCCATGGGGCAAAATGGTGAGCAACGGGTCATTATCTCTTAATTCCAACCACTACAGTTCAATCCATGTTCTGATTGTAATGTTATTTTGTTGGAGATGTCCAAATGGTGCATTTGTGTAATGTGATGCAGTTAGGATCCATGGTCTGCCCCCCCTGAAATGGCGTCCGCCTGCCCTGTATGGAGGGACAGGTGGAAATGAGGTAATTCCACTGACATTGTGCACCGTTGCGGGAGGCGGTCGAAAACCACTGTGCAACTCCTCATTGGTTAACATTGGGCCCTAACGGGTACAGTGGCCATTGGTGATGTATGCCAGCAGTGACGGTATGCACCGCTGAGGACGGCACCTCCATTTTCTATCTGTTCACTCACTTGATACCTGACCTTCATTAAGAGAGGACCTACACTGCATGTGCTGCTGTGACCTGTGTCTGGAACTGACCATGGCTCGTGTGACTGGGTAAAGGGCCCCTGCCTTCACCTTGGCAGAGTTGGAGAGTCTGGTGCATGGGGTCATACCCCAGTACAGAATGCTGTGTGGGCCTCCAGACCAATAGGTGAGTACACCATGAGTACAATGCATGGTGCTTGAATTAATGGAGTGCTGTGTGTGAAGACCTCATGTGGGGGTGTGTGGTGGATGGGCCCAGGGCAGCGTGCAGCATGTATGGTGGGCCATGTCTGTGCTAATGGGGATGGGAAGGGGCATGGTGGGCCATGAGTGTAACAGGCAGGATGGTCGGACTAATACCTTTCCCTGTGTCCATTTCCCTGCAGGTCAGCGTCCATCAAATGAAGGGTATATGGCGTGCCATCGCCAAGGACTTGCGGACCCTGGGGGCAGGCGGAGCACCCACTGTCGGTAAAGGTGGGAGGACCTGAGACGCTAGGCACGGAGGACCACGGAGGCCCAGCTGGGGATGGCCTCCCAATGAAGAAGGGGTGCCCGTCTAACCCTGACCCCCTGATGGCCCGCATAATGGCGGTGGCCTATCCGGAGCTGGATGGGCGCTTGGAGGCATCACAGCAGCCACAAGGGGATGAGTACTGTGCCCCAATATACAACCTGCGCCTGGTTGGTTGGGATGTGGGTGGGGGGTGTGGGCTCTGTTGGTGCCCCTAGGCCAGGCCTGGTATTGCAGGGTTGGTCCTATGTAGGGCAGGGTTCTGATATGAAAGTACTCCAACCAAGCCAGTAGGCATCCACTACTTGGCAGGGGTCTGTGGGTCTTAGGTATGCTGCAATTGCGTTAGGTGTCCCTATCCATGGACTGGTGACTAGCATTGTGACTGGTAGTGCATTGCCTAGTGTGTAGGGCTGTTCCCTGTGTGTGAGTGTGTCGTGTACACCAACGGTGGTGTTGTTGGCACCACTGACCAAGTATATCCTTTGTGTCTCCCCCCCTTTTTGTTTTGTCACCCTGTCCTTATGTGCATTAGCATCATCTGGCGGAGGAGCAGGGGCACCGGCGACGGAGGGAGCTACATCCCACAGGACTCAGAATGCCGAATCCACTGACGGTGAGGGCACCAGTGGGACGGAGGGCGAGGGAAGCACCACGGAGGAGACAGGAGGGGACAGTTTGGACACGGATTCCTCCTCCAATGGAAGCTCCCTGGTGGTGGCGGACACCTCTGTGCCCCCCCCAGCTACAGGTACAGCCGCCACCCCTGTACCAGCACCGCCCTCCCAGCAGCCCCTCAGCAAGTTTTCCGTGCCCGCTCACCCAGGAGGGTGGGCATCTCCTTGGGCCCAGGCACCTCCGGCCCAGCCCCAGTTAGCCCTGCTGCCCTGAGTGAGGAGGCTATTGACGTCCTGTGATCCAGCTCTGTTGGGCAATCAACCATTGTGAATGCCATCCAGGGGCTGGCAGCGCAAATGCAACAGATAAATGCATTCCTGAAGGGCATTCACACTGGCATGGCGGCCCAACATAGATCAATCCAGGCTATGGCCTCCTCTCTAATGGCAGCCATTGTCCCTGTTTCTAGCCTTCCCCTCCAACTTCCTCTAGCCAATCCCATTCCCCTCAACCCCAACCTATCCAAGCACACAGTCAGACGAACATGCACCCAGGGCAACAAACAAGAGTGGACATGGCAAACACAAGCACCACATTTCATCCCACAGGCACTCACACAAACACCATCCAGAATCAGACATACCAACATCCACTGCCTCCACTCTGGCCCCCTCCTCCTCATCGTCCACCTCCCTCCCAGTTTCGTCTCCACTCACACGTGCATGCACTACATCCTCATCCACTACCCCCATCACCGGCACACCTAACTGACAGTCACCACCCCCACTTCCGTGCAAACATCCCCTGTGTCTTCTCCCACTGTGTCTGTGCCCCCGCCTCCCAAAGTACACAAATGCAAGCACTCAGACACCCAACAGCAATCCACCTCACAACATCATCCAGCCCATGCACCTGTACCTAAACACAGCAGACAGACACCTCCTACCACCACTCCCTCTTCCTCCACTCCCAAACCATCTCCATATTCCCGCCCCAATGTCCCTAAGAATCTTTTTCTCTCCACCACTGACATCTTCCCTACCCCCCCACACCGGTCCCTCACGTCAGGCCAGGGCAGTCAAAACCCAGGCGAGCACCTCAGCCACCCAGTCCACGGGCACAGTAGTGTCCACAGCTACTCTAGGTGGGAGAGGATCTCGGGCACCAGGCAGCCACATTGAAAGGGTGCAAGCACCAAGTGCTGCAAGGACGAGTAAGGAGGCACCCCCAGCTGCTGAAAGGAAGGGCAAGGAGGCACCCCCAGCTGCTACAAGGAAGGGCAAGGAGCAATCCCCGGCTGCTAAAAGGAAGGGCAAAAGGAAGGGCAAGGGGCCTGCACCAGCAGGCAGAACGGACAAGAGGCCTGGTGCTGGAACTCAGTCGGAGCACCCACCACCAACCATGGTGGGTCAGCAGTCTGAGGCTGCAGGGGATGGGCTGGAGCCTCCCCCCACCACTGCCAGCTCTACCAGCAGCACCACCACTACCACCACTGAGCAGCCGTTACCGCTAGCGAACAGTGTGTAGTCCTGCGTCCATGGGCTGTTGTGCGGCCTGACCCCAGCAAATCCTGTGGGTCTGACACCCAGGTGAGAGACTGTGACCTTGCACTCCCTAAGATCTGAATCACAGGGCACAATGCCCCCTCCAGAACCAGTGGAGAAGCCATCCACTCACCCCATCCTCCACAGGATGAAGCTCACTGGGCACAATGCCCCCTCCAGAACAAGTAGAAGAAGCCATCCACCCACCCCATCCTCCCCAGGATGTAGCTCACTGGGCACAATGCCCCTCCAAAACTAGTGGAGATGCCATCCGCTCACCCCATCCTCCACAGGATGAAGCTCACTGGGCACAATGCCCCACGAGAACCAGTGGGGAAGCCATCCACTCATCCCATCCTCCACAGGATGAAGCTCACTGGGCACAATGCCCCCTGCAGAACCAGTGGAAGAAGCCATCCACTCACCCGTCCTCCAGAGGATCAAGCTCACTGGGCACAATGTCCCCTCCAGAACCAGTGGAAGAAGCCATCCACTCACTCCATCCTCCACAGGATGAAGTTCACTGGGCATAATGCCCCCTCCAGAACCAATGGAAGAAGTCACCCACTTGAGAGACTGTGGCCTTGCACTCCCTAGGACGAAGCAGTGGGCAAATCACACACTTGAAAGACTGTGGCCTTGCACCCCCCCAGGACCAAGCAGTGGGCAAATCACCCACTTGAAAGACTGTGGCCTCGCACTCCGCAGGACCAAGCAGTGGGCAAATCACCCACTTGAAAGACTGTGGCCTTGCACTCCCAGGACCAAGCAGTCGGCAAACTGCCCACTAGAGAGACTGTAGCCTTGCACTCCCCAGGACCAAGCAGTCAGCAAACCACCCACTTGAGAGACTGTGGCCTTGCACTCCCCAGGATCTCCCCCCTCCCCTGTGTGCTAGGCGGCAGTACTCACTGTAGTCATCTTCGTCGGCGTTGGTGTTCGTAATGGAGCGGAAGGTAGAAGATCATGGGGAACACATGCAACTCGCACTCCATGGCGGCGTGGTTCTTCCCTGAGTCTCCACAAGTGAGTCCTTTGACTTCTGAAATCTGTTTCCGCCAGGCTTTTGATGTCGTTGGTACCGGCCTGGAAAAGGTGGCGGATTGGTGTCTCATAATAAAGTGGGTGGAACATTGTCTGCCGCTGTGGTGCCTGTTGGTGTTGCCCTGGCGGTCGGTGTGTTAGGCTGTGTGAGGCTGTCTGTCACAATTTCATATTTATTACCGCCAGCCTGTTGGTGGTATTACCGCTGCTTTATCACCAACTGCCAGGGTCTTCATGAGGGCCTATATGTCCTACCTTAACCTTACACTGCACCTTGCCCTTGGGGCTACCTAACGCCTAACTTAGGGGTGCCTTACATGTAAGAAAAGGGAAGGTTTAGGCCTGGCAAGTGGGTACACTTGCCAAGTCAGCTTTTCAGTTTAAAACTGCACACACAGACACTGCAGTGGCAGGTCTGTGACATGATTACAGAGCTACTTAGGTGGGTGGCACAACCAGTGCTGCAGACCCACTAGTAGTGTTTGATTAACAGGCCCTGGACACTTCTAGTGCACTTTACTAGGGACTTACCAGTAAATCAAAGATGCCAATCATGGATGAACCAATTACATAAAATTTACACAGAGAGCATAAGCACTTTAGCACTGGTTAGCAGTGGTAAAGTGCTCAGAGTTCTAGAGCCAACAGAAACAGGTCAGGAAAAATAGGAGGAAGGTTGCAAAGAGATTGGGGATGACCCTGCAAAAAGGGCAAATTCCAACACGACCCCCTATCAGCCTAAAGCCAGGCGAGAACAATCAATACCTTGATGTAGTTCCCTCATTGGGGTGATAGAACAGGGACCCAGGCCACAACAGCAGGGGCATCTTCCAGTTCTACTCCTTCCTGACTCCAGTTGGATCCCTCTGTCCATACTGTTGAGGCCCACTAAGCTAACCCATGGGGAACCCTTCTCCTCACCAGCAGATACCATCTGTGCAGCACCTAATCTTACCTTGCTCACAGATGTATCTTTGGGGGCAGATAGTACCACCAGGGCCAACACAGTGGTGTTGCCCACTCCACCCCGGGGGTGTGACTCTTGTCCCCCCCAGGGCAACTCTGTCCACCAGGACAGCAAGTCACAGTGGCCACTGACAGCTGTCCCGGATGAGAGCCAGGCCCCAGGCCTCTCAAGGCTCGCCAACCACTGTGACTGTGGAGAGTGGGGGACGTAGCCCTAGGTGCTTGGCACCCTTTGGCTATTCTCCCTTCCACACAGTCAGGGATGACAGCCTGACCCTGGTCATCCTCTCTGGTGCTTTGCACCCTCCCCCTGGAGCGGCACCCCCAGAGTCCAAAATTGTCAGGATGCCTGTAGCAGCAGTCTGTTAGGGTTTGTGCACAGCAAAGAGCATGTCCCCTCTCACTGCACTAGTGGGTTCTGTAATAGCTCCCTTTTAAACTTACTATTCAAACCCTTTCTTGTTATCTCACCTTCCCCCCCCCCTTAGGCTTCTGTGTATGTTGTTTAATGTGCTGTTTTGTTTACACATTGGGCCTTGCTTTTACCAAGGCTTCTTTAAAACACTCCTCCCTAGGCCATGTGTTAATTCAACTCATTTGCATAATAACTGAAACTCTGCACACCTTTCAAGAACATGTGCAGCATGTGAGGACCACACCCAGCCCTTCAAACCACACCCAGCTCTGCTCACCTTTCAAGAACATGTGCAGCATGTGAGGACCACACCCAGCCCTTCAAACCACTCCCAGCTCTTCGAACCACACCCAGCCCTGTCTATAAAAGGCAGCCCCCGAGCCTCACCCAGTGCTTGTGCTCGTCTACCTCCCGCTTACCTGAGAACAGATCCCTCGGCGCTGGCACTCCTGCTCTCTACAGACTTTCATTGGCTTCAATGGGCGCAGATGCTGGCTCTTCCTTCTTCTGGTTTCCGGTTCCTCCTTGCCTCAGCCTCTCTCCTACAAACAACCTGCAAAAGAGAAAGAAGACAAGGTTAGACTGATCAGTATCTCTTGCCAGCAACAAGTAAGTGCAAAACTTTTTATTACCTGAAGGAACTTTGACAACAATTTCTGGATTCGTGTGTGGACGGTTTGAAGCAAGATACCTTCCACGAACATTGTGATTCAGGCTCTTTGTTGCAAGAATACCTTGCGGAGCTTTGTGAAACAAACATTGTTTTTTTTTATGGAACTTTTAAGAATCGAACAGTGGAAACCATTAACAGCAAGGCAAACAGTAAATCAAGGACTTGCACAAATTACATGCTGTATTTTGATGTAAAAGTACAGTATTTGTTTTCTAAAAGATTCTGGAGATATGGGAAAAGTGAGTCTGCTATTGGGAATTTAGGCTTTAGTTATATTAAGATGAATGTTTGATATTGGTAATTCTGATAACGGTATTTGTTTAATGTTTTAGAAGCTTTACAGTAATAGAAAGCACATCCCAGAGCAGTAACACATTCCAAACCTGGAAACTAGAGACCAGGATCCAAGAGGTACTTTTAGAAGAGAATTTCTAATAAATAAAGGGATAGTCAGGAACCCATTTAGGAATAGGTTGCACTTATCTGTTCTTTGTTTATGTTTCATTAGGCACCAGTTTCTACAGAAGTCAGAAAGGGACGCAGATTTGTGCAGCACTTCAACAGTGGAAACGCAAGAACGGTGTTGTCTCTTTTTTATTTTATCCACTTCCCCCCTACCCTTGAGCTTCTGTTCTTAGTGCACTGTGTTAAAAACTAGTGTGCTGGAACAAGCAGTTTCAGGGTGGGGTCGGATTGTCTTCAACCTCCATCAGAACTGAACAAGAACTCAGGTGAGCTGGGCTTTGACAGAAGCACAAGCCTTAAAAAATGTCAGTTCTGGTGGACGATGAATACCGGGGAAGAAATAGAGGGCATTGACGTTGCGGATATGGCGCAGGCCCTAAATAAGGACTCGGCTCATAATGAATCAGTGTCTGGCATCTTGCAACAAATGCAAGAGGAAATAGAGAGATTAAAGATGGAGAATACCTCTTTAAAACAGGATTTAAGCAGGTATAAATTTAGGGGATCTCAGTGGAACACAGCTTTTACGCCTTTGTTTAAAACCTCCTCAGAGACAGGGGCGCCATCAAAACATACAACTTTGCCTCCCCCAGTTGAGGTTACTGTTAATGTTCCTAATGCTGTGCCCTTAGCAGCACCTGAACGTTTTCATGGAGATAGTAACAAATTCCATGTTTTTATCCATCAATGTCAATTACACTTCGTTTGTAAGCCACAACAGTTCCCTACTGATGCTACGAAAGTGGCATTCGTCTTGTCTTATTTGGGTGGCACAGCAGCCAATTGGTCAATTCCTTTCGTGGATAGAGATGATCCCATCCTCCATAATTGGAATCAATTTAAACGTACCATGACCAGCCTTTTTGCAAAACACACTTTCATGCAGGCAAGTGATAATGAGCTTTTAAATCTTAAACAAGGTAACAAGGATTTATTGACCTATCTCACTAGTTTTAATCGTTTACTCACCGAGACACAGTGGCCAGAAGGAAAGCGTGTCTCCCTTTTATATAAAGGTTTGAGAGACGAGTTAAAAGACGCGCTGGCTCATATCGTTGATTTGCCAGAAGACTATTCGGACTTTGTAGATTTAGTTGTGAAATTAGAACATAGACTAGGAGAAAGAAAGGGAGATAAATACAAACTGGAATCACGGTTAACTTTTATTAAACACGAGAAGAAAGACACAGATAATAAACTCCCTGAACCTGAGCCTATGCAAATAGAGACACTCAGAGGTCCACTCACATCAGAGGAAAAAGAAAGAAGGAGAAAACTTCAATTATGTTTATATTGTGGCAGGGCAGGTCACTTTGCCAGAGAATGTCCAGTAAAGCTTAAAACTCCACGAAAGGGTGCTGTTTCCTCCACCTCCTCAACTGAATCGGGAAACGATTAAGCTCGACAAGGGGAGAGGTTACTTGTTCGAGAAAACATCTTAATCAAACCTCTAATGCTGCAGCCTTCATGGTACCGCACATACCTAGACATTTCATAATTCAGGTCGTTTTAATTGTTACTACCCAAGTGAGGCATTCTCTCCCTGTCCTACTGGACTCAGGCGCGACAGGAAATTTTGTGGATAATAAGTTAGCTGAAAACTTAGGACTTCCTATGTGCCTAAAGCCTTGTCCAGAAGCAGTATGTGCAGTGGATGGGTCAGAATTGACCTCTGGATTAATCACAAAACAAACAAGTCCACTTGTTATGGTCTGTCAGAACGGGCACACAGAGGTGATTAGCTTTGATCTGATAGATACTCCTAATTTTGGTTTGATTCTCGGGGTACCCTGGTTAACAACTCATAACCCAAAAATTGACTGGGTGAATAGAACTGTTACTTTGGATTCCTCTTTCTGTAGAACCAATTGCTATCAAGAAGCAGGTACAGAACAGAGCACAGTATTACACTGTGCTAGTGTTACACAAGATGAACCAAGTCTCCCTCCTGAATATTCTGACTTTAAAGACGTCTTTGATCCAGTAAAGGCTAGTGTGCTGCCCCCACATCGGTCTTATGACTGCCGTATAGATCTTATCCCAGGGGCCCCTTTAACTAATAACAGAGTATATGCTTTGACTGACGAAGAAACCAAATACTTAAGAACCTACCTAGATGACCTACTACAGTCTGGGTTCATCCGTCATTCCACATCTCCGGTATCATCTCCACTCTTTTTTATCCCGAAGCCGGATAAATCCCTGCGCGCGTGTATCGATTATAGAGGACTAAATAAGGCTACAATAAAGAATAAATATCCTCTTCCTCTAATACCTGTGTTGTTGGATCAATTAAGACATTCTACTGTATACACTAAACTAGATCTGCGGGGAGCTTACCACCTGGTCCGAGTAAAAGAGGGGGATGAGTGGAAGACAGCTTTCAAGACAAAGTTTGGTTTATTTGAGTACACAGTAATGCCCTTTGGGTTATGTAATGCCCCTGCGGCCTTTCAGTTCTTTATAAATGAGGTCCTACACGAATTCCTGGATGTTTGTGTCATAGTATACATAGACGACATCCTCATTTACTCTAAGAACTCAGAAGAACATACCCAACATGTTCGTGCAGTATTATCAAAGTTAAAAGAAAATCATCTTTTTGCTAAGTTAGAAAAGTGTACTTTTAATGTCAGCAAGGTGGACTTTTTAGGATACTGCCTGTCACCTCAAGGAATAACTATGAATGTAAAGAAAATCAGTGCTATTGCTGATTGGCCAGAACCATCCTCTGTAAAAGATATTCAGAAATTTCTGGGTTTCGCCAATTTTTATAGGAGGTTTATTGCACATTTTTCAGACATTGCGGCCCCAATAACTACCTTGTTGCGGAAAGGACAACGATTTCTTTGGACTGATGAGGCGGCACACGCCTTTCAACTCCTAAAACAAAAGTTCACTTCAGCCCCAATTCTGAAACATCCTGATCCTGACTTGCCCTTTTTTGTTGAAGCGGATGCTTCACAAGTAGCTTTAGGAGGAGTTCTCTCTCAACGAGATACAGTAGATGGCCAGTTACATCCTATAGCCTTCTATTCCAAAAAGTTATTACCAGCTGAACAAAATTACACTGTGGCTGAAAGGGAACTACTAGCTATCAAAGTAGCCTTTTCAGAATGGAGGCATCATTTAATGGGAGCCAAGTACCCAGTTACAATCTTTTCTGACCATAAGAACCTACAGTTTTTTGGATCACTTAAAGCACTAACACCACGTCAGATGCGCTGGTTAAATTTTTTTAGCACATTTGACTTTGTTATAACCTATAGACCAGGTGCACAACAAATTCAATCTGATGTGTTATCTAGATACGGACATACCTCAGACATGAAACAAGATAAAATAGGAGAACCCATTATTCCTCCCCAAAAGTTTTTGGCACTAGTACAACAGAAGGATTTCATCACAGATCTATATAATGCACACATGCAAATAGCACCTCAGGATTGGTTAAAGGATTCCCATAACACAATACAACAAGGTTTATTGTATCACGACAACATGCTGTTAGTGCCCACCTCTGAATTACAAACACAGGTGATAATTTGGCATCACGCCTCACCGTTGGCAGGTCATCCTGGTTGGGTAAAAACCCTGGAAAATGTGCAAAAACACTTTTGGTGGGACTCTATCAGAAAGGACATTAAGCAATTTGTCACTACCTGTCCAATTTGTGCAAGACATAAATCTTCTCATAAGGCCCCTGACGGCTTGTTAATACCAATGCCAACACCCAAGCAACCTTGGCACACTGTGAGCGTAGACTTTATTGTAGGCTTACCACCTGTAAAATCCTTCACAACAGTGTTGGTTATAGTGGATTTTTTATCTAAAATGGCACATTTTGTACCATTACGGAAATTACCCACGGCAGCAGAATTTGCCAATATTTTTATAAGGGAAATTGTGCGTTTACATGGTTTGCCAAGCAAAGTGGTGTCAGACCGAGGGAGCCAGTTCAACTCTAGATTTTGGAAAAAATTATGTGAAAAACTGAAAATAGATGTGGCATTATCCACTGCTTTCCACCCAGAGACAGATGGACAGACTGAACGACTGAACCAAACCTTACTTCAAACGCTACGTTGTTTATTGGCTGATTATTCTAGTGAATGGGTGGAAGCTCTCCCTGTAGCGGAGTTTGTTTAGAATAATACTGAGCATTCAGCTCTACTTTGCTCACCATTCTATTTCTTGCAGGGGTATCATCCAAGAGCTATACCCATTTTGTTAGAAGAGTCCCTGTTGCCTACAGTAACGGATAGACTAACGAGGTTAGGTGACATACAAGACAAAGCCAGGAAACATTTATTAAAGTACAAGGAAAGCATGAAAAGACAAGCAGACAAACACAGGTCTGAGGCCCCAATGTATAAAATTGGTGACAAGGTATGGCTCTCCACAAAGAACCTAAACATAGAGGGATCCCGAAAGCTGCAACCACGTTTCATTGGACCCTTTAGTATAACTGCCATAGTAAACCCGGTAACAGTAAAATTAGATTTACCAAAAGAATATCCAGTACATACTACATTCCATGTGTCCTTACTTAAGCCGTACAACCCAAAAACCCGACCTGAACCACCACCTCCACCCATACCAATTAAGGGAAATCTAGAATATGAAGTGGAAAGCATAAAAGACTCAAAAAGAATTAGTGGACGTCTGTTTTAGTTAGTAGAATGGAAAGGATATGATGAATCTGAGAATTCATGGGAACCAGCACCATATGTACATGCCCCACAGCTGATTAGACGGTTTTATTTAAAAAACCCAGGAAAACCCCGTCCTGTAGGAGGGCCTTTGAGGGGGGCAACTGTTAGGGTTTGTGCACAGCAAAGAGCATGTCCCCTCTCACTGCACTAGTGGGTTCTGTAATAGCTCCCTTTTAAACTTACTATTCAAACCCTTTCTTGTTATCTCACCTTCCCCCCCCCTTAGGCTTCTGTGTATGTTGTTTAATGTGCTGTTTTGTTTACACATTGGGCCTTGCTTTTACCAAGGCTTCTTTAAAACACTCCTCCCTAGGCCATGTGTTAATTCAACTCATTTGCATAATAACTGAAACTCTGCACACCTTTCAAGAACATGTGCAGCATGTGAGGACCACACCCAGCCCTTCAAACCACACCCAGCTCTGCTCACCTTTCAAGAACATGTGCAGCATGTGAGGACCACACCCAGCCCTTCAAACCACACCCAGCTCTTCGAACCACACCCAGCCCTGTCTATAAAAGGCAGCCCCCGAGCCTCACCCAGTGCTTGTGCTCGTCTACCTCCCGCTTACCTGAGAACAGATCCCTCGCGCTGGCACTCCTGCTCTCTACAGACTTTCATTGGCTTCAATGGGCGCAGCTGCTGGCTCTTCCTTCTTCTGGTTTCCGGTTCCTCCTTGCCTCAGCCTCTCTCCTACAAACAACCTGCAAAAGAGAAAGAAGACAAGGTTAGACTGATCAGTATCTCTTGCCAGCAACAAGTAAGTGGAAAACTTTTTATTACCTGAAGGAACTTTGACAACAATTTCTGGATTCGTGTGTAGACGGTTTGAAGCAAGATACCTTCCACGAACATTGTGATTCAGGCTCTTTGTTGCAAGAATACCTTGCGGAGCTTTGTGAAACAAACATTGTTTTTTTTTATGGAACTTTTAAGAATCGAACAGTGGAAACCATTAACAGCAAGGCAAACAGTAAATCAAGGACTTGCACAAATTACATGCTGTATTTTGATGTAAAAGTACAGTATTTGTTTTCTAAAAGATTCTGGAGATATGGGAAAAGTGAGTCTGCTATTGGGAATTTAGGCTTTAGTTATATTAAGATGAATGTTTGATATTGGTAATTCTGATAACGGTATTTGTTTAATGTTTTAGAAGCTTTACAGTAATAGAAAGCACATTCCAGAGCAGTAACACATTCCAAACCTGGAAACTAGAGACCAGGATCCAAGAGGTACTTTTAGAAGAGAATTTCTAATAAATAAAGGGATAGTCAGGAACCCATTTAGGAATAGGTTGCACTTATCTGTTCTTTGTTTATGTTTCATTAGGCACCAGTTTCTACAGAAGTCAGAAAGGGACGCAGATTTGTGCAGCACTTCAACAGTGGAAACGCAAGAACGGTGTTGTCTCTTTTTTATTTTATCCACTTCCCCCCTACTCTTGAGCTTCTGTTCTTAGTGCACTGTGTTAAAAACTAGTGTGCTGGAACAAGCAGTTTCAGGGTGGGGTCGGATTGTCTTCATCCTCCATCAGAACTGAACAAGAACTCAGGTGAGCTGGGCTTTGACACAGTCCTGCACAATTCTTTGACCAGTGCAGGGGTGTTAACCTGCAACTGGTCCTCCAACCTGGGGTCTCTACCTTCAGGTTGGGCCAGGGGTGAGGCTTCCCTCCCCCTGCCTTTCCCTTCTGGGGTCCTGAACCCTCCAACTAGGAGTGGCCCCCCAGAAGACAACATGGTAGGGGCACTGCTAGCAGTAGCCCCTCCCTCCCGGTCAGGGGGGGAATGCCCAGGACCTGTCCTTCCAATGCAGGGTCTGTACCATTAGATTGAACTGGGGTCATGGGTGAGTCTCTCCCTCACCTGCCCCTACTCCTAGGGTTCTGCTCCCCTCCCCTCCCCTCAGGGAGAGTAACCCTAAAAATCACGCCGGGGGGGATTGGGCAAACTGCCCCCCTTCAGGACAGGATTTACCCCTGCACCTGATCCTCCATTCCAGAGTCTGTACCCTCAGACTGGACCACTGCCTGGCAACACAGGTCTTCTTGGTGGGCACACCTACCCCCTACCAGGTCAGAGTTTACCCTCTGAACCAGGTCATCCAACCCAGAGTCACTACCCTGCTGTTGAACCACTGCCTGGCGCACCAGGACTTCCTTGGGAGCACAACTACCTCCCATCAGGTCAGAGTTTACCCCCTGAACCTGATCATTCAACCCAGAGTCGCCACTCTGCAGTTGAACCATTGCCTGGCACACCAGGGCTTCCTGGGGGGCACACTTACCCACCACAAGGGACACACAGTCCCCAAGAGCCACACAAGAGTCTGGCTGGCGCAGGTCTCCTGACTCCTGCCCATCTGGCAGAGTCTGGATTCACCCCAACCCGTAAATGTTCTCACTTGGTGGGCTCTGCTCTCAGAGCTGACCCCTGACCCTCCAGGTTCTCCAGTGGGGTTCGCAACCCCCTCTCAACCCTCTGTCTGGACTTCTGCACCCCCTCATTAGGAGTGGTACTGCCAGACACCAGAACTGGTGGGATGCTGGCTACAGCCACACCCCCCGTAAGTTCTCCTGACACTGTGGGGTCTCCCTCAACAGATCGCCCTATGGTACAGGCAAGGCTTCCCTCCTGGTGTTCCCTCATGGAATCCTCCAGGACCTGGGACTGCATTACAAGCATCCTGGACCTCAGCCCGTCACAATTCCCTCTCCTCTGAGACTGGACATGGGGTCCCTCATCCATCCCACTACCTGGGACACTGCAATCCTTCCCCACCTCACCTGATTGGGAAATACCTAGACCACTCCTCTCAGGAGCTCCCCCAAATGCCTCTTCAGACTCTCTGGTACTCACCCAGAGGTCTGCCTCCAGTATAAGTTCCCTGGGGTCAGAGAACTCACACTTCACCTGGTGTTGGCGTAGCTCTGGAAAATAAGGACTAGACATATGCTCTCCAGCAATTACATCACTCAGCCCCTAACATGAATTAACCAAATTACCCTTCACCCAACCATCCAGTGACTCAGCCTTGAAAAAGCACCTCATATCACTCTCCTGAGACTGGTGAGACAGTACCTGACTGTCCATGACACTCAACCCACACTCTTCTGGGATGTCTTCACACTCCATAACCAGGACCTCTACCTGGGGGCAACCCCTCTCCCTGTCACTCTCACATACAGCCAGTAGAGTGTCCCACCCATCACTAGGAATATGACTCCCAATGCCAGTTCCCCAATCCAAATCAGGGACCCTGTGCATCACTGGTGCTACCTCATACCCTTGAACCTCCTGGTGTGTGCTAACTCCCTCCTTCACATAGGGCACCACATCTCTGGGCATGTGCACTTCTTCAGCAGTACTGGATATAAGATTGTTGCTGCCACCATTCCAGCTGGACTCAGCCTTCATGACTTCCAGCTCTTTCAGTTTTAGCTCATAAGCCAAAATGATCTGTTTTACCTGTAAGGACATCCTCATTTTCTCCAACTCCCTCTGGTGCTCTCTCTCTGCCTGTCTGTCCTGCAATTCTTCAGGAGTTAGTGTCAGGGAGACCAGATCCTCGGGGTCTGAGCACGTTCCCAACATGTCCATCACTAGACAGCTCCAAGACTCTGATAGATGAATCACAGAGACTGAGAGAGAGTCCAAGAGGGGAAAAGGGGATTAGGATGGGAACAGCTGGGAAGGAGACCTGTAGGAAACAAAAGGTTAAAACACACAATATCAAGATTATATCACATTAATCTTTACTAGACTATGATTCTAAGCATTGTCACACTGTAACCATGGATAACTTAAGCATGGACTAAATAACTAGGCCTCAAGACGTCTGGTTACCTGGGAAGGAATCAAGAATGATTAATACAACTTCTCAATGAACCTATTAATGAAATGTTACACATTGACTAGGAATATAAGAACCCTCAAGAATGATGTTTTCAAAATCAAACATGGACTTTTTGCATGAGGACAAGAAAATAATCTGAACGTTTTCTGGAACACAGTAGGAGTTGTATTAAGGGACTTATTATGGACATATAATGTAACATCTAGAATTTTAACACTTAGTTTTAATTGCAGAAACATGAATCGTACACAGTGCTGATTTCAACAAGAATATGCAAATGCCATGAAATGATCGCGCACACTGCAAGCGATCTGAAACATCAAGTTTTAATTGCAGGAGTGAATCGCGCGTCTTGCCGATTCAAATGTCACCTTGTAAATGCCAAGAAATGGTTGCGCACAATGAGTATCAGGAGTTAAACACAAGGAATGAATTGTGCGTCTTGCTGATTCAAAAGTCACTGTGTAAATGCCAAGAAATGCTTGCGCACAATGCGTATCAAGAGTTAAATGCAAGGAAAATGAATCGCGTGTCTTGCCGATTCGAACGCCACCATGTAAATGCCAAGAAATGGTTGCGCACAATGAGAATCAAGCGTTAAACACAAGGAATGAATCGCGTGTCTTGCCGATTCGAATGTCACCATGTAAAAGCCAAGAAATGCTTGCGCACAATGAGTATCAAGAATTAAATGCAAGGAAAATTAATTGCGCGTCTTGCCGATTCGAATGCCACCATGTAACTGCCAAGAAATGGTAGCGCACAATGAATATCAAGAGTTAAACATGAGGAATGAATCGTACGTCTTGCCGCTTCGATTGCTACCATGTAACTGCCAAGAAATGGTAGCGCACAATGAATATCAAGAGTTAAGCACGAGGAGTGAATCGTGCGTCTTGCCGATTCGAATGCCACCATGTAACTGCCAAGAAATGGTAGCGCACAATGAATATCAAGAGTTAAACACGAGGAATGAATCGTGCGTCTTGCCGATTCGAATATCAACATGTAAATGCCAGAAAAACAAAGAGCACATTCACACGCACAAGGTAAAATCTCTCAACATTAAAATTAGGCCCAAGAACTCGAATACCTTCGAAAACGGGATCGGGGGCCCAGCCCGACCTCTGTCTTACCGCCCTGATCAAGGATCACCAATATAATGAAGGGCAAGGCCTGGAAGATCAAAGTAGGCCTCCGGAACAGGAGCTCAGGAAGTTGCTGCTGCTCTGCTCTTGGACCTCTGAATAGTGAGCACGTGGAGCTGGGCTGGCTCCTTTATATAGAGTCTGGCCCAGCCCACAAACCACACCCAGTCATGCTGCAGAGAAAGCTTCTAGAAAGCCCTGGAAAGGGACCACACTCTGACACACTCTGAAAGCCTGCAGCAATACATTGCAAATGAACAGTATTTATAAGCACCTTGAATATAAGTCTTCAGGATTAAACTCTGCAAAGCAAAAGGTTAAACAACAGCATAACAGCATAATGCATGAATTACGTTATCTCATATGTGCTGGGTTTTTGCATTCCAGTCACCCGTAGAGCGCGCACTGCCCTGATGTTGACAGTACTCCCCTCTCCCAGACGCGCTCTAGGGCCTGGCTTGCCTGGATTGAGACAATGAAAATGCCTCACAAGTAGTGGAGCATGAATATCAGATGTGGAACCCCATGAGTTACTTTCAGGACCATAACCTTTCCACGAGATTAAGTACCATAGGTTACGCCCTCTCAGTTTGGAATCCAACACCTTCTTGACTTCGTATTCCACTTCCCCCTGTACTAGAACTGGAGCTGGATGAGGGCGGACATTCTGGACTGCCTTTTTCAAGAGGGAAGTGTGGAACACTGGATGAATATGTAATGATCTTGGTAATTGCAGTTTATAGGTCACAGGGTTGATTTGTTGAAGGACGGTGTAGGGACCTATGAATTTTGGATTAAACATGTGCTTTTTCTTAAAGTCTATGGCCCTCATTCTGATTTTGGCGGGCAGCGGTCGTCGCCCGCCAAAATCTGGCCGCGGCGGCCATTCCTACTTTCCCGCTGGGCCGGCGGGCTCCCTCCAAAAGAGCGCCCGCCGGCCCAGCGGGAAAGCCCCTGCAACATTGAAGCCAGCTCCGAATGGAGCCGGCGGTGTTGCAGGGGTGTGACGGGCAAAGCAGACAGTGAAAATCCTGCTGGGGCCCTTTTAGGGGGCCCCTGCACTGCCCATGCCAGTGGCATGGGCAGTGCAGGGGCCCCCAGGGGCCCCACGACACCCGTTCCCGCCATCCTGTTTCTGGCGGTGAAAACCGCCAGAAACAGGCTGGCGGGAAGGAGGTCGGAATCCCCATGGCGGCGCTGCAACCGCCGGACCCGGCTGGGAGACCGCGGCTGTCAGAATGCCATGTGAAGCACCGCCAGCCTGTTGGCGGTGCTTCCGGCATCCTCCACCCTGGCGGTCATAGACCGCCAGGGTTGGAATGAGGGCCTATATGTCTTGTAGAAAGCCACACTTTATCACCTGGTTGATATTGAGGTCCCTCACAATGTTTCTTGTCGTAATGCTTTTTATATTTTTGTTTGGCCTTTTCTAAATGCTGTTGAATCAATTTCTGGGTTTGGTGAAGGTGTTGAATGGTTTCCAACACAGCTGGTGTAAGCAAACTTTCTTGAGGGATCGTGATGGGCAAGGTGTCAGGATGATAGCCAAACAAGCCAAAAAAGGTGTAACACCATTTAGGTGTGAAATTAGTTATTGTAGGCTAACTCAGCTAACCAGAGCATTGATGTCCAAGAATGAAGTGCTTTCTCAGCGTAAGCACGCAGGTTTTGCTTCAATGTCTGATTTAGTCTCTCAGTTTGACCATCTGTTTGAGGATGATGTCTAGTAGATAGTGTGGACGTGACTTGAAGTGTTCTGCACCATGTTTTCCAGAAATTGGAGGCAAATTGTGAACCTCGATCAGAGAGAATAATTTTCGTCAGCCCGTGATAACGGACCACTCTATTCAGTAAGATGGTTGCCAGTTCGCTGGAGGTGGAAAATTTCTTACAGGCAATGAAATGTCCATATTTCGTGAGACTATCTACTACCACAAGGATTACTGAATGTTGTTGAACCGCTGGTAGTCCTGTAATGAAGTCTAAAGAGATGTGTTCCCAAGGTCCACATGGAGTTGGGAGTGGATGCAACAACCCTTTCGGTTTTGAATGACTTGTCTTGATGCGAGCACAGACTTCGCAGTTGTTTACCATTGTTTTGATGTCTTTTGTCAGAGTAGGCCACCAAAAGTACTGTTGGATTAATTCAAGAGTTTTAGGAGTACCTGGATGACCTGCCGTAGGTATAACATGCAACCAATGAAATACTAACTTGCGAAGCGGGGTAGTGGGCACAAACAAGCGAGCGTCATGGAAAGGTAGTCCTTTCTTGATTGACCTTTTGGGATCTGCTTGAGCTCGTGTCTGCCATTTCTCAATGGTGAAGGAATTACGGATGGCTTCAAAGAAATCTTCAGTTTTTATGATGCATAGGACTTCGTATGGAGCAATGATAGCTCTGGAGGGTTAGACTTCAGGCAAAGTGGTAGACTCTTGGCGGGACAAGGTGTCAGCTTTGCGATTGTCTTTACCAGGATGGAAAGTTACCACAAAAATCAAATTCAGCAAAAAACAGCATCCAGCGTAATTGCTGAGGAGTCAAAAGTCTGGCTGAACTCATGAACTGGAGATTGCAATGATCAGTATATACTGTGACAGTGTACTTGGCACCCAACAAATGATGTCTCCATTCTTTAAAGGTGTCACAAATCGCCAGAAGCTCTTTTTCAGCAATGACATAGTTCTGTTCGGCTTCTTTCAGTTTTCGAGACATGTAAGCTACAGAATGAAGTTGGCCAGTGTCTTTGCTTTGTTGTGACAAGACTGCACCAATTGCCACATCTGAGGCACAGGCTTCCACTATGAATGGACGATCCACATCAGGGTGAGTCAAGACTGGGCAGTGGAAAAGGCTTCTTTCAAAGTTGAAAAGGCTTGGTCAGCTTCTGGGGACCATACACATTTTTCTTTCTTTCGCAATAACTTAGTGATTGGGGCCACTGTTTGAGAGAAATGGTTTATAAACCTGCGGTAAAAGTTTGCAAACCCCAGGAAACATTGTACATCTCGAACAGTCTTTGGAGTGGGCCAATCAGATATGGCTTGTACTTTCTTTTCTGCCATGACCATACCTTAACGGATAAGGATAACCCCTAAAACCTCAACTGTGGTAACATGAAACTCACACTTGGTTAGTTTGCAATATAAATGGTGCTTTCGAAGGGCTGCAAGAATTTTCTTGACATGTTGCACATGTTCGTTTTCATTGTCAGAGTAGATCAAAATGTCATCGATGTAGACTATTGCAAATATGTTGAGATACTCTCTAAGAACGTCATTCAGGAAAAATTGAAATGGTGCTGGAGCATTACACAGACCAAAAGGCATGACGGTGTATTAAAAAAGGCCATATCTTGTCTTGAACGCTGTTTTCCATTCATCGCCCTCTATCATTCTGACTAAATGATAAGCACTTCGTAGATCGAGCTTGGTGTAGTTTTTAGCTTTCTTTACTTGTTCCAGCAAGACCGGTATCAGGGGCAAGGGGTATTTTTTCTTGATGGTGACCTTGTTCAAACCCCTATAGTCAGTACAAGTTCAAAGATCTCCATTCACCTTAGGAACAAAAAACAAAGGAGAGGCTGCAGGAGACTTAGAAGGGCAGATGAAACCATTCTCCAAGAATAGATCTGGATACTTTCGTAACTGTTGATTTTCATGTTCTGACAGGGCTTATACACGACAGCCGGGGAGTATCGCACCTGGGATTAGATCAATTTGGCAGTCATAAGGTATATAAGGAGGCACGTTTTCTGCTTCTTTTTCATTGAATACATCTTCATAGGATGAATACTATTTGGGCAACTTAACTTCTTTCTCCACTGCAGTGGCTATGTAAGAGTTGCAAACTTTGGTTACTTGAGACTTTTGGAAGCATTTTTCTTTACATAGAGCTGAAGAGAACACGACCTTTCGTTCTGCCCAATTAATCTCAGGATTGTGATGAGTTAACCAGGGTAAGCAAGGATAATTCCATACTGAGGAGCATGGATCACGTCAAGGATGAGTTTGACCCAAGGGTAGGTCGCTTCCTCTGCCGCTGCAGCTCCTCCAGCCCAGGTTCCTGAGACCTCCCAGCAAGCCCAGCTACCTCGCAGTAAGTACCCCCCCACCTCCCAGCCCCTCGCCCCGCCCCATGCTACTCACCCTCTCTCCTGCTTCTTTTCTTCTTCTCTGTTCTTCCTCTGCGCTCTCCTTCTGTAGTCTTCTTCTGTACTCTTCTTTCCCTCCTGCTCCCCGTCTTCTCTCTTCATCTGTGTGCTTCTCTCTCTCTCCTATGCACCGCGACCCACGTGTGCCTCTTCTTCTCTGTCCCTCTTCTTGGCTCCTTCCTCTGCTGCTCGCCGCCCCTCTTCTTCTTCACCTTCATCTGTATTCTTCTGTCTTCTGTGCTCCTCTTCCTCACCTTCATCTGTATTCTTCTGTCTTCTGCGCTCCTCTTCTTCACCTTCATCTGTATTCTTCTGTCTTCTGCGCTCCTCTTCTTCACCTTCATCTGTACTTTTCTGCCCTCTGCGCTCCTCTTCTTTTGTAGCTTCTTCTGTGGTCTTCTGTCTTCTGTTCTTCGGCTCCTCTTCTTCTGTGGTCTTCTGTCTTCTGTTCTTTGGCTCTTCTGTCTTCTGTTCTTCTTCTGTGGTCTTCTGTCTTCTGTTCTTCTGTCTTCTGTTCCTCCTGTTCTCTTCTTTCCCTCCTGCTCCCCGCTCCTCTTCCTCTGTTAGCTCTGTTTCCCAACAGAGCTAACTGCTACCTACTCCTTGGTTCTTCCCGCTCCTGACTCGTCTCTCCCCCTCTCTATCACTCCTATCTACCCCCATCTCTATCTACCTATCTCTCTATCTCTCTCTCTGTCTCCCTCACTCACCACCTCCTCCTATCTACCTATCTCTCTATCTTTCCCCCACTCGCCACCCCCTCTGTTACCACCCCTATCTTCCTATCCTTTCACTCTACCTCTCACCCTCACCCACCTCTACAACCCCCCTCCCCTATCTTCCCAACCTTACTCCTATCTCTCTCCCTAAACTCCTAAACTTCCTAAAACTCACCCCCCACCACCCTCAACCCCCCCTCCCCCAGCTCTTCTCCCCTCTACCTGTCCCCCCTCCCTCCACCACCTCCTGCACGCCCCCGCCCCCCAGCTCCCATTCGCCCCCAGCTGACCCCTCCTCCCTCTTATGGCGGCCGCTGCGCGACAGTGGCAGTGACCCTTGACCCAAGGGTAGGTCGCTCCCCCTGCCGCTGCAGCTCCTCCAGCTCCTCCAGCCCAGGTTCCTGAGACCTCCCAGCAAGCCCAGCTACCTCGCAGTAAGTACCCCCCCACCTCCCAGCCCCTCACCCTGCCCCGCGCTACTCACCCTCTCTCCTGCTTCTTTTCTTCTTCTCTGTTCTTCCTCTGCGCTCTCCTTCTGTAGTCTTCTTCTGTATTCTTCTTTCCCTCCTGCTCCCCGTCTTCTCTCTTCATCTGTGTGCTTCTCTCTCTCTCCTTTGCACCGCGTGTGCCTCTTCTTCTCTGTCCCTCTTCTTGGCTCCTTCCTCTGCTGCTTGTCGCCCCTCTTCTTCTTCACCTTCATCTGTATTCTTCTGTCTTCTGTGCTCCTCTTCCTCACCTTCATCTGTATTCTTCTGTCTTCTGCGCTCCTCTTCTTCACCTTCATCTGTATTCTTCTGTCTTCTGCGCTCCTCTTCTTCACCTTCATCGGTACTTTTCTGTCCTCTGCGCTCCTCTTCTTCTGTGGTCTTCTGTCTTCTGTTCTTCGGCTCCTCTTCTTCTGTGGTCTTCTGTCTTCTGTTCTTCGGCTCTTCTGTCTTCTGTTCTTCTTCTGTGGTCTTCTGTCTTCTGTTCTTCCGTCTTCTGTTCCTCCTGTTCTCTTCTTTCCCTCCTGCTCCCCGCTCCTCTTCCTCTGTTAGCTCTGTTTCCCAACAGAGCTAACTGCTACCTACTCCCTGGTTCTTCCCGCTCCTGACTCGTCTCTCCCCCTCTCTATCACCCCTATCTACCCCCATCTCTATCTACCTATCTCTCTATCTCTCTCTCTGTCTCCCTCACTCACCACCTCCTCCTATCTACCTATCTCTCTATCTTTCCCCCCACTCGCCACCCCCTCTGTTACCACCCCTATCTTCCTATCCTTTCACTCTACCTCTCACCCTCACCCACCTCTACAACCCCCCTCCCCTATCTTCCCAACCTTACTCCTATCTCTCTCCCTAAACTCCTAAACTTCCTAAAACTCACCCCCCACCACCCTTAACCCCCCCTCCCCCAGCTCTTCTCCCCTCTACCTGTCCCCCCTCCCTCCTCTTTCCTGCCGCCACCTCCTGCACGCCCCCGCCCTCCAGCTCCCATTCGCCCCCAGCTGACCCCTCCCCCCCCTCCTCCCTCTTATGGTGGCCGCTGCGCGACAGTGGTAGCGACCCTTGACCCAAGGGTAGGTCGCTCCCCCTGCCGCTGCAGCTCCTCCAGCTCCTCCATCCCAGGTTCCTGAGACCTCCCAGCAAGCCCAGCTACCTCGCAGTAAGTACCCCCCCACCTCCCAGCCCCTCGCCCTGCCCCGCTCTACTCACCCTCTCTCCTGCTTCTTTTCTTCTTCTTTGTTCTTCCTCTGCGCTCTCCTTCTGTAGTCTTCTTCTGTACTCTTCTTTCCCTCCTGCTCCCCGTCTTCTCTCTTCATCTGTGTGCTTCTCTCTCTCTCCTTTGCACCGCGACCCGCGTGTGCCTCTTCTTCTCTGTCCCTCTTCTTGGCTCCTTCCTCTGCTGCTCGCCGCCCCTCTTCTTCTTCACCTTCATCTGTATTCTTCTGTCTTCTGTGCTCCTCTTCCTCACCTTCATCTGTATTCTTCTGTCTTCTGCGCTCCTCTTCTTCACCTTCATCTGTATTCTTCTGTCTTCTGCACTCCTCTTCTTCACCTTCATCTGTACTTTTCTGTCCTCTGCGCTCCTCTTCTTCTGTGGTCTTCTGTCTTCTGTTCTTCGGCTCCTCTTCTTCTGTGGTCTTCTGTCTTCTGTTCTTCGGCTCTTCTGTCTTCTGTTCTTCTTCTGTGGTCTTCTGTCTTCTGTTCTTCCGTCTTCTGTTTCTCCTGTTCTCTTCTTTCCCTCCTGCTCCCCGCTCCTCTTCCTCTGTTAGCTCTGTTTCCCAACAGAGCTAACTGCTACCTACTCCCTGGTTCTTCCCGCTCCTGACTCGTCTCTCCCCCTCTCTATCACCCCTATCTACCCCCATCACTATCTACCTATCTCTCTATCTCTCTCTCTGTCTCCCTCACTCACCACCTCCTCCTATCTACCTATCTCTCTATCTTTCCCCCCCACTCGCCACCCCCTCTGTTACCACCCCTATCTTCCTATCCTTTCACTCTACCTCTCACCCTCACCCACCTCTACAACCCCCCTCCCCTATCTTCCCAACCTTACTCCTATCTCTCTCCCTAAACTCCTAAACTTCCTAAAACTCACCCCCCACCACCCTTAACCCCCCCTCCCCCAACTCTTCTCCCCTCTACTTGTCCCCCCCTACCTCTGCTTTCCCGCCGCCACCTCCTGCACGCCCACGCTCCCCAGCTCCCATTCGCCCCCAGCTGACCCCTCCCCCCCTCCTCCCTCTTATGGCGGCCGCTGCGCGACAGTGGTAGCGACCCTTGACCCAAGGGTAGGTCGCTCCCCCTGCCGCTGCAGCTCCTCCAGCTCCTCCAGCCCAGGTTCCTGAGACCTCCCAGGAAGCCCAGCTACCTCGCAGTAAGTAACCCCCCACCTCCCAGCCCCTCGCCCTGCCCCGCGCTACTCACCCTCTCTCCTGCTTCTTTTCTTCTTCTCTGTTCTTCCTCTGCGCTCTCCTTCTGTAGTCTTCTTCTGTACTCTTCTTTCCCTCCTGCTCCCCGTCTTCTCTCTTCATCTGTGTGCTTCTCTCTCTCTCCTTTGCACCGCGACCCGCGTGTGCCTCTTCTTCTCTGTCCCTCTTCTTGGCTCCTTCCTCTGCTGCTTGCCGCCCCTCTTCTTCTTCACCTTCATCTGTATTCTTCTGTCTTCTGTGCTCCTCTTCCTCACCTTCATCTGTATTCTTCTGTCTTCTGCGCTCCTCTTCTTCACCTTCATATGTACTTTTCTGTCCTCTGCGCTCCTCTTCTTCTGTAGCTTCTTCTGTGGTCTTCTGTCTTCTGTTCTTCGGCTCCTCTTCTTCTGTGGTCTTCTGTCTTCTGTTCTTCGGCTCTTCTGTCTTCTGTTCTTCTTCTGTGGTCTTCTGTCTTCTGTTCTTCCGTCTTCTGTTCCTCCTGTTCTCTTCTTTCCCTCCTTCTCCCCGCTCCTCTTCCTCTGTTAGCTCTGTTTCCCAACAGAGCTAACTGCTACCTACTCCCTGGTTCTTCTTGCTCCTGACTCGTCTCTCACCCTCTCTATCACCCCTATCTACCCCATCTCTATCTACCTATCTCTCTATCTCTCTCTCTGTCTCCCTCACTCACCACCTCCTCCTATCTACCTATCGCTCTATCTTTCCCCCCACTCGCCACCCCCTCTGTTACCACCCCTATATTCCTATCCTTTCACTCTACCTCTCACCCTCACCCACCTCTACAACCCCCCTCCCCTATCTTCCCAACCTTACTCCTATCTCTCTCCCTAAACTCCTAAACTTCCTAAAACTCACCCCTCACCACCCTTAACCCCCCTCTCCCCCAGCTCTTCTCCCCTCTACCTGTCCCCCCCTCCCTCCGCTTTCCAGCCGCCACCTCCTGCACGCCCCGCCCCCAGCTCCCATTCGCCCCCAGCTGACCCCTCCCTCTTATGGCAGCCGCTGCGCGTGCGCCCGTCCGCGACTGGCCCGCGCTCAGTGCCACGACCCCTGGTCCTCAGCACTCCCAAACCCCTCTGCTCCGCTACGACCCCACCACCCTCCACGCCCTCAACCCAGGTCGCTCCAACACCTGCTTCCAAGCTAACCCAAAACGTACCCATGGACCTTTCGCCTGCCACTCCTGCAAACGTATCTTCCACCACGCAACTACCATGACCACCAGCCCACGCGCCATCAACCACCTCAAATGCATCCTGGTCAACGCTCGATCCGTCCACAAGCACCTCCTGGACTCCACAGCACTGGACGTCGCCTTCATCACGGAGACCTGGATGAACGCCTCTTCGGCCCCAGACATCGCCATAGCCATCCCCGAAGGCTACAAGATTTCCAGGAAAGACTGCACCAACCAAGTAGGAGGAGGAATCGCCATCGTCTTCAAAGACTCAATCAGCGTCACCACCTCCACCGAAGACACCCCCCTTGCCGCAGAACACCTGCATTTCCAGATTCGCACCGACCCCAGGACCACCCTCAGAGGATCCCTCATCTACCGTCCCCCCGGACCGCGCGCCCCTTTCAGCGACTCCATCACCGACTTCGTCTCCCCGCACGCCCTCGCCTCGCCGGACTACATCCTCCTAGGCGACCTCAACTTCCATCTGGAACACAACAACGACCCCAACACCACCGCCCTGCTCGACAACCTCGCCAACCTCGGCCTCAAGCAACTGGTGAACACCCCCACCCACATCGCCGGACACACGCTTGACCCCATCTTCTCCGCCAGCAAACACGTCTCCTTCAGCCACGCCTCCGCTCTACACTGGACCGACTACAGCTGTGTCCACTTCACATTCCGACGCGAGACCCGCCACCTCCCATCCCTCGTCGACAGTGGAACAAAATCCCCGAAGAACAGCTCTTCTCCGCGCTCACCGTCAACCAACCTACCCTCACCACCGACGACCCCAATGACGCAGCCCTCAGCCTCACGAACTGGATCACCAACTGCGCAGACAACCTTGCTCCCCTCAGACGCACGCATCGACAGGCCAACACCAAAAAACCTCTCTGGTTCTCTGACACCCTTAAGGAATCGAAGAAAACCTGTCGCGCCCTCGAGAAAGCCTGGCGCAAGGACCACACCGCTGACAACATGACCGCCCTCAAGAACGCGACCCGCGAACACCACCACCTGATCCGCGCAGCCAAAAGGAATTTCTTCACCGACAGACTGGACAAAAACAGCCACAACAGCAGAGAACTCTTCAGCATCATAAAAGAGTTCTCCAACCCCAACGCCAACGCCAACGCCATCACGCCCTCACAAGACCTGTGCAACTCCCTCGCCACCTTCTTCCATCGCAAGATCACCGACCTCCACGACAGCTTCGGACACCAGACCCAGCCAAGCAACACCGAACCCACACCCCCTGCCTTCACCCTCAACGCCTGGACCCACATCAACACTGAAGAGACCAAAACCACCATGAACTCTATCCACTCCGGCGCCCCCTCGGACCCCTGCCCTCACTTCATCTTCAATAAAGCCGACGACATCATCGCCCCGCACTTCCAGATCATCATCAACTCCTCTTTTTCATCTGCTACCTTCCCCGAAAGCTGGAAACACGCCGAAGTCAACGCCCTACTAAAGAAACCTACGGCTGACCCAAGCGACCTGAAGAACTTCCGCCTCATCTCGCTCCTCCCCTTCCCTGCCAAGGTAATAGAGAAGACCGTCAACAAACACCTTACCAACTTCCTGGAAGACAACAACCTTCTCGACCCTTCACAATCCGGATTCCGAACCAACCACAGCACTGAAACCGCCCTCATCTCAGTCACAGACGACATCAGAACCCTGATGGACAACGGTGAAACAGTCGCCCTCATCCTCCTCGACCTCTCGGCTGCCTTCGACACCGTCTGTCACCGCACCCTAATAACCCGCCTCCGCTCCACCGGGATCCAAGGCCAGGCCCTGGACTGGATCGCCTCCTTCCTCTCCAACCGCTCTCAAAGAGTCTACCTCCCACCTTTTCGCTCAGACCCCACCAAGATCATCTGCGGCGTCCCTCAAGGCTCCTCGCTCAGCCTGACACTCTTCAATGTCTACATGAGCCCCCTCGCCAACATCGTACGCAAGCACAACATCATCATCACCTCCTACGCCGACGACACTCAACTTATACTTTCCCTCACCAAGGACCCCGCCAGCGCTAAGACCAACCTACAAGATGGCATGAAGGACGTCGCAGATTGGATGAGGCTCAGCCGTCTAAAACTGAACTCAGACAAAACGGAAGTCCTCATCCTCGGCAACACCCCGACCGCATGGGACGACTCCTGGTGGCCCACGGCCCTTGGCACCGCACCAATCCCCTCAGACCACGCCCGCGACCTCGGCTTCATCTTGGACCCTCTGCTCACCATGGCCAAACAAGTCAACGCCGTGTCCTCCTCCTGCTTCCTCACCCTCCGCATGCTCCGCAATATCTTCTGCTGGATCCCCACCGACAACAGAAAAACCGTGACCCACGCCCTAGTCACTAGCCGCCTGGACTACGGCAACACCCTTTATGCTGGGACCACCGCAAAACTCCAAAAACGTCTGCAACGTATTCAAAACGCATCCGCCCGCCTCATCCTCGGCGTACCCCGCAACAGCCACATCTCCGCACACCTGAGACACCTGCATTGGCTCCCAGTCAGCAAAAGGATCACCTTCCGACTTCTCACCCACGCACACAAAGCCCTCCACGACAAGGGACCTGAATACCTCAACCGACGCCTCAGCTTCTACGCCCCACCCGTCTCCTCCGTTCCAACGGCCTTGCGCTCGCTGCCGTCCCTCGCATCCGCCGCTCCACGGCGGGTGGGAGGTCTTTCTCCTACCTGGCAGCCAAGACCTGGAACACCCTCCCCACCAGCCTCAGGACCACCCAGGACCACTCCGCATTCCGGAGACTCCTCAAGACCTGGCTCTTCGAGCAGCAGTAACCCCCTTCCCCCTAGCGCCTTGAGACCCGCACGGGTGAGTAGCGCGCTTTATAAATGTTAATGATTTGATTTGATTTGATTTGAATCTTTATGTTTGCTCCTTTGATTCTTCCCCTCACAGATCACCGACAAGGGGACAGTCTGAAGAGTTACTGGGCCTCCAGTGAAGAGTTTTCCATATACTGCTTGTATTATTTTTGGAGTCTTCTTCTTGATACATGGGATCCCACATGCGCGGACCAATTGGGCATCAACAAAGTTCCCGGTAGCCCCACAATCTACGAGGGCCTTCTTGAAATAGTTATTTTTCTTTACTTTAACTTTTATGCCCAACTTGAGATGTCTAGATTGTGAAGGGTCCACGGTGACACACAAGAGCAACCCTTCTTTACATCTTGGGTGATTTAGTTTTCCGGCTAGACTTGTGCATTGGCTGCATTTTTCTGGACAGGACCTCGTTTGCTCTTTGGTTTGATTGGACATTCTTTGGCGAAATGATCCTTGCGCCCGCAATAAAGACATTGTCCATTCTTTCTACGTAGGTCCTTTTTGTCTTTGGTCAAAGGCCTCCTGATTGTTCCGATTTCCATAGGTTCTGGCGTTCTTTCTTTCGGAGTTCTTGATTCTCTATTATCGTGAACACGCCAGGAATATTTCTCAATCTTTTTGCGTGTTCCCCTTCGTTCTGCTAAACGATGATCCAGTCTCAAAACGAGGTTTATCAGATCTTGACAGTCTGTAGGCTACGGGTCTATTTGAGCTAGAATGTCTTTCAACTCGTCCTTGAAACATTCTGGAGGAGCTAGGGGAATGGCCGAAGAAACGTTTAGGGAAATGTTCGTAGGAGGATTACCTCCGGAAGCCTGAGAAGAAGGACCAGGCCAAGACACACCTAAGGGATTTTGTTCCTTCTTCTCTACTTTTTCCTGTAACTGACTCACTCTCTTAGCTGCTATATCGTTTGATGACACCACCTCTGCTTGGAGCTACATGATACCCTTGACTAGCTTGCCCAATGTGGCCATGCTGAGAACACACACAAACCAGGAGGATAATTAATTCGTGGGCTCACTATTCTGTCAGGGAGACCAGATCCTCGGGGTCTGCGCACGTTCCCAACATGTCCACCACTCGACAGCTCCAAGACTTTGATAGATGAATCACAGAGACTGAAAGAGTCCAAGCGGGGAAAAGGGGATTAGGATGGGAACAGCTGGGAAGGAGACCTGTAGGAAACAAAACGTTAAAACACATAATATCAAGATTATATCACATTAATCTTTACTAGACTATGGGCCTGATTACAACTTTGGAGGACGGTGTTAATCCGTCCCAAATGTGACGGATATCCTGCCCACCGTATTACGAGTTCCATAGGATATAATGGACTCGTAATACAGTAGGTGGTATATTCGTCACATTTGGGACGGATTAACACTCTCCTCCAAAGTTGTAATCAGGCCCTGTGATTCTAAGCATTGTCATACTGTAACCATGGATAACCTAAGCATGGACTAAATAACTAGGCCTCAAGATGTCTGGTTACCTGGGAAGGAATCAAGAATGCTTAATACAACTTCTCAATGAACCTATTAATGAAATGTTACACATGGACTAAGAATACAAGAACCCTCTAGAATGATGTTTTCAAAATCAAACATGAGGACAAGAAAATAATTTGAATGTTTTCTGGAACACAATAGGAGTTGTATTGCTGATTCGAATGCCACCTTGTAACTACCAAGAAATGGTAGCGCACAATGAATATCAAGAGTTAAACACGAGAAGGGAAATTGCGCATCTTGCCGATTCGGATGCCACCATGTAACTGCCAAGAAATGGTAGCGCACAATGAATATCAAGAGTTAAACACGAGGAATGAATCGCGCGTCTTGCCAATTCGAATATCAACATGTAAATGCCAGAAAAACCAAGAGCACATTCACACGCAGAATGTAAAATCTCTCAACATGAAAATTAGTCCCAAGAAGTCGAATGCCTTCGAAAATGGGATCGGGGGCCCAGCCCGACCTCCGTCTTACCGCCCTGATCAAGGATCACCAATACAATGAAGGGCAAGGCCCGGAAGATCAAAGTAGGCCTCCGGAACAGGAGCTCAGGAAGTTGCTGCTGCTCTGCACCGGGACCTCTGAATAGTGAGCACGTGGAGGTGGGCTGGCTCCCTTATATAGAGTCTGGCCCAGCCCACACGCCACACCCAGTCATGCTGCAGAGAAAGCTTCTAAAAAGCCCTGGAAAGGGACCACACCCTGACACACTCTGAAAGCCTGCAGCAATACATTGCAAATGAACAGTATTTATAAGCACCTTGAATATAAGTCTTCAGGATTAAACTCTGCAATGCAAAAGGTTAAACAACAGCATATCAGCATAATGCATGAATTACGTTATCTCATAAGTGCTGGGTTTTTGCATTTCAGTCGCCCGTAGAGCTCGCACTGCCCTGATGTTGACAGTCAGACCCTTAGATGAGACACTGCTACCTATCCTGGAGACCCTGCCCCCAGGTGCAACAGGTACCTCCACTACACCACTCTGTAGATTCTGCACTTCCTCATCCTCATCCTCTGTGTGCACCCCAGCCTCCTTGGCTGTCACCCAGGCCCTCAGTGCCTTTTGCAGCTCCCCCTTCCTGGTAGAGTTCTTAACTGGACAGGCAAGATCTTTACAGAACTGTTTCAATTGAGCAACTTCAGTTTCCCTAATTAAAACACAGCTCCAGATGTTGCATCTCCAGATTGAGACATGACGGCAAAAAAATGCAAAGTTCCAAATCAACAAAGAGGTCACCAAAAATATGAAAGTAGAACAAAAAGAAGTCCCAAAGAAAAAAAGCAAAATCACAAGACAAGTAGTATGTGGTCACGTAGTGGGCTGAACTCAAAATAGTAGTTTACACTTAATCACTGTATGTCAAGTACAAATACAAGTCCAATCCCAACCGTTGATCACCAATGTTAGAAATGGGGTCTTTGGTTGACAGTCAGGTTACCCCCTGTCCAAGTAAGGACCCTCACTCTAGTCAGGGTAAAAGAGAATCACCCTCAGCTAACACAACACAAAGTCCAGTCTTTGTCCTCTAGCACAGGCAGAAGCAGTAACTGCAGGATAGCTCCACAAAGCACAGTCACAGGCAGGGCAGCTCTTCTTCCTCAGCTCCTCAGCTCTTCTCCAGGCAGAGGTTCCTCTTGGTTTCCAGAAGTGTTCTAAAGTCTGTGGTTTTGGGTGCTCTTCTTATACCCATTTTGCCCTTTGAAGTAGGCCTACTTCAAAGAAAAGTCTCTCTTGTTTGTGAAATCCTGCCGTGCCCAGGCCAGGCCCCAGACACACACCAGGGGGTTGGAGACTGCATTGTGTGAGGGCAGGCACAGCCCTTTCAGATGCTCCACTCCACTTCCTCCTAACAAAGATGGCTCATCAGGAAATGCAGACTACACCCTAGCTTTATTTGTGCCACTGTCTAGTGAGAGGTGCAACCAACCCAACTGTCAAACTGACCCAGACAGGGAATCCACAAACAGACAGAGTCACAGAAATGGTTTAAGCAAGAAAATGCTCACTTTCTTACAGTGGCATTTTCAAACACACAATATTAAAATCAACTTTACTAAAAGATGTATTTTTAAATTGTGAGCTCAGACCCTAAACTCCACATATCTATCCGCTCCCAAAGGGAATCCACACTTTAATCATATTTAAAGGTAGCCCCCATGTGAACCTATGAGAGGGACAGGCCTTGCAACAGTGAAAAACACATTTAGCAACATTTCACTGTCAGGACATATAAACCACATTACTATGGGCCTGATTCTAACTTTGGAGGACGGTGTTAAACCGTCCCAAAAGTGGCGGATATACCACCTACCGTATTACGAGTTCCATAGGATATAATGGACTCGTAATACGGTAGGTGGTATATCCGCCACTTTTGGGACGGTTTAACACCGTCCTCCAAAGTTAGAATCAGGCCCTATATGTCCTACCTTAACCTTTCACTGCACCCTGCCCTTGGGGCTACATAGGACCTACCTTAAGGGTGCCTTACATGTAAGAAAAGGGATGGTTTAGGCCTGGCAAGTGGGTACACTTGCCAAGTCGGCTTTACCATTGAAAACTGCACACACAAACACTGCAGTGGCAGGACTGAGACATGATTATAGAGCTACTTAGGTGGGTGGCACAACCAGTGCTGCAGGCCCACTAGTAGCATTTGATTTACAGGCCTTGGACACCTCTAGTGCACTTTACTAGGGACTTATCAGTAAATCAAATATGCCAATCATGGATGAACCAATTACATACAATTTACACAGAGAGCATGTGCACTTTAGCACTGGTTAGCAGTGGTAAACTGCTCAGAGTTCTAGAGCCAACAAAAACAGGTCAGAAAAAATAGGAGGAAGGCGGCAAAAAAATTGGGGATGACCCTGCAAAAAGGGCAAATTCCAACACAGATGTTGCTGTATAAGGTGTTGGAGTCTGAAGGACATTAGAGGTCCCTAATTCCTTAGCACTCTCATAGAGATTTACCATCTTGAGTTAGGTCTTTGAAACACTTTTAATGTGCTTGTATCATTTAGGCCACATGGCAAATATCTTGGCCTCTTCAGCTGTCATGTTATGTAGGGTGATAATGGAAAAATAATTTTAGCACAAGCTGTATGTACATGATGCGTGACAAAACAGGCTGACATTGTTACACAATCATACGTGCCTGACTAGACCACCTCCAGAAATAGAGATGGATATGTGGGCAATATACTCTGACTACACAGACATCCCCTAATTGAACAAGGAAAACTGAGTTAGGTGCCACCTTGTAGGTGCATAATATGTAAATGTAGTCACAATGAGATTACAACCATATCATACAAAACAATGATACACACTTATGCTGATGTCCCGATTTAAAATTGGACACATGGTACAATATTTGGAAATTTGGATTTTGGAATTACTCCATGCAAGTGGGCTGATCTTTGCTCATCAACATAAGTGAAAGTGTTTAAGGTGATACAGTCCAGGCAGTGTGGCTATAACACAAGGCGGCACACATTGCTGGCTTCACTCGCTCTGTGTCAGATAGTAAATACGTGGATGTGGGTAGTCATGTATCTCCTGCAGAACATGACTGGAGTATATTACAATTATTTACTCTCAGGGAAATGTGCAGAAATGTGACATTTAGCTTCAGGTTCACACTTTTAGCCAAAAACATGGTGAGGCATACTTATACATGATTCTGTACATACACCATTCCAAGCTACATTCAACTGCGCACATTTTAATTAGACAATGCATCTCAGTAGTGTGTGTACGCATTCCAGAGTACTCAACTGACAAAGAACTTTGTTGCATATAATGCAGGGACCCTTGCACCATGACTGTAAGGAAGGCTCAAGTACCCTTGAGGCTGGATTCCAATAGTCTTACCACATGATATGCTAAGAAAGTGAAGATCTATCTGCCCATATGATAATGTACAAGCACATGAACAAGCATACATGTAACCATGTCATTTGTTGTCTGTCATGGGTCAAATAGATTAAGTGTGAAGAATTATGTCCATCACAAAAACATAAACCACAACTATCATATTCAAAATTGGTTAGATTGTGATGGCTACCCTACTGACAGGTTTTCACAATTCTGCTTTAGTTTTTTTTACTGCTAAATGTACAGGTATGTTGTCTACAAACAAATCAGGTGTAACACAGGTGGTATGTTTGGCTACCCTTAGGGTCAGTCAAATAGAAATGTTGTAGCTGTAGAACTCAAAAGCATGCGGCATGTCAGAGCAAAGTATGCTGCATGTTGATGGAACATATGTCTCATTATCACACAGTGTATGATTTTGATTCCATGATATCTAGCTGTTCATGCTTGCTAACAGTAGCTGTGAATTAATATTGCACATCATCTATACGTGAGCCATACCTGATTTTTGACATATGTAACAGAACCCTGCCTAGACAGGCTTAGCAACACACATTTCATTGTGCTATTACATATGTTTAAACATGATTGCTTAGGTTTGTGGCTTTTGTTGTACAAGCTAATGTGTTTGTGTTGGACATATTCAGGTTCTGCACAAGATGATGGTTACTGTGCCCAAAGCCACATGACTATAGATGTGCAACCATTAACACAAATGTAAAGATGCTTAGATCCTGTGGGCCTACTTACATACACCCTACATTTGCAATGATATTTCTACTTGTTCATTCCAATATAATCTGTGGGCAGCTTCAGTTGTGTTTCTCAAACTGATAGCAAATTGATAGTAGGTGATTGTTACCTCCCACAACATATCATGATGTTCCATTGTACATAGAGCACACACACATACATGTCAAAATTCAACGTACATGTACTTATAGTACTTACTGGTAGCATTGGGGTCCTGGAAGGAGTCCACCTTTGCATGGGTAAATGGTGTATGTCCACCTAGAAGGCATGATTTTGGACATTGCATTGTAAATAGTCCTTTCATATATACTTACGTTTACAAACTATGCTATCACAGTATTTCAGATTCACACAACAGCTTAGACACACATATCTAAATTTGACCAGATTACTAGGTGCTGCTAGTCCGCTTGCAGGCCTGAGCTGGTTGGATGATGAAGTTCAGATGTATCCATCAACGCATGCCTGAAGAATGTTTCAGGCATGTGATGTATTTAGTAATGCTGGCCAGCATCACATCAGACTCCATTGTAGTATGACACATGGGTAACAACATTGACCCTCGGAATAACTAAATGGTGTTATGATGGAAAGGGACAGGCATGCATCATAGGTAACATCGTAAAAGCCCTATAAGGGTTTACTAGCACTGGTGCACAGAGTGCTGACTAATGTTAAATCTGTGCACCTTCCAACTTTGTGCAAGGATGGATGCCATCAGTATATTGTTTTGGCGTTGCCCTGCAAACACACACACTTCTGCACATGTAGATGCTCATAAGGCATTTCATTTGTGTACATGTGTAGAACAATGCAGCGCAGATGGAGGATTTTACATAAATGGTGTTTAGATATAGATCTCAGGCGTAGCCTTCAGCAGTGGGTGCTCTGGCAATTTGGAAGCATCCCCTGGTCATTCATGTATGTTACATAAGGAAGTGCTCATAATTCCATGCATTTTCATTTTGACCACTGAATAGTACCTTGTGCCAATGTATGCCAATGGAGGAACTGGGACTGTGCTTGGCTTTAGATTTGCTTAATGTAGGCACTCTGAGACACAGAAAGGTCCCTTAGTTTCCTTAATCTCCTTGTTATTTTATTGTGATTTGCATCTTGCATTTTGCAATATGAAAATACAACTAAACAAATGATGTACAATTCATGTTTATTTTTGGCATTACTGATATAGCTACATAACAATATGCAGGAGGAACATTCATATATACCTACAGGTCTGCCAATCTCCAAACGAAGGGGGTCAATGAGATCAGCCTCCAGTGCAAGTATCTGGACACTGGTCCAATCAACCTGAAATGTTTTCTGGTGGTGCCAGGGCACGTTCTCCCTCCGATCCTTCTTATCGTTGGCTAGGTAGCCCTGGCTCACTCTACCCCAGCTGCCAGCTTCCTGGGCAGGTAATGGACAATTAACCATATAAGTCCACCTAGCTCCACCTCTGAACAATTCTTCCCCCTTCCAGATATGTGCCTATCCCTCCCAAATATACTAAACCCAAGATAACACCCCTAACAACTATAACTACCCCTAACAGATGAAACCCCAAAAAGACAAACTACCAACAATACAGTGACAAATATCTTGACAAAACAATAAAAAGGACAAAGAAGTATTACAAAGACACAAAATACAGGGACAGAGCATACATTGACAAGACCAAAAAAGCACCAATTGCACAGATACCCTTAAAACACTTCCAGCACCCAGCACATATTAACTGTAAGAGAAAGTGGAAGTAACTTCACCCTTCCTAGTATGCAGCCAGCCACGCGCATTGTGTAATTTCCTGGGTGTACCCTGAAAATGTACCAGTAAGTACTACCTTCCGAGGAGTGGCATTACATGGAGTTAGACCTTATATTCTCCTCATTACTTTATTTTTCTATGTGTTCTGTGTTCTGCGTCACACCTAGATGCTGGAATATGGCTCACAGAATTTGGTTAGCAGGAAGATGCACCTTCATGTACCCATACATTGCTGCATGCAATAGTTGCATTCTTGGTGCAGATGTGCCTATGTTTGCCCTGGTACAGGGGGAAAAGCGTGAATATTTTGTATTCAGTTCGATACAGAACATTACTTGCAATTTGCTTTCACACAAAGCTGTTCAGTAGGGAGACTATCTGTAGTGCACTGTGTGGCCATGTTAATTAAATGCCCCTCTGTTTGCAGTCACAGGACAGTAGTGTGATCCACATATGTTGGACATCAACAGACATCATGACGTGCAGCACACACGCTCAGTCATCGCACATTGTTTGGTTCGACACTCCTTTTGGACTGTGCTTGATTGTCTGGAGGTAAACACACTCTTGCAGCACACAAACGCTCAGCATGTGCGCATTGTTCCACATTGTAACCTTTCCGTTGTGTATGTCTTGCACAGGCACATGTGTTCTGCATTTGTTTATCAACATGATGTTGGGCAAGGGTGAGTGTGACACACAGCAACAGACCAGTGTGTAGTGATAGGCGTGATGGTGATGGACGTAGTGGATGAGGATGTAGTGCATGCAGGTGTGAGTGGAGACGCTACTGGGAGGGAGGTGGATGAGGAGGAGGAGTGGGACACAGTGGAGACAGTGGATGTTGGCATGTCTGATTCTGGATGTTGTTTGTGTGAGTGCCTGTGGGATGATGTGTGATGCTTGTGTTTGCCTGAGCCACTCCTGTGTTGTCTTGGGTGCATGCTGGTCTGATGGTGTGCTTGGGATAGTCTGGGGTTGAAGAGAATGGGACTGGGTAGAGGAAGTTGGAGGGGGAGGCTAGAGACAGGGACAATGGTTGCCATCAGGGAGGAGGCCAGAGCCTGGAATGATCTATGTTGGGCCGCCACGCCAGAGTGAATGCCCTCCAGGAATGCATTTGTTTGTTGCAAATGCCCTGCCAGCCCCTGGATTGCATTCACAATAGTTGACTGCCCAACAGATGTGGATTGCAGGAGGTCAATAGACTCCTCACTAAGGGCAGCAGGGCTGACTGGGGCAGGACCTGAGGTGCCTGGGGTGAAGGAGATGCCCTCCCTCCTGGGTGAGTTGGCACGGGAAAAACGCTGAGGGGCTGCTATGAGGGCAGTGCTGGCACGGGGGTGGCGGCTGTACCTGTAGTTGGGGTGGACACAGTGGTGTCCGCCACCAGCATCGAGCTTCCATCAGAGGAGGTATCACTGTCCGAACTTTCCTCTCCAGACTCCGCTGTGGTGCTCCCCTCGCCCTCCGTCCCACTGGTGCCCTCACAGTTGGTGGATTCGGCCTCCAGGCCCATGTGGGATGCAGCTCCCTCCGTCGCCGGTGCCTCTGCTCCTCCGCCAGATGATGCTAATGCACAGAAGCACAGGGTGACAACACAAAAGGGAGGGAGAGACAGAAGGTACACTTGGTCAATGCCAGCAACAACACCACCGTTGGCGTACACAACATACAGGGGACAGCCCTATGCACTAGGCGATGCACTACCAGTCACAATGCTAGTCACCAGGCCATGGAGAATAATGTCTAACGCCAATCGCAGCATACCTGAGAACCACAGAACCCTGCCCAGTAGTAGATGCCCACTAGCATGTTTGTAGGTGGAGTGCAACAGACCCTGCCCAACATGCAACCTACCCTGCAATGTTCGACCTGGCCTAGGGGCACTCACAGGCCCACATCCCCCACCCAGATAACACCCAACCACGCACAATTTGCAGAACTGGAAACTCTACTCACACCCTTGTGGCTGCTGTGAAGCCCGCAAGCGCCCATCCAACACCGGATAGGCCACCCCCAGTATGCGGAACATCAGGGGGGTCAGGGTTTGACCGGGCACCCCTTCCTCATTGGGAGGCCATCCCCAGCTAGGCCTCTGCCGTCTTCCTTGCCCAGTGTCTCAGGTCCTCCCACCGTTTGCGACAGTGGGTGCTCCACCTGTCATAGACTCCCAGGGTCCGCACATCCTTGTCGATGGCACGGCATATACCCTTTTTCTGATGGGCGCTGACGTGCAGGGAAATAAACATAGAATAATGCTATCAGTCATACTGTCCAGCCTGTTTCCCCACCATATCCCTCCCATCCCCTTACGCACTTACATTGTCCACCATACATGCAGCACTCTACCCGTGACCCATCAACCAGCCCCCCTTACACGAGGCCTTCGCCCACAGCACTCCATGTAGCCATGCCCCATGCATTGTGCACACAGTGTACTCACCTGTTGGTCTGGAGGCCCATATAGCAATCGGTACTGGGGTAAGACCCCTTCCACCAGTCTCTCCAACTCCTTTGAAGTGAAGGTTGGGGCCCTTCCCCAGAGACTCGAGCCATGGTCGCTTCCAGACACAGGTCACAGCAGTACTTGCAGTGTAGGTCCTCTCCTGTTGAAGGTCCGGCAGCAAGTGAGTGAACAGATAGAAGATGGCGGTCACGTCCACGGCGGTGCGTACCGTCACTGCCGGCGCACATCACTATTGGCTACTGGAACCCATAGGAGTTGCATGGCGGTTCTCGACCACCTCCCTCAACGGCACACAATGTCAGTGGAATTACCTCATTTCCACGTGTCCCTCCACACAAGACAGGCATCTGCCATTTCAGGGGGGGGCAGGTCATGGCACCTAACTGCGTCACAGCTGGCATAAGCACATTTTAGGATTAAACATAAACATACTGTTTCTGTCACAACCTGCAATGCATTGTACAATGACGAAATGTTGAAATGTGACCAGATGCTCATCGTTTTTACCCCTAGAGTACAACCACTGAGGATGAATAGGAGATGGAGACATCCCCCCATGTACAGGCCCCTGGTGGACTTGGCAACAATGGGGGACAGGCACATTATCCTCACCTACAGACTTTATAGGGCCACAATCAAAGAGCTGTGTGCCCAATTGGAGCCAGACCTGATCTCAGCTATCTGTCAGCCCACTGGGATCCCCCTTGTGCAAGTCCTATCAGTGCTACATTTCTTGGCAAGTGGCTCCTTCCAAGTGACAGGTGTCATGGCAGCAGGGATGTCTCAGCCAATGTTCTCAAATGTGCTGACAAGTGTGGTCTGCCCTGATGAAACACATGCGCAGCTATCTCGTTTTCCCCCAGGTGGAGGATTTGGCCACAGTGAAGGCTGACTTCTATGCAATGGGATATATTCCCAACATCATTGGGGCAATTGATGGTACACATATTGCCTTTGTCCCGCCCCCCTGGAGAAATGAACAGGTGTTCAGAAATCAAAAGAGCTTTAATTCTATGAATGCGCAGTTAGTGTGCAATGGCGGACCAGTACATCTCCCAGGTGAATCCAAAATATCCTGGGTCTGTGCATGATGCCTTTATCCTGAGGAATATCAGCATCCCAAATGTGATGGCTCAACTCCAGTGGCTTACAGTTGTCCCTCGATATTTGCAGGTGACTCTGGTTACCCCAACCTCTCATGGCTACTGACCCCTGTAAGGAATCCCAGGACAAGGACAGAGGGACATTACAAAGAGGCACATTGGCGTACAAGAAGAATTATTGAGCACACCTTTGGCCTCCTGAAGGCCAGTTTCAGGTGCCTCCATCTGACAGGTGGATCCCTGTGCTACTCACCCAAGAAGATGTGCCAGATCATCGTGGCATGTTGCATGTTGCACAACATAGCCTTGAGACGCCAGGTGCCTTTTCTGCAGGAGGATGGGGCTGAAGATGGGCTTGTGGCAGCTGTGGAGCCTGTGGACAGTGACGAAGAGGAGGCGGAGGATGAGGATGTGGACAACAGAACAACTATCATACGGCAGTACTTCCAGTGACACACAGGTAAGACACTGTAACTTCACCTTCCATTGCAGTTTTGTGTAGTTAATTTTCTCTAGGCAGGCTGCTGTTCCCACTACTCTGCCACTTGCTGTACCCTTTGACATGTCTATTCACATATCTTTTTGCCCTACTCTGGCTCCTGGTGTATTGACTGCAGCACATTACAGGTCATAACTATGTATACATAACTGTACAGTCAAATTGTAATGTATACAAATTGTTAAACAAATACATCCTTCATTCATTTGACACACTCCATACTTGTATTTTTTAAGATGGTGTTTATTTCAGTGCTGAGAAGTAAATGGGGATGTGTAATGGGCTGGGGTGATGATGGAGAAAAGTCCAGGATAGAGTTCAGTCTATTTGTATCACAGGTGCATTGTCCAAGGAGGCATAGGAAGTGAAGCAATGTCAGTTCAAGGTGGACAGGGTAACAGCGTGGGACACAAGGCTGACAATCAGGAGAGTCTTATTTCCTGGTGGGGGTCTTGGCAATGTTCTCTGGCTTCTTCATGGATCTCAGGGGCTGTTTGCGTGGTGGTTCTCCTTCTGCAGGGGATGGGGTGCTAGTGGCCTGTTGTTCCTGTGGGGGGCCTCCAGTCCAGTACCGTTGGTGGCGGTGGAGGGCTGTTCATCATTGTGGCCAGTGTCAAGGGCCTGTTGGTTTGCCACTGCCTCCCTCATGGTGTTGGCCATGTCAGCCGGCACCGCTGCAATGGTGACCAGGGTGGAGTGGATGTCCCTCAGGTCCTCCCTGATCCCCAGGTACTGTCCCTCCTGCAGCCGCAGGGTCTCCTGCAAATTAGCCAGTATCTGGCCCATCATCTCCTGCGAATGGTGGTATGCCTCCAGGATGTTGGTGAGTGCCTTCTGGAGGGTCGGTTCCCTGGGCCTGTCCTCTCCCTGTCGTACAGCATTCCTCCCAGCTTCCCTGTTGTCCTGTGCCTCTGTCCCCTGAACCGTGTGCCCACTGCCACTGACCCCAGGTCCCTGATCGTCCTGTGTTTGTGGGGTGGCCTGGGGTCCCTGTAGAGGTGGACATACTGCTGATTGACTTGTCCTGGGGACAGGGGTATGGGCCCGCTGGGTGGGTGCTATGCTGGTGTTTCCTGAGGGGGGAGGCTCTGTGGTGTTATGGGACTGTGCCTGGGTAACCGACTGTCCGGAGGTCCCTGATGGGCCAGGTAGGTCATCCTTGTCCAGGCGTGCAGAGCTGCTGTCATCACTGTGGGCCTCTTCTGTGGAGGGACTGGATGTTGCTGGCACCTCCTCTCCAGTGACGTTGTGTGGGGAACCTGTGGGGATGTAAATGCAGTGTTATAGTTTCTGTGTGTGTCATCTTGTGCATGGGTATGTTGCCCTCTGTGGTTGATATTGCCATGGCAGATTGGCCTTAGTGAGAGTTGTTATTTGGTGGGCCAGGCGATTGTCTCTAGTGTGCATGCAGTGGTGATGGTTGTCCATGCAGGTCTGTGAGTGGTGTCCATGCATTGGTATATCATGCAGGGCTTGGCATTGGGATGAGTGGGTTGTGATGGTGGGGTGTGTGGGTAGTGGTGGAGTGATGGGAGTGAGGGTGGGGGTTTGTGATGGCAAGCAGATGGGGAGGTGAAAGTAGTAATGATTTGACTTACCAGAGTCCAGTAATCCAGCTACTCCTGCCAGGCCCTCAGGATGCAGTATTGTCAAGACTTGCTCCTCCCATGTTGTTAGTTGTGGGGGAGGAGGTGGGGGTCCACCACCAGCCCTCTGTACAGCTATCTGGTGTCTTGCAACCACAGAATGCACCTTCCCCGATAGATCGTTCCACCTCTTCCTGATGTCATCCATTGTTCTTGGGTGCTGTCCCACTGCATTGACCCTGTCCACGATCCTCCGCCATAGCTCCATCTTCCTTGAAATGGATGTCTGCTGCACCTGTGATACGAATAGCTGTGGCTCTACCCGGATGATTTCCTCCACCATGAACCTGAGCTCCTCCTCAGAGAACCTGGGGTGTCTTTGTGGTGCCATGGGTGTAGTGTGAGTGGTGTTTGTGAGGGTGTAGTGTGAGTGGTGTTTGTGAGGGTGTATGGGGTGATGTTAGGTGAAAGGATGGTGTATGGGTGATGGTGTTCTGTGGCTGTGGTCGTGTGGGTGCTCTTGGTGACTCTCTCGCTCAGTTGTAAATTATTTTGAGTCGTAAAGGGTTGTGGGTAATGTGGGTGTGTGTTTTATAGTGGTGTGGGTGTGGTGTGTAAATGTGTGTCAGGTGTGTGTAGTTTGAATTGTCCAATGCAGTATTGTTTTGTTAGGTTGTGTGTATTTTGAGCGCTCCGGTATGTACCGCCAAAGGTTTACCGTGGTTGAATGTCCGCCTCAGTGATTCGTGGATCATAATGTTGTGGGCGTAGTTCTGTTGGTGTAACGGTGTGGGCTTGGATACCGCCAGTTTATCACTGACCTTTGGTCTGACGGACTTCTGTGTGTGTCTGTGTAGTGCCGGATTTCTATGTGTGTGTCATAATATGAGTGGCGGTATTCTGCCGCGGTCGCGGTATGTTGGCGGCAGTTGACATGGCAGTAAGTGGGACTTACTGCCAATGTCATAATGAGGGCCTTAATAAATGTACATAGTTTTATCCGCCTTTTGACATGGACATTTCATACTCTTGACATCTCTGTATTATTCAGGTGTTGTGATGTTTGCAGAAAACATCTCCATTGTCATAATTCTCTGGGAAATTACTCGCATTGCTATGTATTCTGCTCATATTGTTGTGTTACAGAACCTTGTCTCATCACATTGCTATTCAATGCCTAAGAAATGTGTATTTTGATAATTTTGTGTCAACACCAGGACAGTGCGCGCTCTACGGGCATCTAGAATGCAAAAACCCAACACTCGCAAGATAATGTAATTTATGCATTGTGATGATATGTTATTGTTTAACCTTTTGCATTGCAGAATTCCATCCAAAAGATTCATTTTTAAGGTGCTTATAAATACTGAACATTTGCAATGTATTGCTGCAGACATTCAGAGTGTGTTAGGGTGTGGCCCCTTTCCAGGGCCTTCTAGAGACTTTCCCTGCAACATGCCTGGGTGTGGTTCTAGGCTGGGCTCTCTATAAAAGAGAGTCAGCCCAACTTCCAGTGCTCACTATTCAGAGGTCCCGGTGCAGAGCAGCAGCTTCTTCCTGAGCTCCTGTCCCGGCGGCCTATTTGGATTTTCCAGTCTTCTGCGCTCATCTCTCATTGGTGATCACTGTTTCCAGGCGGTAAGACGGTGTTTGGACATTTCCCAACACCATAATTGAGAATTTTCGTATTCTTGATTTTAATTCTTAAATGAATAACAGATTACTTGTGCGCTGCCATTTTTTGACATTTGTATGGTGGTTTGCAAATAGGGAGGACGCGCAATTTATTCCATAAAGATTTGACTTCGTTATTACATGGTTGTTCATTGCGCGCTGATATTTCTTGACATTTACATGATGTTTTACGAGTTGGCAAGACGTGCAACTCGTTTCATGAGCATTTAACTTTGTTGTTCATTGCGCGCTACCTTTTCTTGACATTTACATGGTGGCATTCGAATCTGCGAAACGCGCGATTCACTTCTCGTGTGTAATTCATGCTGTTCATTGTGCGCTACCATTTTCTGGCATTTACATGGTGGCATTCGAATCGGCAACACGCGCGATTCTTTCCTTGAGTGTTTTTTCATGTTATTCATTGTGCGCTCCCATTTCTTGGCATTTGCATGGTGGCATTTGAATCGACAAGACGCGCAATTCTTTCCCTGAGTGCTTTTCATGTTGTTCATTGTGCGCTACCATTTCTTGACATTTGTATGGTGGCATTTGAATCGGCAAGACGCCCAATTCTTTCCTCGTGTATAAATAATGTAAATTACTGTGCGCTACTATTCTAAGACATTTTCTTGGTAGCATTTCAAGTTGACACGTTGCGTGATTTATTCCTTGAATCTACTTTGTGTGATTTCATGGTGCACAATCCTTTATGGTGTTTAATACTCATATAAAAATCTGCAATGTGCGCAATTCACTTCCCAATGTTTTTTCTGAGATGAACACAACAATACCAGAATTCTAGATGTAATGCTGTGTGTTCCTGATATGTATTCTTAAAAGGAGATTCATATGGTTGTTTGGAAATTGCTCAGAATGTTTCCTGATTCTCATGCTAAAGAAAGTACTTGAATCTGAAAGTCCTATTTAACTTTTCCTGTTTCCTCCTCAGGTATTCGGTCATCTAAAGCCTAGTCAGTTTTAGGACTATTCTAGGGTTGTTCATGTTTTTTGGAAAAGACGAAGCTTAGAGTTGTAGCATGGTACTGAATTCATGAGATGTAATTTTGATGTTGTGTTTTAACCTTTTGCTTCCTACAGGTCTCCTTCCCAGCTGTTCCCGTCCTAATCCCCTTTTCCCCACTTGGACTCTCTTAGACTCTGTGATAAATCTAATCAGAGTATTGGAGCTGTCTTGTGGTGGAAGTGTTGGGAACGTGCACAGACCCCGAGGATCTGGTGACTCTGACATTGTGGCCTGAAGTGGTATATGACAACGTGGCCCGGAATTGGCTGACACGTGTAGTGTTTTGAGGATCCTTAGACATGCATTTATGATTCTAAACAAAAGAACAAAATTAAGCTTGTACGCATCATACTTGGCCTTTGTCCATGACAACTGACAATCATGATTTGTGACGGTATGTGCTTCATTTGCTCCAGCAAAGTGCTGCCATTCTGCATGTTACCACATTGGGGAGACACACTACACTGAGTGGTGTATCTCAGTTATGGACATATTGAATGATTTGTGTTGCAACACTCCCTGGGTACCATAAGAAACACACTTTGCTGCTGCAGAATACAGCAAGACTGCTAGCTGTGTAGCACTTTTCTGCTCAAGAGCATGACGACAGAAATGTACTTATTAGATGTGGATATGTGCAAGCCTGGCCTGTCCCTTACATGCAGCACATTGCATCACATTGCATTACTGTATTGGTTGGCTGAATATTTTAAGCCATGGTCCCATGGTGCTCCATGGGTCTGACAACATGATTGATTCATGATTAGGCCTACTTTTAATTGAGAAGATGTGATTGACTCGATGTTTACTTGACTGGGACATTCCAATAACCCAATGAATGAGTTCAAACATTAATTTTCACATTGAATATTGCTGAATTTTCCATACATTTTGTCCATTGTAAAAAATAAATATGAAAAGAAATTTGACACAATGGCATTGTATTGCCGACATTCTGCTACTGTGTTTTGGAGGTCTCCGACATTTTCCTTTTCCATTGGCTCACTCTCCTCTGGCTCAAAGTTCCATGGGACATTTGTCCAGACAAAAATGTGTAAAATGGCACATGCCAAGAGGATCTTGCACAGCATAGGGGATAAGTAGAGCCATGTTCCCCCAGACATATACGAGCACCGAAACCTGGACTTCAAAAATGCAGAACATCAAATCCACAACGTTCTGAGTCCTGGTCATTGCCTGGTCGCCCCTTTTTTTGACCTTTGTCTGGGGATGGGGAAATTAGGTAACAGCTGCAGACCATAACCATGGTTAGCTGAAAGTAGAAAAAAAGGTATGTTAGTTATTATGCACATTGTTACAGAGAGACATCCCTGTCCATGTGAGTTATGTATATTGACTAACTCATAAATATTTCTTGTAGTATGGAACTTTATGGGTTATGAATATAGCTGACCATGGTTTGGCACATGTCACTTACAGTTATCTGTGTCAATGCTAATGTAGTCCATGGGCGGATACATTAGACACTTCCACATGTTGACTTTCATGTTCAGGCAATAGATTACTGTGATAGATATTCCTAAAAGTTGTGGACAACTCTATGTCCTGTTCACTCACTGCGTGTGCACAGAGACAAAGTAGTGATCAATTTTGTATCATATATCCAGCACTAGGTGGGTTTGGATAGTGGTAACCTGATTGATGCTCACACATACATATGTCCTCTTGAAAATTTTGAACGTTGTTGCTTGGGTACATGACTTTGACCCAGCCATTGTTTTGTTCCCTCACTTTAATGTTGAAAATTGCTATCTAAATGTATTGAATTTGCAGCATATGATGGTTAATTATACATTTATTGTCAGTCTTCAGACAAGTAATGCTAAACTTAGATGGACACATAGGTCTGGCAAGGTTGTACGACGGAATGCCGACTGACAAAACAACGGGTGCCTAAACAACGAGGTCAGAACACCGACCTCGTTGTTACTACTAATGCCTTTACCACGAATGCCTTAACAACGATATTTCGTTGTAAAGGCATTCCTGGTAAAGTCATTAGTAACAGGCACCCATTAATCCTGCATGCCTCACCCCACCCCCCCAACCCCACCCCAAAACCTAAACCCCCGACCCCCACCCCCTCCCCAAAACCAAAAACGCCCCACCCCTCCAACCCCACCCCAAAACCTAAAACCCCGACCCCCCACCCCCTCCCCAAAACCAAAACCGCCCCACCCCCCCAACCCCACCCCAAAACCTAAAACCCCAACCCCCCACCCCTCCCCAAAACCAAAAACGCCCCCCACCCCCTCCCCCTCCCCAAAACCTAAAACGCCCCACCCCACCCCAAAACCTAAAACCCCCCACCCCCTCCCCAAAACCTAAAACCCCCCACTTACCTGAGTCGTCGCCTCATCTGCGTCATCCTCCTCAGCCGACTCCCTTGTTTGTACCTTAACCATGCATGTTCGTTGTTCAGGACATGCGTGGTTAAGGCACAAAATAACGAAGTCGTGGTTAAAGAAAGCGTTGTTCCGCTTTCGTTAACCAGGACTTCGTTATAAAAAAGTCGGCATAAAGGATGTTTCCCGTCTGGCAATATGGGCCATTAGTATGTAGGACACACTAATGTAGATACAAGTAGCTTTCTACTACAGGCCCGGACACAATACTTTATTGTTTACCATGTATGTATATGATTCTACCTTGTAGAGAAATCTGTACTTTGCCTTGATTCTGCCATTACTGATATGGCTTGAGAATGTTGAGATTGGGATGCTGGCTACATTGGAATACCTTGCTCTGGTTGGATTCCTTTCTATATTAACTACTCGTGTACAACATTTTTGACAGCATTGTGTTTGTCAGTATGGCAGAAACGTGTGTTTTTTAATCTTTTCTCACACTGGTACATTAAACTGATTTTTACACATGACTGTGGCCTACAGTTTCTTTGCATGACACAAATAGAATTTGCAACTAGTTCTTCAAGAGTTGCTCCAGAAACTGTGGTCAACATAAGGTCTTCAGCCATGTGTGACACACTTACTTATGAACACAGGATCAGTTCACACATCATTCATTTTTTGAAGTCTAACTGATACCGAGACAATGTACACCATTGAGCAAACACTCATCCCACACTTAGACATCATGTGCAGTTTGTACTTATATTAAGTTGTTTTGTGTACCACATGATTATTACTTTAATTTGGTAACCAGTGCAGATGGTGTTGTCCAGTCCATTCAGACAGAGTGAGCTGAGACAGTACTAAATACAGAAGTTCTGTTGTTACTGCCATTACAGGATTAGTGAGGGTTTCACAGAATAGGAAATCAATGTCTATACATTGCTGTAAGGTGTTCACACTACTGCCCTATTTTATGACATCGGTTGTCTTTTGTGTGTGTGTGTGTGTGTATGCGTCTGGGTGTTCTGGTGTATGCGTGGTTGTATGCATGTGAGTGAATGCATGTATGAATGTTACAGTGAGTGCGGGTCTGCATGTCAGTGTGTAAATGTGTGAGCATGTGTGAGGGAATGCATGTATGGAAGTGGTGGTGCATGGGTTCATGCGTCGTACATGTGGTTGTATATGTGCATGATTGCAGGAGGGGGCTACGGGGTAAGGGGTTGGAGGATACTGTAATTCTAGGGGGAGTGGAGGGTGGGTGGATAGGTGATTGCTGGGGGGGGAGCCTTCAACTGGTGACAGGAAAGGAGTTCCCTGTCACCGGTAGCCCTATCGCCATGGTTTTTGTGGCGGTGGTACTGCAGCGAAAACCATGCGATAGGCCAAATCATTATACCACTGGCGGTCATGTGTGGACCGCTGGGTCGGAGATGCACATCTCCGGCCCGGCGGTTCACACTGCCATGGCGGTATGAGTGGTGATGTGGCATGTTGGCTGCGGCGAACCTGCCACACTCATAATGTGGCGTTATACACCCCCAGCCTGTTGGCGGTGATACCGCCACATTAACCCTGGCGGTCAAGACACCGCCAGGGTTAAAATGAGGGCCTCTGTGTATATGATGCATGACTAGGGACAGATATTTCTCATAGTGACATTGCTGTGCTTCACAGTGGCACTGGGAATGGGCAGGAATGCCATTCTGGCTTTCCAGCTGGGCCGGCGGGCGACCGCCAAAAGAGCGCCCGCCGGCCCAGCGGGAAAGGCCCTGCAACGAGGAAGCCGGCTCCGAATGGAGCCGGCGGAGTTGCAGGGGTGCGACGGGTGCAGTTGCACCCGTCGCGATTTTCACTGTCTGCTAAGCAGACAGTGAAAATCTGTATGGGGCCCTGCTAGGGGGGCCCCAGAACTGCCCATGCCACCCGTTCCCGCCATCCTGTTTCTGGCGGTGAAAACCGCCAGAAACAGGCTGGCGGGAAGGGGGTCGGCAGCGCCGCCATGGAGGATTCACCGGGCCAGGGGAAAACCGGCGGGAAACCGCAGGTTCCCCTTTTCTGACCGCGGCTTTACCGCCGCGGTCAGAATGGCCCTGGAAGCACCGCCAGCCTGTTGGCGGTGCTTCCGTGGTCCCCGGCCCTGGCGGTCATGGACCGCCAGGGTCGGAATGACCCCCATAGTATTTTGGGGTCGTTATATAGATGATACCCTTCTCATTTGGCAGGGCCAGGAATCACTTTTACAGTGATTTCTTGACTCTCTTACACCGAATAGGTGGAATATTGAGGTGACATATCAGTTTTCTAAAACCATGCTTGAGTTTTTAGACCTTACTTTATACGTTGATAAGAATAACATGTTACATACCCATTTTCATTGTAAAAGTACATCAGCCAATTCTATTCTGCATGCTTCAAGTTGTCACCCATACAGCACCATCAAAAATTTACCACTTGGAGAGCTGAGACGCACTAGACTTAACTGTAGTAAGTTAGAAGACCATGAGATAGTCTCGACTGAAATTGTAGAATGCCTCTCCTCACGAGGATATGCACTTAAAAACCTCAATAACATTAAGGATCATTTTGCTAAAACTGATCGCACTACCATTCTGAACAAAAATAAAAACAGTACTATCCTCCAGTCCACACCTTTTTGTTTTATCACAGGATTTCATCATGTCCATAAATATATCCGTAAACTATTGTACAAACACTGGTACCTATTAAATAAAAATCCTTCCATTTCTCAACACATTTCGTCAACTCCCCAGATGAGTTTTCAACGAGCCCCCAATCTTTGTGATAAACTTTGTTCCTCGTTTTACCAGGAAATAACTTCTATTCAACATCACATGAGACCTCCGAGTGGTTTCTACACATGCACAAACTACTCTATTTGCAAACTTGGACTATCCAATTCTAAAAATATTACTATTAATGATCAACAATTCAAGATAAGGGAATTTATCAACTGCGAAAGCACCAACAAAGCTTATCTCATTAACTGTCCATGTAACAAAGTCTATATTGGCAGTACCACTAGAGCTCTCAAAAAAGGTATACAAGAATATTATCGCAACATACAAAAAAGTGACACTAGACTTCCTTTAGTTGAACACTTTGTCAAATGTCACCCTGAGCGAAGATCTTTTACTTTCTGTGGACTGGTCAGACTCAGACCACATCCCAGGGGAGGCAACCTCGTACTTAAACTACGACAAATTGAAAGTAAACTTATCATTTGTTATGACACAGTCCATCAAGGACTTAATAAAGATCCGGAATGGCACTATTGCCTCTTTTGACCTTCATTACTATACACAATAAGGAATACTATCCAGGTACAAAAACTTTACTGGAGACTAAAACATCTAATATACATCTTTAAGGACAAGATATATTTTCATAGACCTTGTTCATTCAAGCTTAACATATTTACTTTCAATTTTACTTTCTCAAATCTAGCAAGTTCGTCTATTTCTGGTTATGACTTTCACCTTTAAATCAGTTTTAAGACTTTCAATGCTTGAGACAGCAATTTGCAATCACCCATGAATTTTTATGATTACTTTTCCATTAAAGCCATCATAAATATGATATAATTTAATACTTTCTTTTCAATCACAGTTACCATTTCAAGAGGATTGAAATTTTTTCCAACAAGGCATTTTGTCCTCGTTAGCATTACAAATAAGTGGAATCATGCAAATCGTTATGTAATTAATAATAGCGATGTAGATTCCAATATACGAGTCTTTCTCATATTTAAACCTTCACATTCAAAAAGGTTTCACGTATTTCTAATATGACTCTGTTTTTGTCAAGATTTTAATAAGTGCAAATTTAAGGGGGATTGAACCATGTAAATTTCTATGTACTAAAACACAACGATGTAAGATCTAATATACAAGGTTTCTCTTTGTATTTAATTTGCACACTCAAAAATGACTGCCGTTTTTTCACCTATTTTACCGCTCCCACCGGGATCGTTATATAAGAAAAAGGACTATTCTGTCCTGAGTGCATGTAAATAGAGACAAAGGGGCATATTTATACTCCGTTTGCACCGAATTTGCGTCGTTTTTTTCGACGCAAATTTGACGCAAAACTAACTCCATATTTATACTTTGGCGTTAGACGCGTCTAACGCCAAAGTTCATGGAGTTAGCGTCATTTTTTTGCGTCAACATCTTCCTTGCGTTAATGATATGCAAGGTAGGCGTTCCCGTCTTAAAAAATGACTCAGATGCTATTGCGTCGGATTTATACTCCCGGGCAAAAATGACGCCCGGGAGTGGGCGGGACTAAAAAACGCCGGATTTTAGCGCCTGGGTCAGGGCAGGCGTTAAGGGACCTGTGGGCTCAGAATGAGCCCAGAGGTGCCCTCCCCTGCCCCCAGGGACACCCCCTGCCACCCTTGCCCACCCCAGGAGGACACCCAAGGATGGAGGGACCCAACCCAGGGAAGAAAAGGTAAGTTGTGGTAAGTATTTTTATTTTATTTTTTTTGTGGCATAGGGGGGCCTGATTTGTGCCCCCCTACATGCCACTATGCCCAATGACCATGCCCAGGGGACAGAAGTCCCCTGGGCATGGCCATTGGGCAAGGGGGCATGACTCCTGTCTTTGCTAAGACAGGAGTCATGTTAATGGGGGTTGGGCGCCAAAAAAAAAATTGGCGCAAATCGGGTTAAGACGTTTTTTTTGCCTCAGCCTGACTTGCCCCATTTTAGGACGCCCAAACACCATTTTTCCCTACGCCGGCGCTGCCTGGCGTACGTGTTTTTTTTTCACGCACACCAGGCAGCGCCGGTCGGCTAACGCCGGCTAACGCCATTCAATAAATACGGCGCCCGCATGGCGCTTCAGAATGGCGTTAGCCGGCGCTAATTTTTTTGGCGCTAAACTGCGTTAGCGCAGTTTTGCGTCAAAAAGTATAAATATGGGCCGAAGGGCTTTATCAAGTAACTCCGCTTCCAAAATGGCGTTGGACTAAACCGCCACACCAGATGAAATAGACCTTTTATTGTAACTTTGTTACTTTTGTAAGTGTAACTTCGGTAGCAATGTACATAAGACGGCATTTGACCCACTTCCACTTGTTTCTACATACCTACAGCAGGACAGGTCTTCTATCGACATACTTGAACCTTTTCTAGTTGCTTAAAACATAACTTTTTTGTTAGGCGTTCACGTCGAGTTCACAGAGCACTATTTATGTGTCACCACAATGTTAACTGTCTTACTATAATGTCAAGTACTTATGTACACTTAATTATGCTGCTCCTTTATATATATTTCTTCCCTATGGGATTTTTGGCATTATATTAGGACATTATATTTTGTATTTTATCTTGTCTTCAATCTTTCTTCCAATTTAGTTAAGAAAGTTGTTTATTATTTTTGGGTTACATTAATGAGGATATAGGAAAGCCCAAACACATACCTCTCTTTTAGTGTAACTAATGTTATTTTCTCTTGCTTGAATTACATATGTACTAATACAATAGATTGAAAAATATGTATGTTCAAAGGCTAAAAATGCGGTGCGTTTGTACTTACAGCCTTATATTTTTATTCAGAATGATTGTACCAATGGAAATGTAGAAGTTCAACCAAGAACATGTCTTTTTGGAATGTCCTGGTCTAAAATGTAGTTTCACTTGTAATTTACACTTACTTCTTACTTTCTATTTGTCACTAAACATGTTAATTCCAGGGATAAGTATTCACTTTTTCTTTTCATTTTCCCTTTAATTTTCTCCTTAGTTTATTCGGGTCTTGGTTTCAGTAGACATTTACTTATAAGTATGCATCCTTCCTTTTTTGGACACTCTGATTCCAACTAATAGGTCACAGAGGTGGACTATATTGTGATTTGTTATCTACCTACTTACCTTTCTCTCTTCTTGCATTTGAATTTCTGGGATAAGGAACTGATTCTTAGTTTACCTTCTTTTTCTTATACTTTTTCTATAGCTCATTATAATTGAATCAATGACTACTTCATTGCAGCCTTGAAAAAGCCTTGGGTTAACCAACCAAACAAAAGGGGCGAAATACATGTCGGCTGTTCCTTACCAAATGTCAAAGACTTCTATTCCTATGACTTCTTTTCTAGGCTTCAAGACCTCTCATGTGGAATGCTACGACAGTGAAGATTTGATATTATAAATAAATTAAACTTTCTTGAAAAGAATGATGAAATGACTTCAAGCTTGATTTCAATAGGATGAAACTTTGATAACTGATTTTCTGAGTGGGTTATACTATCATCTGGAAATTTATATCTATAACTCTGCCAATACTTGGCTTATGAACATTGCAACAAATCTAAGTAGCACAATAATGACATCTTTGTCATTTGACAGTACAATGACTCAATTGGAATCATTTCGAACAGTCCACTCAACATGTGGCACAACATGAAGGTCACCTTTCTCCAATTTGCTGTTAAGTTTTTAAAATATATATATCCTGTACCTTCTGAATATCTCTCTGCAGGCACCAACTCCTGATTGACAATCATTCCACGTGCAATAATTTGAAATTCAGGCCCATATTTATACTTTTTTAGCGTGGCGTTTGTGCTGCTTTTTGACGCAAAAGCTGCGCAAACTTGCCAAATAGTATTGTATTTTGTAAGTTTGGACCGTTTTTGTGTCAAAAAGCGGTGCAAACGCAGCGCTTAAAAAGTATAAATATGGGCCTCAGTGTTCACTGAAGCATCAGCAATGTTTTGGCAAGTTAACATCTCCAAATTCATCATGTTCAATGTTGATGACCAGAATCTATCAAGTTGCCAGGTATAGGTGTCAAATATTTGATGCAGGCAAGGTCAATTGTTCCACTTGTAAACATTCATCTGATTCTCTCACATTCTTTGTGTGAGAGGACGGTTCCGACTATCTAGTTCGACCTGATTTATCACTTTGGATCACCTGGTTTTTCACCTTTTACTGTGAGAGAGCCTCATAGTTGGGGACTCACCCAGAGTAAACTTGTGGTAAAATGGACTGCTGTGATTCCTGGTATGCACATTCCAAGAACTGCGCTTAGGAAGCCTGGCGTAGAAAGAACTATGCAGAGTGGGTGATGACCTGGAGTAGGCCTCATGAGATGGGTATACACATTTGAGGGATAGTCAGTGTGCTTACTGTCTTTTCACTGTAGGGACACTCTATTAAATGTCAACGTCAGTGTGCTTACTGTCTTTTTACTGTAAGGACACTCCAGTAAATATCAATAGAAAGTATGACCTAGGATGCAACTCCAGTCCCCTTGGGTCCACCGAGTTCAGAGTAACACCAATGTACACTGTAATCTGTATGAAAAGAATAGTGCAGTAGGTTACAAAGGCATTGCTGTACAACTTATAGGTCATCCAGGAATGTCATATTTCTCTGGCTCAGCTCAGGATTAGGGCCAATTATTGCTCTGTCCAAAGAGGCCCTGGATGGAATGTCCGAGAGGAGAGGCTGAGACTTTCAGAGCACATGTGGCACTAACTTCTGGATAACACAATTTTGAGCTATCCCAGAAGACTGTCAGGAAGGAGGGAACAGCGGCCAGGAAGTTATGTGGCACATCTGGATTGACCAGAGGTGAAGGCCTGCTGGACACTTCCGCCCCACTTAAAAGGTCTTGCACAGTGGAGAGCTATCTCTCTTGGCTGTGCTTCACTGCAGGACACTGGGACTGAAGACGGGCTTCATGGACAACTGTAAAGAAGTACCCCTTGAGGAATGGCACAGGGAGTCAGTGGGACTGGCTTCCTACAATTTGGGAACCTTCCAGGACAGTACACCTAATTAAAGTGCTCCTGGTGGCAAGGACTCACGACCAGGAGCGAAATGACAACAAGATCATCAAAATCGGCCCTTGGGGGCCAGAGGTATCACAAGAAGAAGGTCTGCGACTTTTGACCTTTTCAAAGCAAGCGGCTAAGCATGTGGGGTTTTGTCACTGCTCCGGTCGCTGCCCCCAGGGTTGGCCAGGGGGCTGTCCCCAAAAAAAAGAGGAGCTGGGAGAGTGCCATAACACTCCCCCTGTCACAGAAGGAGGGTCCCTGAACCCCATCACATGGCCCCTGGAGACTGGCACACTCATGAGCAAAAAGAGAGGGGGGCACCATCGTGCTACCCCCACTTGCTGCAATGGTGAGGGGGTCACGGGCCACATCCAGGAGCCTCATGCGGCCAAAGACAAGCCGGGGAGCGCCATTACGCTCCCCACAAAGATATGGGTGGGGCTATCGCCTGAAGCAAAGTCAGGGAGCGAGATTGCACTCCCTGTGAAAACTGTATAAAGGGGCCCACCATGAAGGAAGGTTGGGGGCGCCGTCGCACCCCCTGCGAAGATGGCTGCCAGCTGTGAGAGGGTCCAGTGGCCATAGAAGAAGCAAGGGAGCACCATTGCACTCCCTGTGAAAATCATCCTGGGGCCCCACACAGAACTGCAAAGTCCGGGGAGCCGCCACTCCCCAGTGAAGATTGTCCAGGGGCCCTGGACCCCATCCCAGGGCCCCACACCAAAAGAAAAGCTGGGGAGCACCTTTGCGCTACCCGTGAAGATGGTTGCGGAGGTGGGAGCACAGGACCAATCCCTGGGCCCCACAGTAGGAAGGCTCACCCGGGTGGCCGCTGTCCCCCCTCCCAGTGCGTGTGTCACTGGTGGGAGCAGGAAGGACTGGGCCACAGTGCACGTCTGCCAGCAGAAGCGGGCAGACCAAAGAGTGACTGCTGGCTTCCTTGGCAGGCAGAGGAGCCAGCAAGGGCAGCTGGGGGTGGGCTCCCCAAGCTGCCCTCCAATGAGGAGGCATGTCAGGGGTGTCTGGGTGAGACCGGACACCCCCGAACCTGAAGGCAGCCGTGGGTTGGCTCCCCTAGCTGCCCTCCAACGAGGTAGCCTGACAGTGATGTCCGCATGGGGCCAGACAGCTTCAAACAAAAGGACCATGGTGCGATGCTGCAGAGCAAAAATGGCAGATGGAAGTGAAGCAGCTCTCCCTGGCACAGCGACAAAGCCGCTCATCAACTATGCAAACCACCCCACAATGCCTTGCAAAGCACCACATTTACCCCAGCTCCGTTTTCAGCTTGTAGTGGTCCCAGGAAGATGGGGTCACCACCAACAGAATGCCCACGGACAGGGGGAGCTGTAGGAGTAGCGCAGCCTCCCCCCGACTCAAAGTTTTTCGTCCCCACCCTAGGTAGTGTGAGACAAAAGAATTATAACTCTCCAAGGATTCCATGTATTCATGTGTTCCTAGCTTGTGGAATTGCAGCTTCTAGGATTGAAAAGCTGTAAATGCAAGAGCCTATACACCACCAATTGAATTGACCACATGTTAGACTCGAGGTATTCTGGGACTGTGTGGTCTCAGTATGGAGACCAATAGTATGGCTTGTGAAAAGTCATATGACAAAGCATTCTCTAGGGGGGCAAGATGGTGTTACACAATGTTTATCAAGAGTAATCTGAAAGCAACCCTAATAGCACAAAGTATTCCAAAACGCATATACAGGTTCTACTTCATGCTTATTTGAGTAATGAGACTGACAGCCACCACCATTTATCAAAGTAGATGTACTTTATTGCAAGATTTAGGTGCTCTTACTCCAAGTTACAGTCAAATATTCCCGTGGGATACAAGTAAATGTTTTGCCATGTGGTTTGTTGGGTTATAGTTTCCCTCAGGGGGAGACCAGAATGATTACGCAATTTCATCCAAAAGTAATTCCATCAACTTGTGTATACTTGTAAATTGTTGCATAGTATTGAGTAGTGTGTGTGTCATAAATGTACTTTTACTTTATCAAAAGAAAATGCACAGACTGGACAATCATTATTGACTGTTATTCTTGTGTGCACATGAATGGCGATTACTAGCCCACCTCACCTCCCTTAAGTAAGCCTTGGACAGCTCTGCTACCCTATGAGAGTCAAGCACTATAATGGAGTGTTTGGTTCCCAGTGGTGGTTGAGTGTGGACCCATTACTTGTGCAGGCCACACAACTAATGACCCACCTTCCAACACTTTGACAGATAGTTCAAGATAACTGTCAAAGGCAATGTGTTGTTCTTGCAAGGTGCACACTGAGTTTGATATCTGTAGAATAGTCTGAATGATCTCTCCAATGTTTTCCACGGATAAAATCTTGACCATTCAAAAATTGTGACATATAGTCTACAGCAACAGTAGTTTTCAATGAGAACACCTTTTTGAATTGAAATTCTTCAGGTAAAAGTTGTTGTCAAGCTCCTGTACATGTTTGTGCTTCACTGGTTTGGTTGCATCATCTCCATGAAATAACTTGTTTGTTGGAAGAAGATCATGCAACAGAATGTCCTGGATAAATTCACCCCTTTCTTTTGCTACATCCATCTCTCTATGTACTTGTAAAAGTTGTTTTTGTAACCTGTTTTGTAGTGGCTGGTTGGGTGAAACTCTTACTATGGCAATTAAAGTGTGAAAGTTTAGCTTTAGTTGTTATGCCAAACAGCCTTTTCTCTTTCAATACAAATCTCTCCTACTTTAATTTTTCATATAGTTTCAATCCATGTTCCAGGACATTTAGTAGACATGTATTTATATTGTTATCCACATATTGTTTGGTCACAAAGTTGTGTAGTCACACAGGCTAGATTTTTCAAATGGGTTTCCTTGCTGCTGTATGAAATGAAGATAGCTGTCAACAAGTTTATTAAAACTTACCCCTCTCTTTGCCAAAAACTTCTTGGTGAGGAACAGTTTCACGATGGACCTTTAATTTTGATTTTTTTCATCTTTCTGAAAACATTGCAAATAGAAAGGATTTCATGGTAAACTCATTGCCATTGAGCATCATATTCACTTTTGTCTGACCAACAATTCCTTTAGAGCCTTTCTTTGATCTCTGGATTGTCTGTTCCAGTTTCATATCTGAAGCCACAGCAATGAACCTTCCCTGTTGTTCACCTCAAAATATCTGTGGATACATTTTCTGTAGAGGTATGGTTTTTCCACCTCTATCTTCTTCACTCTCTTCAAATACAGGGCACATATCTCAGGTAGTTTATGCAATTGAATTCATGAAACAAAGTAGTCAGTGATTCCACAGGCTTCACGTGCAGCTCCCAATCACTTTCTCGATCAGCATGTACCAAGTTTTTCACTAGAGGTATCATGTGTAAAACATTTCCCCAGTACTTGCAAAGTTCTGATTTTTCCTTGCACTCTTTGACAAACTCCGCAATCTTGGTTTTCAGTTTTTCTAATTTTGAACGAGGGGTAAGATTTATGGAAAGTGGCGCTGCACAGGGTGCAGCGCCACTTTCCCTGGGCCTCTTAGCTCCCTTCTACAGGCACTATCTGTGCGTTGTATTTAAAATATGCTGCACCATGGAGCAGGGTAGGGAGTGCCCCCTTTGCATTCATTATGCCTGGCACAGGCATAATGTAGCGCAAAGGGTTACAAAGTGGCACAATGCATGCATTGTGCCACTTTGTAAATATGGTGCTAGGATTTTGGTCTCGTTGGGCTACATTAGTGTAAACAAAATGATGCTAATGTGGCACAAGGTGGTGCTAGGGGCTAATAAATATGCCCCCAAGTGCATTGAACATTGCCTGACTTTGCATTCTGTCTTTTCAATGAAATGCACCCAGTGCCTTGTTCACTTCTGAGATAAGATATGCAAAACCTAATTTGTCATTTTTGTTCCAGGAAGCATTCCCACACAATGTTTCTATAGCCTCAGATTTGATGAGCATACCTTGTAACAAACAAGCATAATGAGTTCCGCTCAATACTGACTGAACACTTTTGCTTCCAAAGATTTCAGCCTCAATAAGTGCATCTTGAATGCCACATCCATTGAGATAACTTCCTGCACACTGAACATTCTGTCTTGTGGAAAATGCTGATCATTGGATAAAGATCATCAAATTCTACTAGATTGCTCATAAAAATGTCAGCTACAATACCAAAAGCACCTTCATCAGAGAAAATTGGCAGGATAGGATGGGCTTCAAGATGAGCACGCACATATTGGAAATTGTTTAGAGCTGTGTGTATTGTTGCGAGATTTGTAACTGGAAATGGTAAAAACCCAATCTTCTTCAGAGGGATGGTATTCTGGGAGGTCAGAGCATGAATTCCAGCCCCTGGAGGAACTGGCTTTTCTTCATCCTTCAGTCCGCACCAAATAAGCGATATGATGAATTCAGTTCAATCAGATTTGCGGACCAGAGCATCAGGTAGAATAGGATCCATGTCCTCTGACACTTTTAAACTTTCTGGTAAACTGGAAATGTTAATGGTTTGTAGTGATTTTGCACACATTGGCAAGGCAGTTGGGTTATAAGTTTGCACCTCCGTTTGTTTATGTCTACAGCTGACACAGCTTGTTTTCCAACAGCTACTTCATTAGTACAGTGTTGAAAAAGAACCATGGCTGTATCATGTATGCCACATATTCCACACAAAGAAGAGCTGTTTTCAAAATCAAAATTATCAAGAGCAGAAATTGTAAATCCTTTCCAACTAAAATGTGCTGTCGGATTCACAAGATTTTATGGCATGAGCTGCTAATAAAGTCCTGCTTCATAATATGTCATTATAATTTGTTTATTCACCAATCCTATTCAGTGAAGTGATTAGCTCTCTACTTTTGCACTTGTCATACATAAAGTGGGCAGTCATCATGTGTAGCAGAGTTTTCTTTTTGCCTTTATGTAATTGTTAAAGCATGATTTGGAAAACAAAGTGCATTTGCATAGCATAGGCCTGTCAGTTCATGGGATTGCCTTACACTTCTTCGCTTATATCTTCAAAGCCATCATCAATGTTGACGGCTTCTGTTCTGAACTCAAGAACTTTAGTTTCTAATAGTTTTACTTTGCTGATGTTAAACAATGATGTAAATAATGTTAAGACAAGGCATTTTTGTTGACTCCCAGGATTTGCGGAGCTCTGGGGCATCATAAAATTTGTCATTCAGTCCAAAATCTAAATCTTTCAGGAAATTTCTAAAATGGTTCATGCTGATTTTACTGCATCCTGTGGTCTTATTTTGGCAGCAAGAACTTCAGGAGTCAAATCATCTGAGAACACCATATGTGGCTTATTCTTTTTGTTAGACTGACAAAAACAAATTCTGCCATTGTATATTCTCACCAGAAAAACCTTAATTTAATTATTATGGGTCAATATAGTTACATCAATGTTGACCATTATTTCTCTGATCCCACTGACTGTGAACCCATAGCCAGCACTCAAGAGTGGCTTTAAAACTTAATTTGCTTTTTCAAAGAGTGCAAACTTGACTGAAGACTCATGGTTACGCTGCTTCTTGGAGCTCATTGTACATTCATATTTTCCAATGTATGCGTGCATGCAGCTAGGATGGGCATATAAATCTGCTTCAAATACATTCACTTTGCTGTGTAGGTCAGCTACAAGGCTGAAAACGTAATCTTGGAAGAAACTAGCTGCACATAAAAACATGTTTGCTGTTTGAGACTCACATAATCTGTACTTTGGTCTTTCATCAATCCCTTTGGCCCTTGTTCTGGCTAAACCACAGATAACACATTGAAGACCCTCTGCCTTTTGATCAGTTGTTGCAAGTGGACGAGGAGTAGGCATCAATTTTCTATGTGGGTGGGCATTGGGTTTGGTTGTTGTCGCATTCTCAGATAACTCAGGTTCTTTTTGTGATTCACTGGTTCCTGCTATTTTTTGACAATTTTTTTCAAGGCTTCTTTTTCATTGTATACAACATGTAGCACTTATTGTTACAATGATCAAATATTTGATCCTCTTCAACCATCAGCTTCAACCTTTTGTGAACTTCATCTTGCCGTATTCAAGCTCTCTTCTGCCCAGCCACATTTGATGTTAGCTTTTCTTTCAGAATAGTTTAGCAAATGACACTATTTTTATTGAAGGAGTCCACAGATTTTGTAGCTAGCAACACTCTGTCAGGAAACTATGGGGGTCATTCTAAGTCTGGCGGGCGGCAGAGGCCGCCCGCCAGACTTCCCCCCTCCAAAATACTGCTCCGCGGTCGCAAGACCGCTGAGGGTATTTTGGCTTTTGCACTGGGCTGGCGGGCGACCGCCAAAAGGCCGCCCGCCAGCCCAGTGCAAAAACCCTTCCCACTAGGACGCCGGCTCAGAACACACCACTCCCACACACCCAATACAATATAAAACACCCCCCCCACATCACCCACAAACCCCTACGACCACAATTGTGACAGAAGGCCAGAGAGAGACACCACAATCTATAACCAAGCATCCACAGGCACTCAACACCATCACCCACATAACATCCACGCACCTCACACAACACACCACTAAATATCAGCCCACATATCACAACACACACAACCCCACACATCACCCACACCACCCTATGGCACAGCAAAGGCACCCCAGGTTCTCTGAGGAGAAGCTCAGGGTCATGGTGGAGGAAATCATCCGGGTAGAGCCACAGCTATTTGGATCACAGGTGCAGCACACCTCCATAGCTAGGAAGATGGAGCTATGGCGAAGAATAGTGGACAGGGTCAACGCAGTGGGACAGCACCCAAGAAATAGGGATGACATCAGGAAGAGGAGGAATGACCAACGGGGGAAGGTGTGTTCTGTGGTCTCCAGACACCAGATTGCGGTTCAGAGGACTGGCGGCAGACCCCCACACACCCACCCAACAGCCATCCACCTCCGGACAGTCTCCAGCGCATGCACCTTCACCCAAAGTCACCAAACGGACACCTCCTACAACCACAACCTCTTTCTCCACTCCCAAACCCCCACCATCTACCCGTCCCAGTGTTCCTAAGAAACTTTTTCTGGCCACCCTTGACCTCTTTCCCTCACCTTCCCCACCCTATCACTCTCCAGGTCCCAACCTAGCACCTCAGCCACATCGGCGGGATCAGTGGTGCCAGTAGTCACCGGATTCTGGAGTGCACCAGGCAGCAGGGCAGCCAGTGTGGCAAGGAGCCACAGCACGGACAGTCCCCCACCTGTCAAGCATCAAAAGTTGGCCAGTGCCCGTCGGGAGAGGGGGAAGACAACAGCCACCAAAGCTGCTCCCAGGGGTACAGGTGGGAGTGTGGAGTCAGCTGCGACACCTTCCAAGGTGGGGAAGGGGCACAAGAAACCCAGCAAGTCTGGGAAGAACAGCACAGCAGAGAAGATCGCCATCAGCCCCGCTGCCCAGAAGCCGGCCAGCAGCAGGCCCGCTGCCCCAGACAGGACCGACAGCAGCAGCCCCGCTGCCCCAAACAGGACCGCCAGCAGCAGCCCCGCTGCCCCAGACAGGACCGCCAGCAGCAGCCCACTGCCCAGGAGGCGACCGCCAGCAGCCCTGCTGCCCCAGACAGGATCGCCAGCAGCAGCCCCTCTGCCCAGGAGCCGGCCAGCAGCAGCCCCGCTGCCCAAAACAGGACCGCCAGCAGCTGAAGCGCTGCCAAAGACACGCCGCCACAAGCACCGCTGCCAAAGACACTGCCGTCACAAGCACCGCTGCCAAGACACCGCCGCCACAAGCACCGCTGCCAAGGACACCGCCGCCACAAGCACCGCTGCCAAAGACACCGCCGCCACAAGCACCACAGGCCCATGAGCGCCAAAAGCACTGATGCTACTGAGGCCGCCACGAGCAGGATGAAGCACTCTGGGCACAAAGCCCCCTCCAGAACCAGTGGACATTCACATCCACTACCTCTGGCCTTGGCAGGATGGAGCACTCTGGCCACAAAGCCCCCTCCAGAACCAGTGGAGATTCACATCCACTACCTCTGTCCTTGGCAGGATGAAGCACTCTGGGCACAAAGCCCCCTCCAGAAACCAGTGGAGAATGTTATCAACTTGAAAGACTGTGGCTTTGCACTCCCCAGGATTGAACAGTGGACAACCCACCCACTGTAGACACTTGTGAGACTGTGGCTTTGCACTCCCCAGGATTGAACAGTGGGCAAACCACCCACTGTAGAGACTTGAGAGACTGTGGCTTTGCACTCCCCAGGATTGAACAGTGGGCGTGGGGCCCCCTCGTGGATTTGGCGTCGTGCACTCAACCGGCTGAGGTGTCCACCCTTTCCCTTCCCCCTGAGGTGCCTGTTTTATTTCTATCTGATGCCCCTGCAGTGTTCTCTCCGTCTTGTTCGGGTATCTTTTGTGGGCCTCGCCCATGCAGTGTGGGCCCAGTGGTCCACGAACTTTAAGGGTGGAATACATTGGACTAATATTCTTTGTGTATATATTTGTAAATAGTGTATGTATATTATTTGACTACTGAGTTTTAATATATTACAATCGTTCACCTCATTTCCTTTTGTCTTTGCATTCTTTCAGGGGGGTTGGGGAGTGTAACTGTAATGTATCATGCTGTATTAGTGTGTGTGTTGTCGTGGGTGAGGGTGGGGGTGGGGGTGGGGGTGTTGCGTGTGTGTGCCACTTTTTTTTCCTTCTCTCCTCCCCTGTGTTGTAGGTGCAGTACTCACTGTGGTCTTCGCCGCTGGCGTTCGTGCTCCTGGTAGAGGAGCAAGAAGATAAAGGCTGGAAAAATGTGGAGCTCTGGTTCCATGGTGTCCTGGTTCCTCGTGGGGTGTGCAGAGGTGAGCATTTTCCCTTCGAAGTCCTGTTTCTGCTGTGTTTTTGTTCACGGTGAATCCGCCCCGGAAAAGGTGGCGGATTGGTAGGTTGTGATACTGTGGGCGGTACATTGTCCTCCGCCTGTCTGTGGCAGTGACCGCCATGCTGCTTGTTTGTACCGCCGTGGCAGTCGGAGTGTTAAAGGGGCTGTCTTTGTTGGCGGTTTCCGCCACGGTCGTGATTCCATTTTTCCGCCGGCCTGTTGGCGGTCTTACCGCCGTTTTAACACCGACCGCCAGGGTTGTAATGACCACCATAGTGTCGTACAGTGTAGTGGCACAGACTACATTTGTGTAGAGCGCAGTGGCTTAGAGAGTATTGGTTTTGAGTAAAGTGGTGTAGAGTGCATTGGCATAGAGTGCAGTTGGGTAGAGTAGAGTGTCGCTTTGTATATTGGAAATAATATGACCTGGAATGGAGTGTACTAGAGTCGTGTAGGGTAGACTGTTTTAGAGTAGAGTGAAGCAGCATAGAGGCATTGGCATAGAGTTCAGTGTGGTAGAGTGCAATGCTGCAGAGTAGATTAGAGCGCCTTACACTGGATTGGAATAGAGTGCAGTAGCAAAGAGTGCAGTGATGCACATTACAGTAGTGTGGGGTAGAGTGCATTGGCATAGAGTAGAGTAGTGTAGAGCAGCATTGAGTGAAGTGGCGTAGAGCAGACTGACATAGAGTAGAGTGCAGTGACACAATGTGAAGTGGCATAGTTTGGAGTAGTACAGAGAATAGCGCAGTGATGCTGTCTGAAGAGGTGTGGACTGGAGTGGTGTAGGATGGAGTGGTGCAGAGTAGAGTGCAGTGTCATGGAGTAGGGCAGATTTGAGTAGGGTAAAGTGGAGTATACATGGCGTTGTATTGCACTGCCTTCCGAAACAACTCATTTTCAAAATGAGCATTACATTTGCACAGCCATACAGTTTTACTGATAAAAGTATACAGCACACAAATGATAATGTGTGGAAATGTCATCCCCTAGTGTAGCGATTTATTTTGATAGTATTAAAATATTTGTTTCCACCACAATCCGAATGGCCCAAATATGTGCTTCATTTGTGTTTTCCATCTTTCAAATATACGCACAGTTTGTTTATGGGCCTTTAATTGTTGTTTTGTACTATGAAAAAAATAACATTGTTTAGCACACCTCAAGTAGCCAGCATGATTGTCACATAAATACTCTCATTTTGAAGTTAGAGAAAGAAATGCAAACACCAAGCTCCCCGGAAGACAACATGGCATTGACCTCTGTCTTTGAATGAACAGCAAAGAACAAGAACATAAGAACAAGATTTAGAGGCCTGCTTAAAGAAATTCAGTGCTGGTGGAGGAATACAGTAAATAGACTTTGGGCAAGGGAAGGGATGAACTCAAGTTGGGAAACTGAAAACAAATAAAACCAACAAATAGAAAGCAAGCAAATAAAAGTTACAAACCACAAAGCCAATGGTAAGCACTGGGTGGAATACATTTGCAGGGAAGCTTCTTGAATGTCCTGAAGATGTTTTTGCCATCTAGACAGCTGAGCTGTCTGTGTATGCTTCGATCCAAAAAATGACACCGCTGCTTCTGAATTCATTCATATTTGAAGGAGTCTCCTCAAACTGGTCAAAGAAAAATAAAGTGAGCACTTACAATCACTCGAAAAACATTAACAATACCCTTTAGGGGTATCAGAACTTCTGATTCATGCTAACATCTGTGGCAACCACAGAGCCCTGGGTTTCTCAGCAAAAGAATACAAGGTTTAATAGAATCTTTATTGAGGCTGGTAAGCCGAATAAAACTGAAGCTGATATGGAAAGTCAAACACCTCAGAGTGAGATGGGAAATACTGACAAGATCCTACAAACACTGAATATTCTATAGCCAGACTTGTAACACAACTATTTAATAGAAAAGTACATTATGGAGCATGCTGGTTCAGGCCCTGTCCTGTCCACTCAAATGTAGTAATGGTGAAAGCTGATATATACTGAAGCACCCTGAAAACTGGGATTCTAAGGATTGGAAACAATTGTCCTAGAACATTTAACCATGTGGATTACATATAGCAAGCATGTTATCAAATTTGAGAAGTCTTGAAAGCCAAGACACTATTTTACTGAGAGGCTGATGGTTTCAGGGATAGATGGGGTTAATTTCAATGGTAAGATGCTGATAATATGTTGCTACCAATAAATTATGCCAAAAGATGCATGTCCTGGACATTTGAGAACTAAAAGAAAAGACATCTTAATATCATTAGCCTGTGTCCAAATGATAAATAATGAATGATTACAGTTGATTTAAAAAAGGAACCAGATTGGCAGTAGGAGTACCCAGGTTTTCCTCTGCTTCTGATATTTCAGAAACCCGTAATTTTAAGGTACTGTGTATTGTACACCTCTCTGTGCTCCAACCTTTCTATCACAGAGGATTATTTTTCATCTGCTCAAAAGAGCCCTCCACTCATTGCAATAGCATCTTCTTCATGTCCCCAAATTCAATCAATCTAATTTGGGTGGATGAAGCTTCTCAGTAGGCTTCCTAACTCTGGAACAATCTTCCTAAATTTCTCCAACTCTGTTCAAACCATCGTACTTTCAGAAAAGAACTTAAAACTTTTCGGCTTTAACCATCTGCTTTCTTCAACATGGATCCATCTGTCAATATCAGAATATATGTGGGTGTCAGATGCGCTTTACAAAAAGTCCTTAACATAACATAAGATGACACAAGATAGGATAAGGTACAATTAAATAAGAAAGATAATATAATGTAAAGTAACATAACATAATATTAGTTGCAGCTGTTTTTCTGGCACAGTGTTGTATTACATTGAAGGTGCCCTCGACTCCCTGGAAAAAGGAATGGTTCCAGTAGCTGCTATTTAAGCCAAGAAATAGTTTAGGATACAAGAACACTTGGCAAATGCCTCAAACTAACTTAACCAAACCACTGAGGGAGTGGGTCTAAAATCAAGCCTTGAAAATGTGTTCATAATATTTGTTCTCCAAGCACAAAGAGTGAGTGTAGTGAGTTTAAACATTTACAGGATGATATGGGTGGAAATTACATATATGACAATAAGTCAGAATAGAGATATCATTTCTACTCCCATTTCCCAATGTTGTGTTGAATACAGAGGACATTCTAGAAGTATGCTACCCAATCAAATCCTGAGCTTATATGAGCTGGAAATATCTGGTCACTCAACATGATTGTGTTATAATGTGGACTGGAGCCTTGCCCAGTTCAACCTCATCTATGTACATTGCTTTGTCATCTGAAATGGAATAGTGTACATGTCGTCAATGGAATGGTGAACAAGTAAGCCTTATGCTATAGTAAGGTTCTAAGGTGGTTGAGGAGGAGCTAGAAGCTGTTAGTGGCTGGCTTGCTAGGCATTGGATTTTCTCTGCTGATTCAACTTCCCAGAAATATTACACAAACTCCTTAATCTGTTCTGTGGGGAATCACAACATATTTGGTGAACAAGATGGGAGTGCCAGAAGCCTGTGGACAGAAGTGACCTCTACACTACATTGCCGGGAACTCCTGTGTCACCATTTTGATCACCACTGTGTTAGGCCTCAATGATTAATCAACCCTTTGCTACCACATTTCCAGTGGTGTTTTTCCACATATAAATTGACTGCCTCTTAGAGTCCCTTCATCTCAGGCCTTTCCCCGTGCATGGAACTATTGATAGCTTTGAGCAGGAGCGCCATTTTCTGCCCGGCCCATGCTTACTCGAGCACCGTCTCAGAACTAGAGCAACCTCATGCTAGTGTTAGCAACAGCAGCACCAGCTCTCCAATGCGGGCAGAATGCTGCTGTCTAGCTCGCTCTGCCTCAGGCTATTCATCGCCTCAGGCACGTCAGAACCTTATCAGAAATGTGTGGCCCCATCCACCAGGATCCTACATCCAAAGAGAAATCACAGCCACAAGATTACAGACCTTTTCGTTGCAGCGCAACATTTGTCACCATTCTGTTTAACAATACTGGCAAATAAATACCGAACAGGGAACTCAGTGCTGTTAGCAGCTTTCAAAAGCACTCACGCTTGTTCCCTCCCTCCTGCATCTTCTCAGTGTTTAAGGCACCATATCTGGGGAGATCTTTGCAGCACTGTTGTACTCTATGATTTAAGCTGTACGCTCTCTGTCCCCCAGCGCCACCTAGTGTCAATTCATTCTGCTTCTAGTGTTGCAGCATGGGGATCCACCATCTGAGTGGGAAGATTGTGTAGAAACATTTGAACATTCTCTGGTGGCACTTGAGGGCATAAGTGTTACTCCTCTCAGAAGACCGCATTGTTAATAGGGTGTTTGAGCACAGAGGGGCAACATGTGTTCAAATATTCACCACAACTGTTTGATGGGGATGGTGATGAATTCAAGGATGTGTACAAAGAAGCAAAGTTGCAGTTTTCAAACGAATTTGCAAAGACTGTGAAAATAGTGATGCAGCGCCACAAGTTTACACGCAGCCACCAAAACCACTTGAGTCTGTTGATGACTTTGCGGCGAGATTGAGGGAGTTGGCGGCTAGATGAAATTTGGGCCGATGACATAGGAGATTCTTAGAGATATAATTATATTTTGTAAGTTTACACCACTTTTGCGTCAAAACATTATGCAAAGGCGGTGCTAACCTTCCATAATTCAATCCCTTGGTGTATCAAATGCTGCTCATAACAAAGGGGAAGAGCAAAGACTGCAGAGACGTTGCATGACTCTAAGCACTTGACAGCATTCATCACTACTGAGGGGGTCTTTCAGATAAACTTCAGTTTGACTTCAGTGTGACTTGCCTTCTGTGGCAAATCGTTTTCAGATGTTGATTTCTAATGGTTGTCCAGGATCAGTAATGTGGTGTTCTTTCAGGATGAAATAATGGTGAACACTTAACTGCCCACAATAGCATATTATGAGAAGTTATGACTCAATTAGCTAAGGCAGGACACGATTGGCGGAAGAAAAATGTAAATTCTTGGTACAAGAGGTTGAGTATTTGTGGTAACTCATTGCTGGAGAGGGTGTCAAGCTCAAAATGAACTTAGTCAGTGCCATAGTACATTCTGAGGTACCAGATGACCAGGACAAACTTTATTCCTTTATGGGACTTGTAGAGTCTTCTCAAAGTGTGTGAATAATTTTGCTTGCAAATCAGAACCATTGCAAGAACTTCTGAGGAAGGGGAGGATGTTTGGTTGGAGTGAAGCTGAAATAACAGCTTTTGAACAGATTAAGGGCAATATTGCTAATGCTGACATTTTATTTCAGTTTCAATGTGGTATCAAGAAATTTCTCACTATAGGTTTTAGTGCTGTTGGAACTGGAGCATTACTTTCCCAAATTCATGGGAAGCTAGACAAGACCATAGCCTTTGTGTCTTGTTCACTGGCAGAGGCAGAAAGGAACTACTCCATCATTCAGTGAGAGGCATTCACTGCTGCATGGGCAACCTATTTCTTTTGTACCATCATTTGGGGGAAGAAGGTGGTGCTCAAGATGGACCACAAAACCTTACTTAAAGTTTTGAGAGCAAATAGCACATAAAATTGTTCTTGGCCTTTGGCTAGGCTGGCGGTCAAAATGCAGGATTACGATTGTTGTGTAGAGTGGGCACCTATTTGGGAGAACAGGGTGGCAGATTGCTTATTGAAATTGCTGGGCAAAGCTGCAGATGGGTGTGGTTTTGACACTAAGGAGGTTTGTAGCAGATGTGGAAGATGCTATTCAAGGTTGACATGAATGTGTGTCCATGGAGAAGTGGTTGAATGCAATGGATGATGATGAAGCACTTAAGGCAGTAATGAATAGGATCAAGAGGTGGTGTAAGGAGAGAGAGCCCCTATCCCAATGCTGTGACACCTTTCCACAAGGTGGCAGAGGAATTGTCATTATATGGGAACAAGCTCATCCTAAGAGGTGAAAGGTTTGTGCCACCTGCTGCAGTAAGGGTCAAACTTAAGTGTTTGGTGCACAAAGGTCAGATGGGTCAGACACTTACACTCAAAGCCCGAAGAAGAATTTTTTGTGGCCCATGATTGTGAGTGAAGTCAAGGAATGGGTATAGAGGTGCAAAGAATACCAGAAGTCTGAAAAGAGGTTGAGCGTACGTCTTGGTGTGTTTGGGAGTGAGCAGCATGTGTTTGAAGCAGATTATGTGTGGGAGAAGGTTAGCTTGGATTTTGTATGACGTTTTGATTTCTTGCCTGAATAAGGGAGGTTTGCAGCAGTTCTTATTGATGCCAAGACAAGATGGTTTGAGGTGGTTTTCAAGAGGGGTATAAACACGAAGTCCACCATTGCCATGTCGGGAGAAATGTTTAGAAGGGAAAGAATATATTTGAAGTTAATTACTGCCAATGGCACACAGTTCACCTCCAGTGAAATGCAAACATTTTGGGTGATATTGGTGTAAAGCATGTGTGTACCTCTTTGCATAGCCCCCCTCAAGGAAATGGTCAGTTCAAGAGAGTAAACTACATGATTAAGGGACCATGGAGTTAGCCAGCAGAGCAGGGTTGAGTGTTCAGAGTGCTGTGAAAGACATGCTATGGTCGCATCACACCACACCTAACACTGCTACTGGGAGATCTTCTTTGGCCAAGGACCAGGTTAGTTCATTTTGGTTGCGGGATGGATGCATCAAAGAAATGGTAAGAACTTCAACAGATGGTTGGGAGGAGTGCATTATTGAGGTGGTGATTGGGTGAAGGTAAAACCTGGGGGAGTGAGCCAAGGTTTGTTAAAGTTTCGGTGGTAGTGAACGAGAATGTCACAGATTACAATCCTGACATAGCCTTTTCACCGCTTCATGTCTGCATGGTTGATGCAAATTAATTATAGCGATTTTGTGAAGAATGGCAGCTGCTTTGCAGCGCTATGAAATGGTGGAACCTGTATTACCAAGATCTATATAAAAAAACATTATTCCCAGACTGCTTCAACACACACCAGACGAAGAACCCTAGAGGAGAGTGTGTGGCGTAAGGTCCAGAGCTGTCGACTTAGGAGCTGGGGAGCATAACTTGAGTCTTGGCACCGGCTCAACATCCTGAGATTTTGGGCAAATCACTTAATCTCCCCTTGCTACCAAAAATGAATGTGTTCTTGTGTAATGTAACTGGTGCTAATGTAAATCACTGTAATGCACTTGTATCTAGTTTGCGGTGTATTAAATTGCAATAAATAAATAAATAAAGTGCTCAAATACCATTGTGTTGAGTGCACTGTACATAAAACTGCATAGTAAAAAGACCCTGCAGACATTGCAAAGAAACAGCAAGATGCCTGAAAATATGGAAAGGAAAAAACTGCATATCGCCAGGAGCACAAAGCAGTGGGGCAAAAGAAAAAGTAGTGCACCACACTAAGGTACGTGCCTGATCGTGCAATAATCCGTGTTAACAGGGTCAGTCTCCAAGACTAACAAAACAGCCTCAAGGTGGGACAAAAGTAAATCATTTACCAACAACATCAAGGGAATTTTGAAAGGCAGGCCCAGGAACGAATTAAAATGATGGGCGTGAGATAGGTGTGGTTAAAGCCCAAAGAATAGATTACAACATGTCAAGAAGAGCAGCGCTTGCACATTGCTATGTTCAACCTAAAAAATTGAACCACGGCAGCTGTTCATGCAAATAGCAAATAGATCCTAATGCTTGCCTCATAAAATTGAGCATTCTGTATGAGGTATGTAGGTGTTAACAGCAAATATTAAATTAGCAGTCCAAATTAACTGCAACAAGTGACTATTGGAAAAAGTCAAATAATGGAATGCAATGAAAGTACATAGCAATGATTAGTTAGGTTGCAAATGAATGTTTTGCATCAGTTAGCAATCGTTTAGATAGAATTGGATTGACTTTTTTTGTGTCCTTACTTGTGATATAGATATATGTGGTCGCTTGGTTAATAATACGACTATGGGTACAACCCTGTGCATAGCACACAATAAGGCATGGCTGGGAAGCACCATGCTGGTGTCACTGCTGGGGGCTGCACATGCCCAACTCACTGTTGGTGGTACTGCTCCACTACAATTGCCCCACACATAGATAGTGTCATGGAAATTGACTGGTTCACAAGTTAGCTTTTTGCTGCATTTCAGTGCTCCTGGCTGGACACCCGTCATTGTGCTAGCCGGGGGAAGGATTGCTTGATGATTCTTTTATACTCAACTTTCTTGTTCAGTATTGTTCTTGTGTTGAATGCTTTAAAAATGGTATGCAGTCTGCTGGTTGATTGGGTTGGTTGGATCTGGGGGATTATGGGCCGGGGCACTGTTGGAGATGTTGTGCCACATGTTTAATATTGTATGGCTGTGTTTGGTGCTAGGGCTGGGACACAGTACCTGTTACTCACCTGGAATGTGAGGGGCTAGCTAGCTATGTGAAGTGATATCGACTACACCAGTACCTGCACAGACATGAAATTCAAGAGATCCATCTGACTGCTCCAGTGCTCAAGGGCATGCGCAGGCGATGGTGCAGCACACTGGTGGGGACCACATATTCCAAATATGCTACAGGTGCGCTTATCTGGGCTGCGCCGGTGGCGCCGTTGGAGATGTTACACACTAAGTTAGATCCAGAATGGAAGTACATGGTGTTCGAAGGAATTCTAGATGGTCTTCCTGTGTCCTCTATTTCTCTATATACTCCCAATACTAATCAGGCCCTCTTTCTGCAATTCCCTTCTCCGGCCTTGGTCCATAATGCACTAGCGCTTTGATATTGGGGGGAATTTTAACTGCATTCTAGACCTAGACTGTGACTGTTCACACCCACCAGTGCCGGGGGAGGGGTGCAATCAGTTGTGCTTACCGCGTACCTTCCACATTGGGTAACTCACATGCAGGTGAAAGATGCATGGCGTACCTTAACCCACTGCTCAGACAATATTGTTTTGACTCAGGGTTACACGATCTAAACACCATGATTGACCTTATATATTGTTGCTCAGAGGTACTTACAAAGGTCTCCTGGCCTGGGTATTTAGATTGCACCACTTTGGACCATTGCCCACTGCAACTTCAACTGACATGGGGCCACAGGTGCCCTGGTATACTTGCCTGGCACTTTCCCACAGTTGCCCTGTGGGAAGAGGCATTTCAGAAACCTTATCAGCTCATATCACCTCATACTTTGCAGACAAACAAGGGCATGGAGTCTGACCCTGGCACAGAATGGGAGGACTTTACAGTGGTCCTGCGTGGACACGTGATTAAGACAGTGTATGAAACGAGGGTGGTACTACACAGGAAATTTCACACTCTGGAAACAGAAATCCGCAGATATGAACGCTTGCTGCCAGGTGACCAGACAACAGCTTCTTCACTAGTGCAAGTGCTGCTCACCCACCAGACAGCATTGGAGCAGTTGGGGAGAGTAGATTATAAGGAATATCTGACAAGAAAGCCTGTGGAGGGTGACAAGGCTGGCAGGGCTTCTGACCTGACTCTCACGCTCTGATTCACCCAGTGTTCACATTGCCACTATTCATAGTGAGACGGGCCTCATTCTAAACACCCAAGAAGCCACTAATACCACTTTTTGCTCCTAATATGCCAAGCTCTACATAGCCCCTCATCCGGTAGACAAAATCCTAATTGGTTTGTTCCTGGCACTCTACACCTACCACACCTCCAGGCATCCCAATGAGCAGATCTTAAAGCCTGTCTCTCTGTAACAGAGACTACAGACAAGATTAAACAAATGGTGCATGGTAAGACCTACCGGAGCGGATGGCTGGCCAGTGGAATTTCACTCTACCTTTCAGCCCAAACTCACCCCCTCACTTGTTGAAGGTGTTAAACTCGGCCTTCTCAACAGGCATGCTCCCATCCTCACTCTGTTAGGCAGCTCTGGTTGTCCTACCTAAGCTGGACAGAGACGCACTATTGATAGGGTCCTGCTGCCCCCCCTCCCTATTGAACATGGACTAAAAGATTATGGGGAAGGTGTTGGTTAACCTGCTCATTCCCATAGAGCAACATATAGTGCGCGTTGATAAGAACAGGTTCATACCTGGGAGGTATACCTTCTTTAGTCTACATCACCTGTTCATGCTGATGGATTGGGCACTGTCTTTGGGTGCTAACTCCTAGGTTGCATAGCTAGATATCGAGAAGGCGCTTGACACCCTCGGATATAAATATAATTGAAGTCCTTACATGAATTGGGATAGGCCCCAAGTTCCTTCAATGGATTGCTTTACTCCACAACACCTTGCTGGCTTGGGTGAAAACTAGACATTTCATATCCAATCCGCTCACTATCAAACGCAGCACTCAATAGTATTGCCCCTTGTCCCCAGTAATATTCACACTAGCATTGGAACCCCTTGCACGTGCATTCCAAGCATGCGCCTCAGAGTTTAAGTTTAAGTTTAAGTGTAAGGGTTTTATGGAGCGCATGGCAACCCGGAGGCTTCTCAGTGCTAGAGTGAGTCTAAAGGTCTGCGAGAAGGCCTATGTTGTGAACAGTAGAGTCTTCAATTTCCTACAAAAGGAGAGTTGTAGGTCTTCTTAACGGAGCTCCAACGGAAGAGAATTCCAAAGGTTGGCTGCTCTAAAGTCAAAGGCTCAGCCTCTCCATCTTGATTTCTTGACACGTGGAATTTTGATTAGTGAAGCTGTTGAGGACCTAAGAAATCTCTGCAGAATATAAGCAATTACAATCCACCTGAGGAAGACCAGACCCTTTTTATGCAGGGCTCTGTGCACCATGCACATAGCTTTGAAGTTGATACGTTGCTCAACAGGGAGCCAGTGAAGAGAGACTAAGGCCGGTTTAGCAGAGAGGTGTCTTGGGATGTTTATGAGTAAGCAAACAGCAGCATTTTGTACTTCCTGCAGTCTCTTTAGTATGTGACAAGGAGAACTGAAGAAAAGGGCATTCCCATAGTCTAGGCGTGACATGATAAGGGCTTGGATAATAATTATTTTGGCCAAAAATGAAAGTAGCTTGAAGTCTTTCCTAAAAAGTCTTAATAGGCTGAAACAAATTGCCGCCAGTTTTTTTGAGTGATATTCCACTGTGAGGAGAGGATCCAACCAGAAGCCCAGGCTCTTTATATTCTCTTTTGATGGGAGAAGGTCTTTCAGTCCTTCTGGAACTGGAGCAGGAGGTCTAGAGAGGGTGAAATTTCCTACAAACATAATTTCTGTTTTATCATTGTTTAGTTTGAGTTTACAGTCGGCCATCCACCTGGCAGCAGCTTGGAGGCAAGATGTTAAACTTGAGGATCAGACTTGATGTTGGTAGAGAAAGAAAAGTCCAACTGGGTGTCATCAGCATAAGACACAAGGGGGAGACCGTAGGGTTCTACTATCTCACCTAATGGTGAGATATAGATGTTAAAAAGGGTAGGGCTCAGGGAGAAGCCCTGCGGTACACCACAACTGAGCGAGAAACTGTTGGAAAGAAAAGAACAGTTAAGAACTTGAAAGATCCTATCCTTAAGAAAAGAGGACATCCACTTCCATGCGATCCCCTTAATACCTACATGTGAGATTCTGTGAAGCAGCGTACTATGGTCCACGATATCACAAGCTGCACTCAGATCTCATAGGAAGATTGCGGCATATCCCCCTGAATCTAACCGTTGTTGTGTAGCTTCCATAACAGCCAGAAGGGCCGTCTCAGTGCTATGTTGAGGTCTGAATCCCATTTGAGTGTGATGAAGAAGTGTATGGTCTTCAAGAAATCCTCCCACTTGTCTATTGATATGTTTTTCGATTATTTTGGATGTTATGGGAAGGAGAGCGATAGGTCTATAATTGCTCAATAGTGTTGCATCAAGCTTATTTTTTCAGTAGAGGCTTGGCAATCGCGTGTTTCCAGTGAGGCAGTATCTGGCCTGTTGTTAAGGATTCATTAAGGACATTGGTTAGAACTGGGACTGTAATGTCAGAGCCAAGACATGGGGGGGTGCCAGGTCCAGTGGGGATCCAGATTTTATGGTGCATAGCAGTTTAGATACTATGGGGGTGATTCTTACCTTGGCGGGCGGCGGAGGCCGCCTGCCAAAGTACCCCCGCCAGAACACCGCACCGCGGTCGTCAGACCGCTGCGGTGATTCTGGGTTTTCCACTGGGCTGGCGGGTGACCGCCAAAAGGCCGCCCGCCAGCCCAGTGGAAAACAACCTTCCCACGAGGACGCCGGCTCTGAATGGAGCCGGCGGAGTGGGAAGGTGAGACGGGTGCAGTTGCACCCATCGCGAATTTCACTGCCTGCAATGCAGACAGTGAAATTCAAAGTGGGGCCCTCTTACGGGGGCCCCTGCAGTGCCCATGCCATTGGCATGGGCACTGCAGGGGCCCCCAGGGGCCCCACGACACCCCATACCGCCATCCTGTTCCTGGCGGCAGAGCTGCCAGGAACAGGATGGCGGTATGGGGTGTCAGAATCCCCATGGCGGCGCAGCGAGCTGCGCTGCCATGGCGGATTCTTTTGGGCAGCGTAAAACCAGCGGGAGACCGCCGGTTTTCCACTTCTGACCGCGTCCAAATCGCCGCGGTCAGAATGCCCTGCGGGGCACCGCCAGCCTGTTGGCGGTGCTCCCGCCAACCCTGGCGGGTCAGAATGACCCCCTATGTCTTCCGTCAGTGGCAGGAAAACTGAAAGTGAGGCTCTAGTACTAAGGACTTCATCCTGACCTCTCATATCAGCTTTCAGAGAGCACCTCTGACAAAAGGTTGCGTGAAAGTCAAGAATTTTCTGTTAGAAGAAACATGCCAACTTATTGCTATGTTCCTTGGGGGCTTCTGTCCAATCAATATGGGGCGGCTCCTGAATCATCTCTTCAAATATAAGAAAAAATCTTTTGGAGAATTAGAGGATTGTTCTATTTTGATTGCATAAAAGGAAGCCTGTGAGGCTTTGATTTCTGCATGGAAGCTCCAAATTGTTTTCCTATATTCAAGTTTGGATGTGTCATCATAAGTTTTCCTCCACTTTCTTTCAAGTTGTTTGCACTCGTTTTTTAGCTGCAGCAACTGTGGAGCGAACTATGGTGCTTTCTTTTGGGGAACAATTCTGGTGATAGTTTTTACCTGAAGTATAATATCTAGAGAGATGGAAATCCACTCATTACATTTATCTGCTGAGCATAGCGGAGAATCCAAAGGATTGAATCGAGTATTTTCAAGGATGGCAATCCATTTATTACAGTTCAATTGTGACCACTGATGACCAGTTTGCTTATTTACCTGCTGGTTTCTGGAAGCAGATGAATTGGAGAGCGTGGGCGTAATAAATAAATGGTCCGACCATAAGAGAGGGAGATGTGTCTGAGTAGATAGGTCAGAAATATTGCTGAACACCAAAGCAATTGCATGGCCTTTAGTGTGTGTGAGGCCGTTTACCAGCTGTGTCAGGTCTAGTGCTGCAAGGTCTGTCAGCAAGGTATTTGCAGCTGTATTGTTCGCCTCATCCATGTGAATGTTAAAGTCCCTGAGGATGGTAAAGTTGGAATTCCTATAGGCCAGATCTGCAACCAGTTCCAGAAGAGCCTGTATAAACCTCTCATAGGGGCCAGGGGGACGATAAATCAACACTCCTGAGAATGTAAATGTAGTGTTAACTGCTAATGAGAAAGACAAACTTTCACAATCAGGTATGTGCAAGGACTGACCGAGACATTTAATGGAATTTTTATAAAGATGGCTACACCACCACCCCTAGAGTGTGGTCGATCTAATCGATATATTAAGTAGTCTTGGAGCAACGCCAGGGCCACGTCTGGAGAAGATTCCTTGCATAGGCAGGTTTCAGTTAAAAATAAGGTCTCTGGGGCATAATCACTCAACAATGAGTAAATGTGAATGTTATGAGCATTTAAGGACCGACAATTAACTAATAAAAAATTTGCCCGCAGATTCCTTGTTTTTACCCTGGGGCTGCCATAGTCCCAGCTGAGGAGCCCATTGGCAAGTATTGCAGGCCTTGATCGGGACGGCTGGATTAAAAGAATGCCGACAGGAATCCAGGGTAGGTTTACTGAGTGCAAGGAGTTGATTAATAGAATAAAATATATTTTTTTGGTAAAAAAGGGCCTTATTTTTGGCCCCTGGCCCTGGCCGGACGGGCGCAGACGGGCTTGCCTTAGACGCGCTAGCGGTGCACCTGTTGCGCACGTCTGCCCCATAGAGACCCTTCTAAGGGGTCAGAAAGGCAGCAGGCGTTGCGACTAGACCGCCCCGCAAAATGGCGGGTCTAGTCGGACCAGCAAGAGAAGGAGAAATGGCAGTCGTAAGGACAATTGAGATTTTCCTAGCCTTGGTGTCTGAAAGGCTAGATTTTATTAAAGACACGGAGGTGAGTATTATGCTGTCTTTTCTTGCTTTAATTTTAACAGCAGCCAAGTAGAAACTACAGTTCCCAGTGAAAAAACAAACTACAAAAGTGACATCATAAAGGAACAACCAATAGGATATCGAACACCAGTACTAATATCTTAACTGCGAGCAACAAGCCCTCTTTTCTTGATGCGAAACTAAAGAGGAGAAGTAACAAACAAAATGATATAAAAAATAGAAACTAATGTCACAATGCCCATGAAACAATCCCGAAGATGGCGAGTGTAGAGCGAAGTCTGGGAAGAGTGCACGCTGATGGCAGAATCTAATGCTGGTAAAAGTTGTCCATGTAAATCATGAAGAGCCAACGCTAGAAGAGGGAGTTGGCACTGAAATAAAGATACAGGGCGGGTTAGAAACAGTGGCGGGATAATACTTGCCTCCGTGTGTTTAATAAAATCTAGCCTTTCAGACACCAAGGCTAGGAAAATCTAAATTTTATTACAAGACCGGAGGCTCATATTATGCATGTTCAAAGCATAGCAATAACTGAATCTGAAATATGAGAAATTGGCTTACAATAAAAAGTTCTAAAAGTACTTTCATTAGATCAATCTGCAGACTTGAGAATATCCTGTAAAGAGGATCCTGCCCAGAAAGAGCGAGAGGCCATAGCCCCTCTAGCAGAATGGGCACCGAAAAACTCTACATCAATGCCAGCTAGGGACATGATCCATTTGACCCAGCGATCCAGAGTAGGAGAAGAAACAGGGTTGTGGGGTTTCTGAAAGGAAATAAGTAATTGGGAGGCAGAGGATGATCTCAAATCTGCAGTACGAGTCACATAGCTTTTCAAACAATTTCCAACACACAATTTGGGTTGAGAGGGAAAAAACTGATAATTGACACAAGCTAAATTAGTTTTTGTACGTCTCTTGATCTGAAAAGAAACACCAAGTGGAGGGAAGAAAAAGGAAGTAACATCTAATGCCTTAACATCTGAAACACGTTTGAGAGAGACTAGACACAAAAGCATAGTCAATTTAGCAGAAAACTGTTTGAGAGAGAGTAAATCACTATCTGGCCAAGTTGTAAGAAATTTTAATACCAAATTAACGTCCCACATAACATTATACTTAGGAGATGGAGGAAAAACACATCTTACTCCCTTTAACAGTTGGTAGATGAGAGGATGTTCACCGATTGGTCTGCCATTGATTATTTGATGTTCAGCAGAGATGGCAGATCTGTAAATATTAATAGTGTGATAGGCCTTACCTTGGGAGGCTAAAGAAGCAAGGAAATTTACAACTAACACTACATCAGCTGAAAAGGGATCTGAATTCCTGTCCATACACCAGCTGCTCCAAAGGGCCCATGCGGATTTGTAGGCTTAGGAGGTACCAGGGGCCCTAGCCTAATGGATGAGTTTAGCAGCATCCTCCAAAATTCCTGGGGTTCTCCAGGACGACCCGAAACCCTCCAAGCTATGAGGAACAAGGAATTGCTGAGAATCAAATGATGTTGTTGGCCTTGGGGATCTAAGAGGAGGTTGGGAAAGTGAGGAAGCCAGACGGGTCGATCGATTGCCAACTCCAATAAAGTTGAATACCAAGGTTGAGCCTGCCAGAAAGAAGTTATGAGAACTAGAGTGGACCGTTGTCTGCATGCTTGGGCAAGGACTCGAGGAATGAGCAGGAAGGGAGGAAAAGCGTAAAGAAGGGATGACAGCCAAGTCTGAAGGAAAGCATCCATGGCAAGAGCCTGTAGGTCTGGCCTCCAACTGAAATAGGAAGGAAGGTGAGAGTTGAGGCGAGAAGCAAAAAGGTCTATGGACATTTCGCCAAAGATGGAAGTAAGATGATTGAATACTGAAGGGTGCAATTGTCAATCGCTGGAGTCGTGAAGATGTCTGGAATACCAGTCTGCTACCGTATTTAGCATGCCTGGCAGAAACACTGCCTTGACTGAGATTCGATGAGGAAGACAATACTCCCAAAGATGTTTCGCCAGAGTGGAGAGAATCTTGGACTTGGTACCGCCTAGATGGTTAATATACCTGACCGCAGACAAATTGTCCATCCTTAGAAGGATGGTGCAACTTACTCTGTCCTTTGTAAAAGTGCGGATGGCAAAGGAACCTGCAAGCATCTCTAAACTGTTTATGTGCAAGAAGGACTCCTTCAGAGACCATGCGCCTCCAGTTGAGAACTGACCACATCTTGCGACCCAACCGGTCCGACTTGCATCGGATTCTAATACAAGATCTGGGGCGGCAGAGAAGATAGTTCTGCCATTCCAGGCGTCTAGATGAGTCAACCACCATAGAAGTTCTTCCTTGGATTCAGAATCTAGAACCAAAGGGTCTGAATAAGCGAGGCCCTTGTGAAGATGGCAGATCTTGAGCCGTTGAAGGGCGCGATAATGTAAAGGACCTGCGAAGATGGCTTGAATAGAGGAAGCCAGGAGACCTACTAGATGAGCTAGATTTCTGAGGGAGATGTGAGGAAGGGATAAGGATTGACAAATTTCTTTTTTGATTAAGGATACCTTGTGTTGAGGAAGCTGAAGCACCGACTGAGTAGTGTTTATGAGAAAACCGAGAAATTCCAAATTCTGAGTTGGAATTAGAACCAACTTCTGAAAGTTGATGAGGAAACCCAAGCTGAGAAGAAGGTTCTGACAAAATTGAAGATGGTCGAGAGGAAGACGTTTGTCTTGTGCCATCAAAAGAAAATCGTCTAAGTAAAGAATCAGACGAACACCGTGAGCACGGAGAAAGGCTGCGACGGGCTTGAGAATTTTGGTGAAACACCAAGGAGTGGAAGAAAGACCTAAAGGAAGAACTCTGAACTGATAAAAAGAGCTTTGCCACTGGAATTGAAGGAATTTCCTGTGTGAGTGATGAATTGGCACCGTCAGGTAGGCATCTTGAAGGTCTAATCTGACCAACCAATCGTTCTTAAGCAGAATGTCTCTGAGATGGAGGATAGTTTCCATCTTGAAATGTAGGTACACCACAAAGTTGTTGAAAGTCTTTAGGTTTAAGACTAAACGAAATTTCTGATTTTTCTTCTGGATGAGGAAAATGGTGCTGAGGAAACCTGAAGGGTCGAACAGGACAGGCTCTATTAGCATGCTTGGTGAGAAGAGACTGGATTTCGTCGTGCAGAAGATCGGTTTGATCTTGGGAAAAAACAAGGGGAAGAGGAAAACGGGATTGAAATGGGGTTTGGTAAAACTCTAATAGGTAACCTTGAACGGGTTGAATTACCCAGGGATCTGAAGTTAGAGAAAGCCATGAATTTAAAAATAGAGCCAGTCTGCCTCCTACTGGAGGAAGGCCAGAACTGGAAACACTTACCGGAGGTTTGATCTCCTTTGATGGCGTAGTCCCTGTGACGATAGCCTCTTGAGCGACGGGGGTAGAATCTTGGCTTTTATCCTGTGTAGGTCTCAAGCTGGGATTGCTGATTGTAGGAGTCTCTGTTCGTATATTGGCCTCTGATGGAGTGGCCGGCAAAGCGACTCCTGCCTTTGCCGGCCCTGGCAAAAACCTGAGATGAGAAAATCTTTTTCATGGAAAGATGGGCTTTGTCAAGGGATGCAAAGGTGGACACGTATTTGCCAAGCTCCTTGATAAACGAATCCCAAAATAATTGGTCCTTAGCTGACGGACCATCATCCTTGGAGGCTAAAGAAGCCAGTTTGGGATCAATTTTCAACAGGAGACTTTTCCTCCTTTCAATGGACAGTTGAGTATTGGCATTGCCCAACATACAAATAGCGCGTTGCGCCCAGTTCGAGAGAACCTCAGGGTCAATCGGAATGTTGTCCATTTTAGCCTCCTCTGCCAAATCAAAAATCCTGGTGAGAGGACCCACCAAATCCAGAAGCTTGTCTTGACAACCTGACCAGGCTCTATCGACACCTTTCTTGGGATCCTTGCCTAATTTGGTAAAAAAACATGAGCATATTGGGATCAATAACCAGGGTAGAAGTAATGTTATCAGGTAACGAGGGGCGAGGACATTCTGATTTAAGTTTATTTCGGGTAGCTTTATCAAGAGGGTGGCGTAAAAAGAAGGAGACATAGTCAGCAACATGGTCAGATGGGTACCACTCTTTTGAATTTGGATGAACCATTAGGGAAGGGTCAAACATGGGCTCACCAGAATGGTCCACCAAAATATGAGACACAGGGTGAACGTCACCACCGTCACCAGGAGAAATTTTACGCCTTTTCTCCAGAGGCCCAGACGAAAAAGGATCTGAAGAACCGTCCATATCATCAGTATGACTAGGGGAGTCATCATCCTCATCATCAGTGTCTCTCAATTGTGTAATATGAATTGGAGAAAGAGAGGAACCCGATTTAAACACCTCTCGGGTGGAAGTACCAGAAGAAACGCCTTTTGAAGGCACTGGGAGGGTAGCCGCACGTTTCTTGCCTTTGTTAGAAGGCACTTTAGAAGTGGACATAATTTTAGAAAAGGAGGCTTCCAAATTCTTAGTTATGTCAGAGATATAAACAGCAACTGCTTGCTGAACTGAATCTTTGATAAAAGATTTCAAATTTTCTTGAAAAACTTGGGAATCTTCTTCCTCGGCCATTGTAATCAAAAAGGAAATAATAATGAATATATATGTGTCAGAAAATAAAAATATATTGAAGATTTGGCAAAAAATATCTGTAGTGAAAACTATCCGGTTAACCAGGGGTTAAAACTGTGAGGAGAGGAGAGAAGGAGTGGCTAAAGGGGGGCAGGAGCCCAGAATTTGGGGCGGTTCCCAAAAACAACAGTCTCTTTGAAGGAGAAGCGTCTCGAGGGGTTGTACGACGGAATGCCGACTGACAAAACAACGGGTGCCTAAACAACGAGGTCAGAACACCGACCTAGTTGTTACAACTAATGCCTTTACCACGCATGCCTTAACAACGATATTTCATTGTAAAGGCATTCCTGGTAAAGTCATTAGTAACAGGCACCCATTGATCCTGCATGCCTCACCCCATCCCCCCAACCCCACCCCAAAACCTAACACCCCCGACCCCCACCCCCTCCCCAAAACCAAAAACGCCCCACTCCCCCAACCCCACCCCAAAACCTAAAACCCCGACCCCCCACCCCCTCCCCAAAACCAAAAACGCCCCACCCCCCCAACCCCACCCCAAAACCTAAAACCCCAACCCCCCACCCCCTCCCCAAAACCTAAAACGCCCCACCCCCCCAACCCCACCCCAAAACCTAAAACCCCCCGACCCCCCCACCCCCTCCCCAAAACCAAAAACGCCCCACCCCCCAACCCCAACCCAAAACCTAAAACCCCCGACCCCCCACCCCCTCCCCAAAACCTAAAACCCCCCACTTACCTGAGTCGTCGCCTCATCTGCGTCGTCCTCCTCAGCTGACTCCCTTGTTTGTACCTTAACCATGCATGTTCGTTGTTCAGGACATGCGTGGTTAAGGCACAAAATAACGAAGTCGTGGTTAAAGAAAGCGCTGTTCCGCTTTCGTTAACCAGGACTTCGTTATAAAAAAGTCGGCATAAAGGATGTTTCCCGTCTCGAGGATAGAGCTGTGTGCTGACCGAAATCTGGAGCCCGACTGAAGAAAAAATGAGCGAAAATACGCTCGAAATGAAGTCTAAGGGGAGGGCTGAACGGACGCGCTATTCAAGTGGGGAATGAAGAGACAAATGCGTACGCGCTTGCACGCGCACCTCTACAACGGCCGAAAATGACCGTTGAAAGACACGCTGCTGAACGAGAGTAACACGCGCGTACAAAGCGGCATAAACACATTTCAAAAACTAAACATTATTATTCAATATAAATAATTATAACAGTGGCTTAAACAATATTATGAAGTGAGGAAAACATGGTGATACTTATCTTGACTGCGAGCAGCAAGAAAAGAGGGTTTGTTGCTCGCAGTTAAGATATTAGTACTGGTGTTCGATATCCTATTGGTTGTTCCTTTATGATGTCACTTTTGTAGTTTGTTTTTTCACTGGGAACTGTAGTTAAAGGTCAAAAATTAGATCTCAACCAATTCCAAGGGCTCAAAGGTATGGGAGATCAATGCTCTTAGCACCAGAGGGAGCTCCCATAAGGGAAATAAAGGCTTAACCAAAGGCCAGGTCATAGAAAAAAACTGCACAACAATCTTGACACCAAATCCTCCACATCTGCCAAATTACCCTGACTGATCGAATAGCTGCCCACTGGCCGCTCAAGGTAGAGAGTGATAAACTATTTTTTAATCCTTCCCACAAAGACTGTAGAACATCATTCAGCTGACAATCCAGAGGAGAAATCTGTAAAGGCTAACACCACTTCTGAAAACTGCCTCGGCATCCTCTGTACTTCTTGGTGTTCTCGTTGCAGTGGTAGTCATCTCAAGGTCCTGCCTACCTCCTCACTCGGCCTACTTGGCTGCTGTTAAAATTAAAGCAAGAAAAGACTGCATAATATGAGCCTCCGGTCTTGTAATAAAATCTGAAGGCTGGAGTCCTGAACCCGATAAAAAAAATATCCAGCTGGACATGAGTAGAGCGCTAAGAGCGCATGACCGACTTTCCCAGGGAGAACCACTATATGAAGAGTAAAATGCTAAAAACAATGCTGAGCTCTGCCAATAACCAACAAATGTCACTGAACAGGGGCATCGTGACGACAGGAAAGTTAAAAAAGACACAAGTGTAATAAAAACTATTTTATAAGCAGACAGTTTGTTGCTCAATTAGTCACAGTCAAAGTAAGGAGCAATTACCTAGGCTCTAAGGTCCGCTGCACGTCCGTCACATAGCGACCCTTATAAGGGGTCAGAAAGGCTGCAGGCGACGCAACTGGACCGGTCTAGTCGGGACCAGCAAGAGAAGGGGTAAATGGCAGTCGGGAGGACAATCTGAAGGCTGGAGTCCTGACCCCGATAATAAAAATATCCAGCTTGGCACAAGTAGAGCACTAACAGTCCATGACCGACTTTCCCAGGGAGAACCAATATATAAAGAGTAAAATGCTAAAAACAATGCTGAGTTCTGCAAATAACTAACAAATGCCACTGAACACGGGCATCGTGAGTGATGACAAAGTTAAAAAAGACACAAGTATAAGAAAAACAATTTTAAAAGCACACAGTTCATTGCACAATCGTCACAATCAAAGTAAGGAGCAATTACCTAGGCTCTAAGGTCAACCTAGATAACTGGGGAATTCGAGCTGGTGGCAGTTCGTGAGTAATATTATTATATGCTGATGTTGCTCTAGTATACCTGTTAGATGATGCCACTGTGCTTCCTAGTCTTGTGGAACTCCTACGACAATTCAGAGAAGCATCCGGACTAAGGGTGTACTGGGAAAATCCCAGTTTTTTCATTGACACCCTTTTCTGAGCCTCAGCAGAGATGGCTCCGATGCATCCCACTCCCCTGCTCATACAATTCCATTAAATACCTGGGAAGCAGGGTGTATCATTCTGACAAGGATTGAACAGATGACAATGTGGGAGGAACCCTTATGGGTGCAAGGTCTTTCATCCCAATTTGGACATTCTTTCCGCTGTCTCCAACAGGCAGAGTTGTCATATCAGAGATGTTAATGCTCCCCAGGATACTGTATTTCTTCTCTGCCCTGCCAATGCTGTTACCCACCTGACAATTGCAGATCTATGTGCACTCCTAAATGCATTGATATATGGGGCAAGGGCAGATGTCGAGTAGCACTTGCTAAACTTTACACCCCATTAGAACAGGCCAGGCTAGATGCCACAAATTATGAATATTGTTATGCAGCTTCCCAGCTCCAATGGGCCTTGCAGTGGCTTGTGGGTCAAAATGGCTATGATTTTGTGGGGCAACACCGCCCCAAGTACTGCTGTGGCTTCTGGGCTCCAACACGAAGGTGCCCGGGAGAAGGGGAAATGCCCTCATGAAAGTGTCTAAGACCTGCGGGACCACATATGTGACCAAGGCATGGGATTGCCCTCCCTATGCATCAGAGCTACCCTCTGGGCATCAGCGGGGTGGCATGAGTTACAGGTTCGACTGGTTGCAGCAGCCTGGTCTAACGCTGGTCTTACAGGCTAGGGCAACCTGTTCACGGATAGGAATCTTAGCATGTTTGAGAGTCTGGTGGAAGATTTTGGTATACCACACGGCTCTTTCCTTATCTATGCTACACTTACAAGATACTTACACTTAATGTGGTGTAAAACACATGACAAACCAGGGACCGCCTTACTTTTTCAGGTTTTGTTGACACAATGGCCTATACCACATCTGTATAGCTCTACACACTCTAATAGGGAGGTTTCCCTCCACCACCTCTTAGCTTATTGGGATGCTGCCCTTACCATCAAATTGACAGATAAGCAATGGACACAGAGTATAGGGGTAACAAAACTGATTTCCTTGAACGCCAGGCTAGAGTACACATAGTTTAATTATCTTCACCACACGTACCTCACCCCAGAATGGTTGGCGTGCATGTACCAAGGGACTGCAGACACCTGCCCAGACTTTGTACACATGGCCTAGAGCTGGCCCAGCTTGTCCCCTACTGGGATGAGATTGTGCGATTTATATCAGAGGTTCTGGACACCCCCTTCAAGAGAGAGCGTATACATTGGTTATTGGGTGTTACTTCCTGATCTGCCATGTTAAACCTGTCAATACATTTATAGACGAATGATAGCCATGTGTTGGAAGTCTGCTCTGACTCCCCTAACCGGACTGGCAGAAATATCTGGAGAAGGTAGAAGCTAAATCTGATGACAGACCACCATAGGCAGTTACTGTATTGCCATGGCCCTGGAGACAAATAAAACAAACTTGTTTCCTGCTTCCATTGCTGTTGCTATAGGTTACCGGACATAACCTCCGCAAATACTGCAGACACTTGCAGGTCTTTACTGGCATTGTATTTGCTTGTGTAGACAGCAGGTGATCCTCTCCCTGGCTTCCCTCTTCCCCCATCTCTGTTTGCATTCCTCCTCCCTTCTACGACATGCGTACCCCCAGCCAGCTGCAAGAGACTCCATGCCATTGTTTATGTTTGTTTTTCTTTTAGATTTTAGTGTTTACAGGGTTTCAGATATGTACTGCCCTATGCACAAATGCTACTGCACTACTGTAGTCACCAATCCTGTTACTGTACTGCTGACTGTGTCTCAGGTTTATCATATGTTATGGAAAGCAAAATTATACATGAGTGTAAAGCAATGTAGACCTTCCTGCCAAAATGGGTAGCTTCTGCGTGTCATTTTCTTGCTGTTAAAACTAATAGACATTACTGTGAAATTACTGTGTGATAAGAACCAAATTCTGCATGTTGTGTCCAGTTTAACGATGTAAGACACGAAATAGGAGCTATTTACTGGGACCATCAATGTCAGTATTTAGCAGGTGCAGTAACCACAACATATCTAGCTGCCCCTCTTGTGATTGGTGCCTTAGTGCTTCTTTATTAATTTGGTGAGCTGGTTTGTGTTGTGTGCTAGGGTGATGGGTTAGGTGTGAGAATGAGTCATTAGTGGCAATGGATGAGTGAATGCATGAAACAATGAGTGAGTAAATGTAAGCTTGCAATTTTGTGTGACTGCAGAATGATCATGCAGGATATCTATTTAGAGTAAACAACAAAAACACTAAACACTGACAAATATTGAGCAACTACAGAGTAAAATATTATTTTAAAGTATGGTGTGCAGGAAAACAACTGTAAATCAGTGGTGCTCCTGTCACTCTAAATTCATGCTTCACAAGCTCTGTTGGCTCCACCAGCTCCACTTCAATAAAAACCAACAACAACAAAAGGGTGCTTACCAAAATCTCCAATCTGTGAATGTTTTTAATCACATAAACTCTGCCCGACGGCTAAAAGTATGCCTGGACAGGCCTCAAAATGGCCAAAATGTAAGATAATCAATACCCACTGTGCAAGAGAACCCTATAACTAACTCTACCTACGAGTAAGCACAAGCAACACCCAAGCCACTAAGAGATACACACACACAATCACACACATGCACACACAAACACACACATACATATACACACACATTGATAAACATACATTAAGACACATGCACACCAATAAGCTCACTTAAATACACTCAGACACATGCTTACACACATATAGAAAAACCTCACATACATAAACACACTGATATACTAGCCCACAGCCTCTCCCTACACCTCAGTCAACGACAGAGAAACTGATGCAAAAGGGAACTGTACAGTCAGGATGTTGCAGTAGGACCACCGGCAGCAGAAAATGGTAGTGCCTGTGGCCATGGCCTTGGGAGAGAGAGGTATGCCACAGTGACTGCTGGGGCATTAAGTTCTCACACAGGCAATTCCAGCAGTGTCGAGCCTAAAAACAAAAATCTTCATTTGAAAATCTTCACATTATATATTGGATATCCAAATCAAATCAGCACTAATTCTTCAATAATCCATCAGGATATGCCGTATATTCATTGTAATATTCCCACAGAAAGTTCAATATTTTTATGACAGTCATCAATGCATTTTATCATCTATTTCAATCCTTCTTTATCAGTCTCTGAAAAAGGTATATAGAACACAAAATCAACTAAAGAACAAATAATATTCTTAATCTCACAAATATGGCACTGCCTTTCGGGTTTCAGAAGCTTTGTGCACTCCTTCATACAAAAAAAAGCATACAATTCTTTATCCACATTTAACTAATTCGGTTCCTATATAATCCATCTCTAAAATCAACTTGGCCTTCAGTTTCCTCAACTCATCTTTTCCTTCTCTGCCCCTTGTACTTTTGGGTATCTGTACTATACCACTATACTTCCATTTCATTTCATTTTTGTTGCTCTTCTCAAAGCGTCTCACCACTGAATACATTGTGTCATTGTTCTTTATTGCCGTTACATGTTACAATATTATCTTATGTAGCAGTAGTGTGGAGCTACTTATATCATTCTTAGGACAGGGAAATGTGAGCATTTACACTATAAAACTGCTCTTATAGTTTAATCTTCCTTTAAAACATATAGGGCCTCATTCCGACCCTGGCCGGCGGCGGTAGCCGCCGGCCTGGCGGGGCCCGCAAGAATACCGCTGCGCGCTCAAAAGACCGCCACGGGTATTCTGGGTTTCCCGCTGGGCTGGCGGGCGACCGCCAGAAGGCCGCCCACCAGCCCAGCGGGAAACACCCTTCCATGAGGATGCCGGCTCCGAATGGAGCCGGCGGAGTGGAAGGGGTGCGACGGGTGCAGTTGCACCCGTCGCGATTTTCAGTGTCTGCATGGCAGACACTGAAAATCTTTGTGGGGCCCTGTTACGGGGGCCCCTGCAGTGCCCATGCCATTGGCATGGGCACTGCAGGGGCCCCACGGCACCCCATACCGCCATTCTCTTCCCGGCAGCCAAAACCGCCAGGAACAGGATGGCGGTATGGGGCTCGGAATCCCCATGGCGGCGCAGCAAGCTGCGCCGCCATGGAGGATTCCCCAGGGCAGCGGGAAACCGGCGGTACACCGCCGGTTTTCCGTTTCTGACTGCGGCTGTACCGCCGCGGTCAGAATGCCCATGGGAGCACCGCCAGCCTGTTGGCGGTGCTCCCGCGGTCGTTGGCCCTGGCGGTTTTTACCGCCAGGGTCAGAATGACCCCCATATTCTTTCTACATACAGTATCATACAAGTTAAGCTTTCTCCAGGCCTGCAAGCTCACTTTTATTGTATTTAACAAAAGGTTCATGAGGTTTTCACCAAGTTTGTTTTCTGGCCTAGTTTTCACATCACTTCTAACTAAGTGGTCCTGAATCGATCTCCCTCGCCTGAACCAGATCAAAGGGCGTCGCCACACTTGTTGTCATATAATAAGATCACTTCTGATTAAGTGACAATATTTATTGAAGGCTGCTCTAACCTGCAAATGTTCATGATTATATGTTGTTATGAACCACATTGAAGACTGGAAGGGCTTTGTTCAAACTGCCAGTTCGACTTCACCATTTAAACCTATGGCAAAGCCACCCTATCCCTTAACATTATATGTAAGTCTCCCCTAAGAAAAGCCTATCGAGTCCTATGGCAGAGAGCAAAATTTTGCTAAGTAAGACATATGTTTTATGAAATGTTATAGCAGTAACACTTCCAGTTTGCCATTTTGCCATAGGTAAAGTTGGTAGCCCCATTTTCTAGTATAGGGTTACCGCGAGGCATCCCCACCCAGCTAACGTTTGACTGGGATTACCAAACTGAGTCATGTGAGGTATCAAAATGATTGCAGAACTAAATGCGACTTGATGCCCATGTGGAAATTAATTTCAATATTAATGGGGGGAAGCTTTCAAAAAGGTGTCCCTCTGTGATCTGCTTGTCCTGCAGCCTCACAAAGGTGTACACACTCAGACAGGTTTCTGACCTTATGGGGAGACATGTGAATGACTCCCAGGCTTGGGAACAAAGGGGAGTGCCACAGTAGTGTGGTGTCAACTTCTCTGCCCGGATGACACCTCAGCGGGTTAGCCAGGGGTGAACTTCAAAGGGGAAGCCACGTGTGATAGGCTGCCAGGCCCAACACCCCTAAGCAGGATGACGTTTGTTCTTGTAGACAACATGGAGACAGGGCCAGATGGGGGAAACTCACCCACAAACCAGTTTTACCATGGGTGTGTTGCCCTCAGGTAGCTTCACCTCTAGGACAAGCTACCTTGCTCCCCATGACTGAGGAAATGTTGTGCTATTGATAGGGACAAGAATGTGGCATTATGGGATAGCCAAAGGCCACAAATCACAGGAACTTCATCACTAGGTAGGAGGGGATCCCATAGCCTATTGGTTAGTGACTGGGCACTTTCCTGGGGTGAATATGGCAGCCCTGGCATGTTGACCCTCAGTACTTGCTTGACTTGGAGGGATGACGAGAAGAAGACCACTTTGTACCTGTTAGAAGAGCACAAGGAAAGGCTGCGATGCCAGAGAGACTGCATCGTGGGCTAGTGAAGTTTGGACCCTGTTCTGCATGCCTTGCTTAGGTAAAAGTAGATTCCCAGCTCCAGTCCGAAGCAGGGAATCAAAAAACTCAAACTATACCTCCAGAATTTCTATGATTTTGTACGAGTAAATTCAGAATTGAACTGTAACTTCCCTGTAACCTTTGTTTTTTTCAGCATATATATATATATATATATATATTTATGTATATGTGTATATATATATATGTATATATATATATATATATATATATATATATATATATATTATGAAACAAAACTGTAACCAGTTATGACGCTGCACTCCAGGAAAGTTTTCTTTGCTGTTTAATCAGAAATGTGTATCACCAACCATCACCACCGACGCGTTTCGACCTCTCTGGCTTGTTCACTGTACATATGTCTTTCTTCTAGGTTTGTTATTTATAGTCTCTCTTCTCTAACATATATAGTGCATTATGGGACATGTAGTGATCTTTAAAACCATATATCCAAATAAAACAAATGTACTTTCCAATTAAACTAATTTAAAGGTGCATGTGAACCAACCAAAGTCCAAGATCATTCAAATTATTGAAAACTAATTCATGTACAGGATGAGACAGAAAAAATGAGAGGGGTCTGCATATTATATAATAATCAATAAGCCTAGTATGGATCCCAAAAAGAAAAGGAGGGTTCACTAGTCTTCAAAATCATTAATCATGGTCTATTCATCTTTTCATATGTTCAACTTGATATCCATATATTAACTGTTTACACAAATTTATTTCCAGGCACTCAATTATAAGTGATAATGAAGTTCCTCATCTCCATTGAGTCCCCACAGGATCTTAGTTTTGAGCTGGATTATAAACCGTCATTCCAGGCGTCTCAATTGAATTTCTCGATCTCCCCTCTCTCATTACAATCAATATTAGCAGTTCAAAAAAATGTAATATTTGTCCAATTTGCACCTTCATGTACCATCAAGTGTTTAACCATGGCATTTGTCATATCCTTATTTTGTACAGCTCTTATATGTTCAAGAATAAAAAAAATTAGTGGGCAAATCGTACTTCCCACATAGCGTAGACCACAGAAACATTCTATTATGTACACCACATGGGTTATGTTGCAGGTAATCTTCTTGTTAATTATCAATTTATTGCCATGATGATCTAAAAATTATTTCATATTAATCCCTATACGGCACTCTTTGCATTTCCCGCAACATATAAACCCAATTATCTGAGCTGTAAGCCAATTCGGCGATTTCTTCATTTGAAAATGGCTATTCACTAACAGCTTCTTCACTAGTGCAAGTGCTGCTCACCCTCCAGACAGCATTGGAGCAGTTGGGGAGAGTAGATTATAAGGAATATCTGACAAGAAAGCCTGTGGAGGGTGACAAGGCTGGCAGGGCTTCTGACCTGACTCTTACGCTCTGATTCACCCAGTGTTCACATTGCCACTATTCATAGTGAGACAGGCCTCATTCTAAACACCCAAGAAGCCACCAATGCCACTTTTTGCTCCTAATATGCCAAGCTCTACATAGCCCCTCATCCGGTAGACAAAATCCTAATTGGTTTGTTCCTGGCACTCTACACCTACCACACCTCCAGGCATCCCAATGAGCAGATCTTAAAGCCTTTCTCTCTGTAACAGAGACTACAGACAAGATTAAACAAATGGTGCATGGTAAGACCTACCGGAGCGGATGGCTGGCCAGTGGAATTTCACTCTACCTTTCAGCCCAAACTCACCCCCTCACTTGTTGAAGGTGTTAAACTCGGCCTTCTCAACAGGCATGCTCCCATCCTCACTCTGTTAGGCAGCTCTGGTTGTCCTACCTAAGCTGGACAGAGACGCACTATTGATAGGGTCCTGCTGCCCCCCCTCCCTATTGAACATGGACTAAAAGATTATGGGGAAGGTGTTGGTTAACCTGCTCATTCCCATAGAGCAACATATAGTGCGCGTTGATAAGAACAGGTTCATACCTGGGAGGTATACCTTCTTTAGTCTACATCGCCTGTTCATGCTGATGGATTGGGCACTGTCTTTGGGTGCTAACTCCTAGGTTGCATAGCTAGATATCGAGAAGGCGCTTGACACCCTCGGATATAAATATAATTGAAGTCCTTACATGAATTGGGATAGGCCCCTAGTTCCTTCAATGGATTGCTTTACTCCACAACACCTTGCTGGCTTGGGTGAAAACTAGACATTTCATATCCAATCCGCTCACTATCAAACGCAGCACTCAACAGTATTGCCCCTTGTCCCCAGTAATATTCACACTAGCATTGGAACCCCTTGCACGTGCATTCCAAGCATGCGCCTCAGAGTTTAAGTTTAAGTTTAAGTGTAAGGGTTTTATGGAGCGCATGGCAACCCGGAGGCTTCTCAGTGCTAGAGTGAGTCTAAAGGTCTGCGAGAAGGCCTATGTTGTGAACAGTAGAGTCTTCAATTTCCTACAAAAGGAGAGTTCTAGGTCTTCTTAACGGAGCCCCAACGGAAGAGAATTCCAAAGGTTGGCTGCTCTAAAGTCAAAGGCTCAGCCTCTCCATCTTGATTTCTTGACACGTGGAATTTTGATTAGTGAAGCTGTTGAGGACCTAAGAAATCTCTGCAGAATATAAGCAATTATAATCCACCTGAGGAAGACCAGACCCTTTTTATGCAGGGCTCTGTGCACCATGCACATAGCTTTGAAGTTGATACGTTGCTCAACAGGGAGCCAGTGAAGAGAGACTAAGGCCGGTTTAGCAGAGAGGTGTCTTGGGATGTTTATGAGTAAGCAAACAGCAGCATTTTGTACTTCCTGCAGTCTCTTTAGTATGTGACAAGGAGAACTGAAGAAAAGGGCATTCCCATAGTCTAGGCGTGACATGATAAGGGCTTGGATAATAATTATTTTGGCCAAAAATGAAAGTAGCTTGAAGTCTTTCCTAAAAAGTCTTAATAGGCTGAAACAAATTGCCGCCAGTGTTTTTGAGTGATATTCCACTGTGAGGAGAGGATCCAACCAGAAGCCCAGGCTCTTTATATTCTCTTTTGATGGGAGAAGGTCTTTCAGTCCTTCTGGAACTGGAGCAGGAGGTCTAGAGAGGGTGAAATTTCCTACAAACATAATTTCTGTTTTATCATTGTTTAGTTTGAGTTTACAGTCGGCCATCCACCTGGCAGCAGCTTGGAGGCAAGATGTTAAACTTGAGGATCAGACTTGATGTTGGTAGAGAAAGAAAAGTCCAACTGGGTGTCATCAGCATAAGACACAAGGGGGAGACCGTAGGGTTCTACTATCTCACCTAATGGTGAGATATAGATGTTAAAAAGGGTAGGGCTCAGGGAGAAGCCCTGCGGTACACCACAACTGAGAGAGAAACTGTTGGAAAGAAAAGAACGGTTAAGAACTTGAAAGATCCTATCCTTAAGAAAAGAGGACATCCACTTCCATGCGATCCCCTTAATACCTACATGTGAGATTCTGTGAAGCAGCGTACTATGGTCTACGATATCACAAGCCGCACTCAGATCTCATAGGAAGATTGCTGCATATCCCCCTGAGTCTAACCGTTGTTGTGTAGCTTCCATAACAGCCAGAAGGGCCGTCTCAGTGCTATGTTGAGGTCTGAATCCCATTTGAGTGTGATGAAGAAGTGTATGGTCTTCAAGAAATCCTCCCACTTGTCTATTGATATGTTTTTCGATTATTTTGGATGTTATGGGAAGGAGAGCGATAGGTCTATAATTGCTCAATAGTGTTGCATCAAGCTTATTTTTTTAGTAGAGGCTTGGCAATCGCATGTTTTCAGTGAGGCGGTATCTGGCCTGTTGTTAAGGATTCATTAAGGACATTGGTTAGAACTGGGACTGTAATGTCAGAGCCAAGACATGGGGGGGTGCCAGGTCCAGTGGGGATCCAGATTTTATGGTGCATAGCAGATTAGATACTATGGGGGTGATTCTTACCTTGGCGGGCGGCGGAGGCCGCCCGCCAAAGTACCCCCGCCAGAACACCGCACCGCGGTCGTCAGACCGCTGCGGTGATTCTGGGTTTTCCACTGGGCTGGCGGGCGACCGCCAAAAGGCCGCCCGCCAGCCCAGTGGAAAACAACCTTCCCACGAGGACGCCGGCTCTGAATGGAGCCGGCGGAGTGGGAAGGTGAGACGGGTGCAGTTGCACCCGTCGCGAACTTCACTGTCTGCAATGCAGACAGTGAAATTCAAAGTGGGGCCCTCTTACGGGGGCCCCTGCAGAGCCCATGCCATTGGCATGGGCACTGCAGGGGCCCCCAGGGGCCCCACGACACCCCATACCGCCATCTGGAACAGGATGGCGGTATGGGGTGTCAGAATCCCCATGGCGGCGCAGCGAGCTGCACCGCCATGGCGGATTCTTTTGGGCAGCGTAAAACCAGCGGGAGACCGCCGGTTTTCCACTTCTGACCGCGGCCAAATCGCCTATGTCTTCCGTCAGTGGCAGGAAAACTGAAAGTGAGGCTCTAGTACTAAGGACTTCATCCTGACCTCTCATATCAGCTTTCAGAGAGCACCTCTGACAAAAGGTTGCGTGAAAGTCAAGAATTTTCTGTTAGAAGAAACATGCCAACTTATTGCTATGTTCCTTGGGGGCTTCTGTCCAATCAATATGGGGCGGCTCCTGAATCATCTCTTCAAATATAAGAAAAAATCTTTTTGAGAATTAGAGGATTGTTCTATTTTGATTGCATAAAAGGAAGCCTGTGAGGCTTTGATTTCTGCATGAAAGCTCCAAATTGTTTTCCTATATTCAAGTTTGGATGTGTCATCATAAGTTTTCCTCCACTTTCTTTCAAGTTGTTTGCACTCGTTTTTTAGCTGCAGCAACTGTGGAGCGAACTATGGTGCTTTCTTTTGGGGAACAATTCTGGTGATAGTTTTTACCTGAAGTATAATATCTAGAGAGATGGAAATCCACTCATTACATTTATCTGCTGAGCATAGCGGAGGGTCCAAAGGATTGAATCGAGTATTTTCAAGGATGGCAATCCATTTATTACAGTTCAATTGTGACCACTGATGACCAGTTTGCTTATTTACCTGTTGGTTTCTGGAAGCAGATGAATTGGAGAGCGTGGGCATAATAAATAAATGGTCCGACCATAAGAGAGGGAGATGTGTCTGAGTAGATAGGTCAGAAATATTGCTGAACACCAAAGCAATTGTATGGCCTTTAGTGTGTGTGAGGCCGTTTACCAGCTGTGTCAGGTCTAGTGCTGCAAGGTCTGTCAGCAAGGTATTTGCAGCTGTATTGTTCGCCTCATCCATGTGAATGTTAAAGTCCCTGAGGATGGTAAAGTTGGAATTCCTATAGGCCAGATCTGCAACCAGTTCCAGAAGAGCCTGTATAAACCTCTCATAGGGGCCAGGGGGACGATAAATCAACACTCCTGAGAATGTAAATGTAGTGTTAACTGCTAATGAGAAAGACAAACTTTCACAATCAGGTATGTGCAAGGACTGACCGAGACATTTAATGGAATTTTTATAAAGATGGCTACACCACCACCCCTAGAGTGTGGTCGATCTAATCGATATATTAAGTAGTCTTGGAGCAACGCCAGGGCCACGTCTGGAGAAGATTCCTTGCATAGCCAGGTTTCAGTTAAAAATAAGGTCTCTGGGACATAATCACTCAACAATGAGTAAATGTGAATTTTATGAGCAGTTAAGGACCGACAATTAACTAATAAAAAATTTGCCTGCAGATTCCTTGTTTTTACCCTGGGGCTGCCATAGTCCCAGCTGAGGAGCCCATTGGCAAGTATTGCAGGCCTTGATCGGGACGGCTGGATTAAAAGAATGCCGACAGGAATCCAGGGTAGGTTTACTGAGTGCAAGGAGTTGATTAATAGAATAAAATATATTTTTTTGGTAAAAAAGGGCCGTATTTTTGGCCCCTGGCCCTGGCCGGACGGGCGCAGACGGGCTTGCCTTAGGCGCGCTAGCGGTGCACCTGCTGCGCACGTCTGCCACATAGCGACCCTTCTAAGGGGTCAGAAAGGCAGCAGGCGTTGCGACTAGACCGCCCCGCAAAATGGCGGGTCTAGTCGGACCAGCAAGAGAAGGAGAAATGGCAGTCGTAAGGACAATTGAGATTTTCCTAGCCTTGGTGTCTGAAAGGCTAGATTTTATTAAAGACACGGAGGCGAGTATTATGCAGTCTTTTCTTGCTTTAATTTTAACAGCAGCCAAGTAGAAACTACAGTTCCCAGTGAAAAAACAAACTACAAAAGTGACATCATAAAGGAACAACCAATAGGATATCGAACACCAGTACTAATATCTTAACTGCGAGCAACAAGCCCTCTTTTCTTGATGCGAAACTAAAGAGGAGAAGTAACAAACAAAATGACATAAAAAATAGAAACTAATGTCACAATGCCCATGAAACAATGCCGAAGATGGCGAGTGTAGAGCGAAGTCTGGGAAGAGTGCACGCTGATGGCAGAATCTAATGCTGGTAAAAGTTGTCCATGTAAATCATGAAGAGCCAACGCTAGAAGAGGGAGTTGGCACTGAAATAAAGATACAGGGCGGGTTAGAAACAGTGGCGGGATAATACTTGCCTCCGTGTGTTTAATAAAATCTAGCCTTTCAGACACCAAGGCTAGGAAAATCTCAATTTTATTACAAGACCGGAGGCTCATATTATGCATGTTCAAAGCATAGCAATAACTGAATCTGAAACATGAGAAATTGGCTTACAATAAAAAGTTCTAAAAGTACTTTCATTAGACCAATCTGCAGACTTGAGAATATCCTGTAAAGAGGATCCTGCCCAGAAAGAGCGAAAGGCCATAGCCCCTCTAGCAGAATGGGCACCGAAAAACTCTACATCAATGCCAGCTAGGGACATGATCTATTTGACCCAGCGATCCAGAGTAGGAGAAGAAACAGGGTTGTGGGGTTTCTGAAAGGAAATAAGTAATTGGGAGGCAGAGGATGATCTCAAATCTGCAGTACGAGTCACATAGCTTTTCAAACAATTTCCAACACACAATTTGGGATGAGAGGGAAAAAACGGATAATTGACACAAGCTAAATTAGTTTTTGTACGTCTCTTGATCTGAAAAGAAACACCAAGTGGAGAGAAGAAAAAGGAAGTAACATCTAATGCCTTAACATCTGAAACACGTTTGAGAGAGACTAGACACAAAAGCATAGTCAATTTAGCAGAAAACTGTTTGAGAGAGAGTAAATCACTATCTGGCCAAGTTGTAAGAAATTTTAATACCAAATTAACGTCCCACATAACATTATACTTAGGAGATGGAGGAAAAACACATCTTACTCCCTTTAACAGTTGGTAGATGAGAGGATGTTCACCGATTGGTCTGCCATTGATTCTTTGATGTTCAGCAGAGATGGCAGATCTGTAAATATTAATAGTGCGATAGGCCTTACCTTGGGAGGCTAAAGAAGCAAGGAAATTTACAACTAACACTACATCAGCTGAAAAGGGATCTGAATTCCTGTCCATACACCAGCTGCTCCAAAGAGCCCATGCGGATTTGTAGGCTTAGGAGGTACCAGGGGCCCTAGCCTAATGGATGAGTTTAGCAGCATCCTCCAAAATTCCTGGGGTTCTCCAGGACGACCCGAAACCCTCCAAGCTATGAGGAACAAGGAATTGCTGAGAATCAAATGATGTTGTTGGCCTTGGGGATCTAAGAGGAGGTTGGGAAAGTGAGGAAGCCAGACGGGTCGATCGATTGCCAACTCCAATAAAGTTGAATACCAAGGTTGAGCCTGCCAGAAAGAAGTTATGAGAACTAGAGTGGACCGTTGTCTGCATGCTTGGGCAAGGACTCGAGGAATGAGCAGGAAGGGAGGAAAAGCGTAAAGAAGGGATGACAGCCAAGTCTGAAGGAAAGCATCCATGGCAAGAGCCTGTAGGTCTGGCCTCCAACTGAAATAGGAAGGAAGGTGAGAGTTGAGGCGAGAAGCAAAAAGGTCTATGGACATTTCGCCAAAGATGGAAGTAAGATGATTGAATACTGAAGGGTGCATTCGTCAATCGCTGGAGTCGTGAAGATGTCTGGAATACCAGTCTGCTACCGTATTTAGCATGCCTGGCAGAAACACTGCCTTGACTGAGATTCGATGAGGAAGACAATACTCCCAAAGATGTTTCGCCAGAGTGGAGAGAATCTTGGACTTGGTACCGCCTAGATGGTTGATATACCTGACCGCAGACAAATTGTCCATCCTTAGAAGGATGGTGCAACTTACTCTGTCCTTTGTAAAAGTGCGGATGGCAAAGGAACCTGCAAGCATCTCTAAACTGTTTATGTGCAAGAAGGACTCCTTCAGAGATCATGCGCCTCCAGTCGAGAACTGACCACATCTTGCGACCCAACCGGTCCGACTTGCATCGGATTCTAATACAAGATCTGGGGCGGCAGAGAAGATAGTTCTGCCATTCCAGGCGTCTAGATGAGTCAACCACCATAGAAGTTCTTCCTTGGATTCAGAATCTAGAACCAAAGGGTCTGAATAAGCGAGGCCCTTGTGAAGATGGCAGATCTTGAGCCGTTGAAGGGCGCGATAATGTAAAGGACCTGGGAAGATGGCTTGAATAGAGGAAGCCAGGAGACCTACTAGACGAGCTAGATTTCTGAGGGAGATGTGAGGAAGGGATAAGGATTGACAAATTTCTTTTTTGATTAAGGATACCTTGTGTTGAGGAAGCTGAAGCACCGACTGAGTAGTGTTTATGAGAAAACCAAGAAATTCCAAATTCTGAGTTGGAATTAGAACCAACTTCTGAAAGTTGATGAGGAAACCCAAGCTGAGAAGAAGGTTCTGACAAAATTGAAGATGGTCGAGAGGAAGACGTTTGTCTTGTGCCATCAAAAGAAAATCGTCTAAGTAAAGAATCAGACGAACACCGTGAGCGCGGAGAAAGGCTGCAACGGGCTTGAGAATTTTGGTGAAACACCAAGGAGTGGAAGAAAGACCTAAAGGAAGAACTCTGAACTGATAAAAAGAGCTTTGCCACTGGAATTGAAGGAATTTCCTGTGTGAGTGATGAATTGGCACCGTCAGGTAGGCATCTTGAAGGTCTAATCTGACCAACCAATCGTTCTTAAGCAGAATGTCTCTGAGATGGAGGATAGTTTCCATCTTGAAATGTAGGTACACCACAAAGTTGTTGAAAGTCTTTAGGTTTAAGACTAAACGAAATTTCTGATTTTTCTTCTGGATGAGGAAAATGGTGCTGAGGAAACCTGAAGGGTCGAACAGGACAGGCTCTATAGCATGCTTGATGAGAAGAGACTGGATTTCGTCGTGCAGAAGATCGGTTTGATCTTGGGAAAAAACAAGGGGAAGAGGAAAACGGGATTGAAGTGGGGTTTGGTAAAACTCTAATAGGTAACCTTGAACGGGTTGAATTACCCAGGGATCTGAAGTTAGAGAAAGCCATGAATTTAAAAATAGAGCCAGTCTGCCTCCTACTGGAGGAAGGCCAGAACTGGAAACACTTACCGGAGTTTTGATCTCCTTTGATGGCGTAGTCCCTGTGACGATAGCCTCTTGAGCGACGGGGGTAGAATCTTGGCTTTTATCCTGTGTAGGTCTCAAGCTGGGATTGCTGATTGTAGGAGTCTCTGTTCGTATATTGGCCTCTGATGGAGTGGCCGGCAAAGCGACTCCTGCCTTTGCCGGCCCTGGCAAAAACCCGAGATGAGAAAATCTTTTTCATGGAAAGATGGGCTTTGTCAAGGGATGCAAAGGTGGACACGTATTTGCCAAGCTCCTTGATAAACGAATCCCCAAATAATTGGCCCTTAGCTGACGGACCATCATCCTTGGAGGCTAAAGAAGCCAGTTTGGGATCAATTTTCAACAGGAGACTTTTCCTCCTTTCAATGGACAGTTGAGTATTGGCATTGCCCAACATACAAATAGCGCGTTGCGCCCAGTTCGAGAGAACCTCAGGGTCAATCGGAATGTTGTCCATTTTAGCCTCCTCTGCCAAATCAAAAATCCTGGTGAGAGGACCCACCAAATCCAGAAGCTTGTCTTGACAACCTGACCAGGCTCTATCGACACCTTTCTTGGGATCCTTGCCTAATTTGGTAAAAAAACATGAGCATATTGTGATCAATAACCGGGGTAGAAGTAATGTTATCAGGTAACGAGGGGCGAGGACATTCTGATTTAAGTTTATTTCGGGTAGCTTTATCAAGAGGGTGGCGTAAAAAGAAGGAGACATAGTCAGCAACATGGTCAGATGGGTACCACTCTTTTGAATTTGGATGAACCATTAGGGAAGGGTCAAACATGGGCTGACCAGAATGGTCCACCAAAATATGAGACACAGGGTGAATGTCACCACCGTCACCAGGAGAAATTTGACGCCTTTTCTCCAGAGGCCCAGACGAAAAAGGATCTGAAGAACCGTCCATATCATCAGTATGACTAGGGGAGTCATCATCCTCATCATCAGTGTCTCTCAATTGTGTAATATGAATTGGAGAAAGAGAGGAACCCGATTTAAACACCTCTCGGGTGGAAGTACCAGAAGAAACGCCTTTTGAAGGCACTGGGAGGGTAGCCGCACGTTTCTTGCCTTTGTTAGAAGGCACTTTAGAAGTGGACATAATTTTAGAAAAGGAAGCTTCCAAATTCTTAGTTATGTCAGACATAGAAACAGCAACTGCTTGCTGAACTGAATCTTTGATAAAAGATTTCAAATTTTCTTGAAAAACTTGGGAATCTTCTTCCTCGGCCATTGTAATCAAAAAGGAAATAATAATAAATATATATGTGTCAGAAAATAAAAATATATTGAAGATTTGGCAAAAAATATCTGTAGTGAAAACTATCTGGTTAACCAGGGGTTAAAACTGTGAGGAGAGGAGAGAAGGAGTGGCTAAAGGGGGGCAGGAGCCCAGAATTTGGGGCGGTTCCCAAAAACAACAGTCTCTTTGAAGGAGAAGCGTCTCGAGGGGTTGTACGACGGAATGCCGACTGACAAAACAATGGGTGCCTAAACAACGAGGTCAGAACACCGACCTCGTTGTTACAACTAATGCCTTTACCACGCATGCCTTAACAACGATATTTCGTTGTAAAGGCATTCCTGGTAAAGTCATTAGTAACAGGCACCCATTGATCCTGCATGCCTCACCCCACCCCCCCAACCCCACCCCAAAACCTAAAACCCCCGACCCCCACCCCCTCCCCAAAACCAAAAACGCCCCACTCCCCCAACCCCACCCCAAAACCTAAAACCCCGACCCCCCACCCCCTCCCCAAAACCAAAAACGCCCCACCCCCCCAACCCCACCCCAAAACCTAAAACCCCAACCCCCCACCCCCTCCCCAAAACCTAAAACGCCCCACACCCCCAACCCCACCCCAAAACCTAAAACCCCGACCCCCCACCCCCTCCCCAAAACCAAAAACGCCCCACCCCCCAACCCCACCCCAAAATCTAAAACCCCCCACCCCCCACCCCCTCCCCAAAACCTAAAACCCCCCACTTACCTGAGTCGTCGCCTCATCTGCGTCGTCCTCCTCAGCCGACTCCCTTGTTTGTACCTTAACCATGCATGTTCGTTGTTCAGGACATGCGTGGTTAAGGCACAAAATAACGAAGTCGTGGTTAAAGAAAGCGTTGTTCCGCTTTCGTTAACCAGGACTTCGTTATAAAAAAGTCGGCATAAAGTTTCCCGTCTCGAGGATAGAGCTGTGTGCTGACCGAAATCTGTAGCCCGACTGAAGAAAAAATGAGCGAAAATACGCTCGAAATGAAGTCTAAGGGGAGGGCTGAACGGACGCGCTATTCAAGTGGGGAATGAAGAGACAAATGCGTACGCGCTTGCACGCGCACCTCTACAACGGCCGAAAATGACCGTTGAAAGACACGCGGCTGAATGAGAGTAACACGCGCGTACAAAGCGGCATAAACACATTTCAAAAACTAAACATTATTATTCAATATAAATAATTATAACAGTGGCTTAAACAATATTATGAAGTGAGGAAAACATGGTGATACTTATCTTGACTGCGAGCAGCAAGAAAAGAGGGTTTGTTGCTCGCAGTTAAGATATTAGTACTGGTGTTCGATATCCTATTGGTTGTTCCTTTATGATGTCACTTTTGTAGTTTGTTTTTTCACTGGGAACTGTAGTTAAAGGTCAAAAATTAGATCTCAACCAATTCCAAGGGCTCAAAGGTATGGGAGATCAATGCTCTTAGCACCAGAGGGAGCTCCCATAAGGGAAATAAAGGCTTAACCAAAGGCCAGGTCATAGAAAAAAACTGCACAACAATCTTGACACCAAATCCTCCACATCTGCCAAATTACCCTGACTGATCGAATAGCTGCCCACTGGCCGCTCAAGGTAGAGAGTGATAAACTATTTTTGAATCCTTCCCACAAAGACTGTAGAACATCATTCAGCTGACAATCCAGAGGAGAAATCTGTAAAGGCTAACACCACTTCTGAAAACTGCCTCGGCATCCTCTGTACTTCTTGGTGTTCTCGTTGCAGTGGTAGTCATCTCAAGGTCCTGCCTACCTCCTCACTCGGCCTACTTGGCTGCTGTTAAAATTAAAGCAAGAAAAGACTGCATAATATGAGCCTCCGGTCTTGTAATAAAATCTGAAGGCTGGAGTCCTGAACCCGATAAGAAAAATATCCAGCTGGACATGAGTAGAGCGCTAAGAGCGCATGAACGACTTTCCCAGGGAGAACCGCTATATGAAGAGTAAAATGCTAAAAACAATGCTGAGCTCTGCCAATAACCAACAAATGTCACTGAACAGGGGCATCGTGACGACAGGAAAGTTAAAAAAGACACAAGTGTAATAAAAACTATTTTAAAAGCAGACAGTTTGTTGCTCAATTCGTCACAATCAAAGTAAGGAGCAATTACCTAGGCTCTAAGGTCCGCTGCACGTCCGTCACATAGCGACCCTTATAAGGGGTCAGAAAGGCTGCAGGCGACGCAACTGGACCGGTCTAGTCGGGACCAGCAAGAGAAGGGGTAAATGGCAGTCGGGAGGACAATCTGAAGGCTGGAGTCCTGACCCCGATAATAAAAATATCCAGCTTGGCACAAGTAGAGCACTAACAGTCCATGACCGACTTTCCCAGGGAGAACCAATATATGAAGAGTAAAATGCTAAAAATAATGCAGAGCTCTGCAAATAACTAACAAATGCCACTGAACACGGGCATCGTGAGTGATGACAAAGTTAAAAAAGACACAAGTATAATAAAAACAATTTTAAAAGCACACAGTTCATTGCACAATCGTCACAATCAAAGTAAGGAGCAATTACCTAGGCTCTAAGGTCAACCTAGATAACTGGGGAATTCGAGCTGGTGGCAGTTCGTGAGTAATATTATTATATGCTGATGTTGCTCTAGTATACCTGTTAGATGATGCCACTGTGCTTCCTCGTCTTGTGGAACTCCTACGACAATTCAGAGAAGCATCCGGACTAAGGGTGTACTGGGAAAATCCCAGTTTTTTCATTGACACCCTTTTCTGAGCTAACACAAAAAGAGGGACTGGGAGAGTTGTGGTCCAGTGTACAGTCTCCCTGTGATAATAACTATATATAGGTACACTGTTCCATACAGAAAAAAAGGGAGGAAGCAGGGAAGCACCTGTACTCTCAGGAGCGAGAGCCCTCATGCATCACTAAGGATGACTGGCATCATCATCGGGAGTCGCTCCTCACTAGGCCGGCACTGCAATGCCTAGTGGGCACCTCGTAATGGGGGCTCTCTGCCGAGTTCTGAGATAGTGACTAAAAATTCAAAAGTCCACAACAAAGGTGCTACAAGTCACCATCGAAAAGAAAAGAGGAATTTAAAATTGGTTAGTCATCCATAAACTTCATCATTTAATCGGTTCAATATAATAAGGATGAAGACCAAGGTTAAAAGCAATTTTGAAAGAGAAGTTGAGGATTATGCTCACACAGCTTTCAAAAAATAAACAAAAGTTAGAGTGTCCTAAAAATTATAAGGCACAACTATGATTTGGTCGACATGTTTCGCGTCTATTGGTCTATAGCGATCCACCGACGCTTCATCAGGACCCATATGTCTAAATAACAAACCTCTTATGAAATATATAGAAACCAGTCACTTACTCAGGTTGACTGGTAAACCAGGTACCCTGCAACACATAGAAAAAGTGAAAAGGCCAAAAGGCAATAAAACAAATGTCACTGTTATTATGTAACACAGAAAATATGAAGGAAAATGACGCAACCACATTTTGGTTAGTAGCAGTGAATGGGATATCACAAAGAAAAATGCTTACCACCCCCTATTTGAGAACAGGTTCCAAGGGGAAGGCGTCTCTAGGACTCGTAGTGACACTAATTGAGATTAAAGGTAAAAAGGTAATTGGCTGATGACTGTACAAAGATCACATAAAGGAATCAAAAGTCTGCAATCAAGTACTGCAAATAATATTGGGGGTGTTCAGGAATAGATATACAATCAAACACAAGAAAATATATAATCTAGGAAAGATTCCCATGGCAACCGTATATTTATAGTTGTAGTTCACCGTGACCTTAGGGAGGATTATGCCCAAGGAGGTCCACAAATAGTTAATAAAAGAAAAATAAGGAAAAGCGGACAATTATCACGTATATTCTCGATTTCATGTTCATGTAGGGAAAGGTTAGTCCACTAACCGAATCGTCAGAGATAGTGACAGAGTGAAAGAACAGTATCGAGTGAGACAGACCTGACGTTCATAGTCGAATGTCAGGCCCTGTACTTACATAATCAGTCACCAGGTCCTCCATTCGGACCTAACCTACGGAGACTGCCGCCCGACGAACAACCGGATCGGGGCTCTCCTGATCCTTAAATGGACGCCGGAGAATTCAGCGCGTCTGTACTCAGCGCGTCTATTTGCGCGAAACAGAAAAAGGACTCTAAAAAAACAGAAGCAGATCAAAGGTCGACAGGGGACTACAAGTGTATGTGCACTTGTAGTCCAGGACCTGAAAAACGCTTTGGAAGACAGTCAATAAGATCGCCAATGTATTTACTGTTATATTCGTGCTCAGAAAAAATAAATGAATAGAAAATGGATGTAAAAGAGGGAAAAGTACCCACTCATTGCCAATGTTGATAATGAGCCCAGAACGAAATATTATATAGTCAGTGCTATTAAGGCTCATGTATGTAATACAAAACCTAGGAGAAAAGGGGGGGTATATATATTGGAAAGTGGAATAAAACCAGCAGAGACATAAAGCACTGGGCTATATGTATCGGGATCATCAAAGCCCAAATGAGAAGGGTCTTAGTTATAAATGTGTAAATAATCTCAATAGGGCGGATTAAAAACTGGATCTGTCACGTCAGGATAAAGTATAGGGAGTAACGCCAGTTAACTATAAAGGCTTCTAAGGAGAAAGAGACGTCCAGGGGATGTCATCGTTAAGTCCTCGTATATGGGTCCCAAGTTTGAACACCCACTTTTGTTCGATTCTAAAGAGTGCTCTGGGATCATTGTGGCGGATAAATGGAGCTTCAATTACCACCCACCATAGGTCATCTGGAGAGTGATGTGCCTCCAGAAAATGAACACTTAACTTAGTGGTGAGCTTCTTACACCTAATGTTACTTCTGTGTTCGTTGATGCGAGTCTTGACAGGTCTTGATGTCATGCCAATGTATCGAAGATCGCATGGGCAAGTGATCATGTATATACAATTTTTTGTGTTGCAGTTGGTATGTTTGTTGAGATACCATGGGCCAATCGAATCAAAAACAAGTTGTTTCAAATGTTTTGTGAGACCACAGACATTACAGTGACCACACGGATAATGTCCTAAAACAGGTGGGAGGTCCCATAGAGTTGTTTGATTGGACGAATTATGTGAGATGCGTGGACGTGTGTGTACCACTAAGTCTCTAATGTTGGCAGTTCGTCTGAAAGCGAAGAGAGGTTTCGGTAAATGGTGGCCTCCACTAGTAAGGATGGACCATCGCTTATTAATCAGCTTCTTAATGGAGTTTGACAGTGGAGTATAAGTAGACACACAAGTCAACCTGGCCTGGGGGCACTGTCCTCTGGGCATCAGTAGTGCTTCTCTATTGTTATTCCTGGCTCTTTTCCGGGCTTGGTTGACGATCTTGGATGGATAATTCCGTTCGCAAAGTTTTTGTTGAAGAAATTCAGATTGTCGGTCAAATTCAGTGAGTGAACTGCAATTCCGTCTTAATCGTAGAAATTGTCCAAAGGGTAAATTGTCCCGCAAAGCTTTTGAGTGGTGGCTCTGATAGAGGAGCAACGAGTTACGATCCGTGGGTTTGTGATATACACTAGTCTGAAGTTTCCCATTGTTTATAGAGATCATCAGATCTAAAAATGGTAATTGGTGGTCAGACACTGTGGCTGTGAATTTCAAAAAGGGGTCAAGGGTATTGATCCAGGTTACTAGTTCCCTTGCCTTCATAATGGGACCTTGCCAAAGAATTAAAATATCGTCTATATATCGGCGCCACAGTCTTATAGAGTTGAAAAAAGGATTTGTGGGCAACAATATATGTTTCTTCTCAAAGTCATACATGTAAAGACATGCTAGACTAGGAGCAAAAGTGCTCCCCATGGAGGTACCTTGAATTTGATGGTAAAATTGGTCCTCAAAGAGAAAGAAATTTTCAGTCAGGGCTAATCTAGCACACTGTAGAATGAAAGCTGCAGGGGAAGACAAAGTTGCTGATATTTCGTATAGGGCAGTCTCTATAACAAGCAAAGTAGCTTCTTGAGGAATATTGGTATAGAGAGCCTCTACGTCAAGTGTGATAATCGCTTGTGTATTCTCCCCGTCATTGATGGTTTCGATCAGGTTGAGCACCTCTTTTGTGTCCTTCAAATAAGTGGAAGAATTTCTTACTAAAGGTTGTAAAAAATTATCGCAAAAAATGGAAAGTGGTTCTAAAATTGAGCCCAATCCTGATACTATGGGACGTCCAGGTGGGGGGTTCCTTTGTTTGTGAATTTTTGGAAGACAGTAGAAATAGGGTATCTGGGGATGCTGTGTATCCAAAAAGGCTGCTTCCCTGGGAGAGATCCACAAATTATTTCTGGCTTCTTCAATCATAGTTCTGATTTGTGTCTGGAGTCTTACTGTAGGGTCGCGATTGATTTTTGCATAGTACGTAGAATCACTTAGGAGGCGCAAACATTCACTTCTATAATCAGCGGTATTCATAACCACTATAGCTCCTCCCTTATCAGCAGGTTTTATAGTTATCTCAGGGTCGGATGCTAGTGCGGTGAGCGCCCTCCTTTCTTTTGTCGGAATATTGATAAAGGTTGGTTTAGAGTGAAGGTTGTTAACATCGGATAGCACTGCTTTCTCAAAAGTTAAGACTTCATTGGGCATTACTGCAGGAGATGGAACAAAGGTAGAAGGTTTTTTAAGACCTGAATCGAGGGCTAGAGGTTCCTCTGTTTTATCTCTGAAGAAAAATTGCAGCCGAATCTTCCGAAAAAATTGTGCTAATTCAATTTGTAGGTGAAAAAAATCAACTTGAGGGGTAGGAACAAAGCCTAATCCTTTATTTAGTACAGAAGTTTCATCCTCTGAGAGTTGTTTAGAAGAAAGATTAACAACTAAGTCATTGATGGGGGAGTTTTTGACTGGCTCCTGGTGATCATCTGGGGCTCGTCTCTGGACCATTGGACGCGTCTGCCTCTTCCTCTCCTTCTGCCTCTGCCTCTGCCCCGGCCTCGGCCTAAAAAAGGAGGGGCAAAAGGCATCATGGGTCGTGGTTGGAAGAAGGGGAAGGGAGCTTGCCACGGCATTGCTTGATGTATCGGATACAGAGGGTAATTATAATAAGGTTGTTGTGGTAGATTGTCGTCTGTACTCCATCCGTCCGAAGAGGATCCACTGCTATAATTACGAGATTTTTTGAGGGGTAATGGAGCCTCATCGGATGATAGAGATCGGTTATCTCCTTCAAAATCATCTTTAATGTAGGGGTAGATTTTTTCTCGGCTGAATCGTGCAATGTCTTTTTGGAGTTTGGAAACCTTTTGCTGAGTTAAAAATTCTTTAGTTTCATTTAACTCGGCAGTAATTTCGGCAAGGCGGCATTTAAATGAGGTTATCGAAATCGTGGTTTTCAAGGTATTTTCGATGGTATTAATCTGGATCGTGATTGTATCCGCCAGCCTTTTGGAAGTGTTGATGATCAATACTAACCAGTCTCTAGTACACTTCCAGGCTATTTGGGCCCAGTCTTTTCTGAAGGCTAGATCTTGCAAAAAAATGCGTGGTATATTTGACACTAAAAGGCCATTTGGAGCGATGTTGGCACGAAGATATTCGGTCATGATTGTTCCGTGCATTATGGTCTTAATTAGTTCTCGTTTCAAGGTGGATAATTTGTCCCATTCGGTTTTTAGACTGCCCGAAGGGGCAGAGCCGTCATTATCTAGTATGGAAGGTGTTTGTAAAATAGCTGTTACCATTTCATCATCATAGCTCAGACCCTGAAAATTGTCCATAGTGTGGGTCTCTTGACCGCAATTCGGGGAGGATATGAAAAAACAGGGGTAACAGTTAGATGAGTCCCACAGCTAAGCTGCTGTACATAAATGCTAACACAAAAAGAGGGACTGGGAGAGTTGTGGTCCAGTGTACAGTCTCCCTGTGATAATAACTATATATAGGTACACTGTTCCATACAGAAAAAAAGGGAGGAAGCAGGGAAGCACCTGTACTCTCAGGAGCGAGAGCCCTCATGCATCACTAAGGATGACTGGCATCATCATCGGGAGTCGCTCCTCACTAGGCCGGCACTGCAATGCCTAGTGGGCACCCCGTAATGGGGGCTCTCTGCCGAGTTCTGAGATAGTGACTAAAAATTCAAAAGTCCACAACAAAGGTGCTACAAGTCACCATCGAAAAGAAAAGAGGAATTTAAAATTTGTTAGTCATCCATAAACTTCATCATTTAATCAGTTCAATATAATAAGGATGAAGACCAAGGTTAAAAGCAATTTTGAAAGAGAAGTTGAGGATTATGCTCACACAGCTTTCAAAAAATAAACAAAAGTTAGAGTGTCCTAAAAATTATAAGGCACAACTATGATTTGGTCGACATGTTTCGCGTCTATTGGTCTATAGCGATCCACCGACGCTTCATCAGGACCCATATGTCTAAATAACAAACCTCTTATGAAATATATAGAAACCAGTCACTTACTCAGGTTGACTGGTAAACCAGGTACCCTGCAACACATAGAAAAAGTGAAAAGGCCAAAAGGCAATAAAACAAATGTCACTGTTATTATGTAACACAGAAAATATGAAGGAAAATGACGCAACCACATTTTGGTTAGTAGCAGTGAATGGGATATCACAAAGAAAAATGCTTACCACCCCCTATTTGAGAACAGGTTCCAAGGGGAAGGCGTCTCTAGGACTCGTAGTGACACTAATTGAGATTAAAGGTAAAAAGGTAATTGGCTGATGACTGTACAAAGATCACATAAAGGAATCAAAAGTCTGCAATCAAGTACTGCAAATAATATTGGGGGTGTTCAGGAATAGATATACAATCAAACACAAGAAAATATATAATCTAGGAAAGATTCCCATGGCAACCGTATATTTATAGTTGTAGTTCACCGTGACCTTAGGGAGGATTATGCCCAAGGAGGTCCACAAATAGTTAATAAAAGAAAAATAAGGAAAAGCGGACAATTATCACGTATATTCTCGATTTCATGTTCATGTAGGGAAAGGTTAGTCCACTAACCGAATCGTCAGAGATAGTGACAGAGTGAAAGAACAGTATCGAGTGAGACAGACCTGACGTTCATAGTCGAATGTCAGGCCCTGTACTTACATAATCAGTCACCAGGTCCTCCATTCGGACCTAACTTACGGAGACTGCCGCCCGACGAACAACCGGATCGGGGCTCTCCTGATCCTTAAATGGACGCCGGAGAATTCAGCGCGTCTGTACTCAGCGCGTCTATTTGCGCGAAACAGAAAAAGGACTCTAAAAAAACAGAAGCAGATCAAAGGTCGACAGGGGACTACAAGTGTATGTGCACTTGTAGTTCAGGACCTGAAAAACGCTTTGGAAGACAGTCAATAAGATCGCCAATGTATTTACTGTTATATTCGTGCACAGAAAAAATAAATGAATAGAAAATGGATGTAAAAGAGGGAAAAGTACCCACTCATTGCCAATGTTGATAATGAGCCCAGAACGAAATATTATATAGTCAGTGCTATTAAGGCTCATGTATGTAATACAAAACCTAGGAGAAAAGGGGGGGTATATATATTGGAAAGTGGAATAAAACCAGCAGAGACATAAAGCACTGGGCTATATGTATCGGGATCATCAAAGCCCAAATGAGAAGGGTCTTAGTTATAAATGTGTAAATAATCTCAATAGGGCGGATTAAAAACTGGATCTGTCACGTCAGGATAAAGTATAGGGAGTAACGCCAGTTAACTATAAAGGCTTCTAAGGAGAAAGAGACGTCCAGGGGATGTCATCGTTAAGTCCTCGTATATGGGTCCCAAGTTTGAACACCCACTTTTGTTCGATTCTAAAGAGTGCTCTGGGATCATTGTGGCGGATAAATGGAGCTTCAATTACCACCCACCATAGGTCATCTGGAGAGTGATGTGCCTCCAGAAAATGAACACTTAACTTAGTGGTGAGCTTCTTACACCTAATGTTACTTCTGTGTTCGTTGATGCGAGTCTTGACAGGTCTTGATGTCATGCCAATGTATCGAAGATCGCATGGGCAAGTGATCATGTATACACAATTTTTTGTGTTGCAGTTGGTATGTTTGTTGAGATACCATGGGCCAATCGAATCAAAAACAAGTTGTTTCAAATGTTTTGTGAGACCACAGACATTACAGTGACCACACGGATAATGTCCTAAAACAGGTGGGAGGTCCCATAGAGTTGTTTGATTGGACGAATTATGTGAGATGCGTGGACGTGTGTGTACCACTAAGTCTCTAATGTTGGCAGTTCGTCTGAAAGCGAAGAGAGGTTTCGGTAAATGGTGGCCTCCACTAGTAAGGATGGACCATCGCTTATTAATCAGCTTCTTAATGGAGTTTGACAGTGGAGTATAAGTAGACACACAAGTCAACCTGGCCTGGGGGCACTGTCCTCTGGGCATCAGTAGTGCTTCTCTATTGTTATTCCTGGCTCTTTTCCGGGCTTGGTTGACGATCTTGGATGGATAATTCCGTTCGCAAAGTTTTTGTTGAAGAAATTCAGATTGTCGGTCAAATTCAGTGAGTGAACTGCAATTCCGTCTTAATCGTAGAAATTGTCCAAAGGGTAAATTGTCCCGCAAAGCTTTTGAGTGGTGGCTCTGATAGAGGAGCAACGAGTTACGATCCGTGGGTTTGTGATATACACTAGTCTGAAGTTTCCCATTGTTTATAGAGATCATCAGATCTAAAAATGGTAATTGGTGGTCAGACACTGTGGCTGTGAATTTCAAAAAGGGGTCAAGGGTATTGATCCAGGTTACTAGTTCCCTTGCCTTCATAATGGGACGTTGCCAAAGAATAAAATATCGTCTATATATCGGCGCCACAGTCTTATAGAGTTGAAAAAAGGATTCGTGGGCAACAATATATGTTTCTTCTCAAAGTCATACATGTAAAGACATGCTAGACTAGGAGCAAAAGTGCTCCCCATGGAGGTACCTTGAATTTGATGGTAAAATTGGTCCTCAAAGAGAAAGAAATTTTCAGTCAGGGCTAATCTAGCACACTGTAGAATGAAAGCTGCAGGGGAAGACAAAGTTGCTGATATTTCGTATAGGGCAGTCTCTATAACAAGCAAAGTAGCTTCTTGAGGAATATTGGTATAGAGAGCCTCTACGTCAAGTGTGATAATCGCTTGTGTATTCTCCCCGTCATTGATGGTTTCGATCAGGTTGAGCACCTCTTTTGTGTCCTTCAAATAAGTGGAAGAATTTCTTACTAAAGGTTGTAAAAAATTATCGCAAAAAATGGAAAGTGGTTCTAAAATTGAGCCCAATCCTGATACTATGGGACGTCCAGGTGGGGGGTTCCTTTGTTTGTGAATTTTTGGAAGACAGTAGAAATAGGGTATCTGGGGATGCTGTGTATCCAAAAAGGCTGCTTCCCTGGGAGAGATCCACAAATTATTTCTGGCTTCTTCAATCATAGTTCTGATTTGTGTCTGGAGTCTTACTGTAGGGTCGCGATTGATTTTTGCATAGTACGTAGAATCACTTAGGAGGCGCAAACATTCACTTCTATAATCAGCGGTATTCATAACCACTATAGCTCCTCCCTTATCAGCAGGTTTTATAGTTATCTCAGGGTCGGATGCTAGTGCGGTGAGCGCCCTCCTTTCTTTTGTCGGAATATTGATAAAGGTTGGTTTAGAGTGAAGGTTGTTAACATCGGATAGCACTGCTTTCTCAAAAGTTAAGACTTCATTGGGCATTACTGCAGGAGATGGAACAAAGGTAGAAGGTTTTTTAAGACCTGAATCGAGGGCTAGAGGTTCCTCTGTTTTATCTCTGAAGAAAAATTGCAGCCGAATCTTCATTTAAATGCCGCCTTGCCGAAATTACTGCCGAGTTAAATGAAACTAAAGAATTTTTAACTCAGCAAAAGGTTTCCAAACTCCAAAAAGACATTGCACGATTCAGCCGAGAAAAAATCTACCCCTACATTAAAGATGATTTTGAAGGAGATAACCGATCTCTATCATCCGATGAGGCTCCATTACCCCTCAAAAAATCTCGTAATTATAGCAGTGGATCCTCTTCGGACGGATGGAGTACAGACGACAATCTACCACAACAACCTTATTATAATTACCCTCCGTATCCGATACATCAAGCAATGCCGTGGCAAGCTCCCTTCCCCTTCTTCCAACCACAACCCATGATGCCTTTTGCCCCTCCTTTTTTAGGCCGAGGCCGGGGCAGAGGCAGAGGCAGAAGGAGAGGAAGAGGCAGACGCGTCCAATGGTCCAGAGACGAGCCCCAGATGATCACCAGGAGCCAGTCAAAAACTCCCCCATCAATGACTTAGTTGTTAATCTTTCTTCTAAACAACTCTCAGAGGATGAAACTTCTGTACTAAATAAAGGATTAGGCTTTGTTCCTACCCCTCAAGTTGATTTTTTTCACCTACAAATTGAATTAGCACAATTTTTTCGGAAGATTCGGCTGCAATTTTTCTTCAGAGATAAAACAGAGGAACCTCTAGCCCTCGATTCAGGTCTTAAAAAACCTTCTACCTTTGTTCCATCTCCTGCAGTAATGCCCAATGAAGTCTTTACTTTTGAGAAAGCAGTGCTATCCGATGTTAACAACCTTCACTCTAAACCAACCTTTATCAATATTCCGACAAAAGAAAGGAGGGCGCTCACCGCACTAGCATCCGACCCTGAGATAACTATAAAACCTGCTGATAAGGGAGGAGCTATAGTGGTTATGAATACCGCTGATTATAGAAGTGAATGTTTGCGCCTCCTAAGTGATTCTACGTACTATGCAAAAATCAATCGCGACCCTACAGTAAGACTCCAGACACAAATCAGAACTATGATTGAAGAAGCCAGAAATAATTTGTGGATCTCTCCCAGGGAAGCAGCCTTTTTGGATACACAGCATCCCCAGATACCCTATTTCTACTGTCTTCCAAAAATTCACAAACAAAGGAACCCCCCACCTGGACGTCCCATAGTATCAGGATTGGGCTCAATTTTAGAACCACTTTCCATTTTTTGCGATAATTTTTTACAACCTTTAGTAAGAAATTCTTCCACTTATTTGAAGGACACAAAAGAGGTGCTCAACCTGATCGAAACCATCAATGACGGGGAGAATACACAAGCGATTATCACACTTGACGTAGAGGCTCTCTATACCAATATTCCTCAAGAAGCTACTTTGCTTGTTATAGAGACTGCCCTATACGAAATATCAGCAACTTTGTCTTCCCCTGCAGCTTTCATTCTACAGTGTGCTAGATTAGCCCTGACTGAAAATTTCTTTCTCTTTGAGGACTAATTTTACCATCAAATTCAAGGTACCTCCATGGGGAGCACTTTTGCTCCTAGTCTAGCATGTCTTTACATGTATGACTTTGAGAAGAAACATATATTGTTGCCCACGAATCCTTTTTTCAACTCTATAAGACTGTGGCGCCGATATATAGACGATATTTTAATTCTTTGGCAAGGTCCCATTATGAAGGCAAGGGAACTAGTAACCTGGATCAATACCCTTGACCCCTTTTTGAAATTCACAGCCACAGTGTCTGACCACCAATTACCATTTTTAGATCTGATGATCTCTATAAACAATGGGAAACTTCAGACTAGTGTATATCACAAACCCACGGATCGTAACTCGTTGCTCCTCTATCAGAGCCACCACTCAAAAGCTTTGAGGGACAATTTACCCTTTGGACAATTTCTACGATTAAGACGGAATTGCAGTTCACTCACTGAATTTGACCGACAATCTGAATTTCTTCAACAAAAACTTTGCGAACGGAATTATCCATCCAAGATCGTCAACCAAGCCCGGAAAAGAGCCAGGAATAACAATAGAGAAGCACTACTGATGCCCAGAGGACAGTGCCCCCAGGCCAGGTTGACTTGTGTGTCTACTTATACTCCACTGTCAAACTCCATTAAGAAGCTGATTAATAAGCGATGGTCCATCCTTACTAGTGGAGGCCACCATTTACCGAAACCTCTCTTCGCTTTCAGACGAACTGCCAACATTAGAGACTTAGTGGTACACACACGTCCACGCATCTCACATAATTCGTCCAATCAAACAACTCTATGGGACCTCCCACCTGTTTTAGGACATTATCCGTGTGGTCACTGTAATGTCTGTGGTCTCACAAAACATTTGAAACAACTTGTTTTTGATTCGATTGGCCCATGGTATCTCAACAAACATACCAACTGCAACACAAAAAATTGTATATACATGATCACTTGCCCATGCGATCTTCGATACATTGGCATGACATCAAGAACTGTCAAGACTCGCATCAACGAACACAGAAGTAACATTAGGTGTAAGAAGCTCACCACTAAGTTAAGTGTTCATTTTCTGGAGGCACATCACTCTCCAGATGACCTATGGTGGGTGGTAATTGAAGCTCCATTTATCCGCCACAATGATCCCAGAGCACTCTTTAGAATCGAACAAAAGTGGGTGTTCAAACTTGGGACCCATATACGAGGACTTAACGATGACATCCCCTGGACGTCTCTTTCTCCTTAGAAGCCTTTATAGTTAACTGGCGTTACTCCCTATACTTTATCCTGACGTGACAGATCCAGTTTTTAATCCGCCCTATTGAGATTATTTACACATTTATAACTAAGACCCTTCTCATTTGGGCTTTGATGATCCCGATACATATAGCCCAGTGCTTTATGTCTCTGCTGGTTTTATTCCACTTTCCAATATATATACCCCCCCCTTTTCTCCTAGGTTTTGTATTACATACATGAGCCTTAATAGCACTGACTATATAATATTTCGTTCTGGGCTCATTATCAACATTGGCAATGAGTGGGTACTTTTCCCTCTTTTACATCCATTTTCTATTCATTTATTTTTTCTGTGCACGAATATAACAGTAAATACATTGGCGATCTTATTGACTGTCTTCCAAAGCGTTTTTCAGGTCCTGAACTACAAGTGCACATACACTTGTAGTCCCCTGTCGACCTTTGATCTGCTTCTGTTTTTTTAGAGTCCTTTTTCTGTTTCGCGCAAATAGACGCGCTGAGTACAGACGCGCTGAATTCTACGGCGTCCATTTAAGGATCAGGAGAGCCCCGATCCGGTTGTTCGTCGGGCGGCAGTCTCCGTAGGTTAGGTCCGAATGGAGGACCTGGTGACTGATTATGTAAGTACAGGGCCTGACATTCGACTATGAACGTCAGGTCTGTCTCACTCGATACTGTTCTTTCACTCTGTCACTATCTCTGACGATTCGGTTAGTGGACTAACCTTTCCCTACATGAACATGAAATCGAGAATATACGTGATAATTGTCCGCTTTTCCTTATTTTTCTTTTATTAACTATTTGTGGACCTCCTTGGGCATAATCCTCCCTAAGGTCACGGTGAACTACAACTATAAATATACGGTTGCCATGGGAATCTTTCCTAGATTATATATTTTCTTGTGTTTGATTGTATATCTATTCTTGAACACCCCCAATATTATTTGCAGTACTTGATTGCAGACTTTTGATTCCTTTATGTGATCTTTGTACAGTCATCAGCCAATTACCTTTTTACCTTTAATCTCAATTAGTGTCACTACGAGTCCTAGAGACGCCTTCCCCTTGGAACCTGTTCTCAAATAGGGGGTGGTAAGCATTTTTCTTTGTGATATCCCATTCACTGCTACTAACCAAAATGTGGTTGCGTCATTTTCCTTCATATTTTCTGTGTTACATAATAACAGTGACATTTGTTTTATTGCCTTTTGGCCTTTTCACTTTTTCTATGTGTTGCAGGGTACCTGGTTTACCAGTCAACCTGAGTAAGTGACTGGTTTCTATATATTTCATAAGAGGTTTGTTATTTAGACATATGGGTCCTGATGAAGCGTCGGTGGATCGCTATAGACCAATAGACGCGAAACATGTCGACCAAATCATAGTTGTGCCTTATAATTTTTAGGACACTCTAACTTTTGTTTATTTTTTGAAAGCTGTGTGAGCATAATCCTCAACTTCTCTTTCAAAATTGCTTTTAACCTTGGTCTTCATCCTTATTATATTGAACCGATTAAATGATGAAGTTTATGGATGACTAACCAATTTTAAATTCCTCTTTTCTTTTTGATGGTGACTTGTAGCACCTTTGTTGTGGACTTTTGAATTTTTAGTCACTATCTCAGAACTCGGCAGAGAGCCCCCATTACGGGGTGCCCACTAGGCATTGCAGTGCCGGCCTAGTGAGGAGCGACTCCCGATGATGATGCCAGTCATCCTTAGTGATGCATGAGGGCTCTCGCTCCTGAGAGTACAGGTGCTTCCCTGCTTCCTCCCTTTTTTTCTGTATGGAACAGTGTACCTATATATAGTTATTATCACAGGGAGACTGTACACAGGACCACAACTCTCCCAGTCCCTCTTTTTGTGTTAGCATTTATGTACAGCAGCTTAGCTGTGGGACTCATCTAACTGTTACCCCTGTTTTTTCATATCCTCCCCGAATTGCGGTAAAGAGACCCACACTATGGACAATTTTCAGGGTCTGAGCTATGATGATGAAATGGTAACAGCTATTTTACAAACACCTTCCATACTAGATAATGACGGCTCTGCCCCTTCGGGCAGTCTAAAAACCGAATGGGACAAATTATCCACCTTGAAACGAGAACTAATTAAGACCATAATGCACGGAACAATCATGACCGAATATCTTCGTGCCAACATCGCTCCAAATGGCCTTTTAGTGTCAAATATACCACGCATTTTTTTGCAAGATCTAGCCTTCAGAAAAGACTGGGCCCAAATAGCCTGGAAGTGTACTAGAGACTGGTTAGTATTGATCATCAACACTTCCAAAAGGCTGGCGGATACAATCACTATCCAGATTAATACCATCGAAAATACCTTGAAAACCACGATTTCGATAACCTCATTTAAATGCCGCCTTGCCGAAATTACTGCCGAGTTAAATGAAACTAAAGAATTTTTAACTCAGCAAAAGGTTTCCAAACTCCAAAAAGACATTGCACGATTCAGCCGAGAAAAAATCTACCCCTACATTAAAGATGATTTTGAAGGAGATAACCGATCTCTATCATCCGATGAGGCTCCATTACCCCTCAAAAAATCTCGTAATTATAGCAGTGGATCCTCTTCGGACGGATGGAGTACAGACGACAATCTACCACAACAACCTTATTATAATTACCCTCCGTATCCGATACATCAAGCAATGCCGTGGCAAGCTCCCTTCCCCTTCTTCCAACCACGACCCATGATGCCTTTTGCCCCTCCTTTTTTAGGCCGAGGCCGGGGCAGAGGCAGAGGCAGAAGGAGAGGAAGAGGCAGATGCGTCCAATGGTCCAGAGACGAGCCCCAGATGATCACCAGGAGCCAGTCAAAAACTCCCCCATCAATGACTTAGTTGTTAATCTTTCTTCTAAACAACTCTCAGAGGATGAAACTTCTGTACTAAATAAAGGATTAGGCTTTGTTCCTACCCCTCAAGTTGATTTTTTTCACCTACAAATTGAATTAGCACAATTTTTTCGGAAGATTCGGCTGCAATTTTTCTTCAGAGATAAAACAGAGGAACCTCTAGCCCTCGATTCAGGTCTTAAAAAACCTTCTACCTTTGTTCCATCTCCTGCAGTAATGCCCAATGAAGTCTTAACTTTTGAGAAAGCAGTGCTATCCGATGTTAACAACCTTCACTCTAAACCAACCTTTATCAATATTCCGACAAAAGAAAGGAGGGCGCTCACCGCACTAGCATTCGACCCTGAGATAACTATAAAACCTGCTGATAAGGGAGGAGCTATAGTGGTTATGAATACCGCTGATTATAGAAGTGAATGTTTGCGCCTCCTAAGTGATTCTACGTACTATGCAAAAATCAATCGCGACCCTACAGTAAGACTCCAGACACAAATCAGAACTATGATTGAAGAAGCCAGAAATAATTTGTGGATCTCTCCAAGGGAAGCAGCCTTTTTGGATACACAGCATCCCCAGATACCCTATTTCTACTGTCTTCCAAAAATTCACAAACAAAGGAACCCCCCACCTGGACGTCCCATAGTATCAGGATTGGGCTCAATTTTAGAACCACTTTCCATTTTTTGCGATAATTTTTTACAACCTTTAGTAAGAAATTCTTCCACTTATTTGAAGGACACAAAAGAGGTGCTCAACCTGATCGAAACCATCAATGACGGGGAGAATACACAAGCGATTATCACACTTGACGTAGAGGCTCTCTATACCAATATTCCTCAAGAAGCTACTTTGCTTGTTATAGAGACTGCCCTATACGAAATATCAGCAACTTTGTCTTCCCCTGCAGCTTTCATTCTACAGTGTGCTAGATTAGCCCTGACTGAAAATTTCTTTCTCTTTGAGGACCAATTTTACCATCAAATTCAAGGTACCTCCATGGGGAGCACTTTTGCTCCTAGTCTAGCATGTCTTTACATGTATGACTTTGAGAAGAAACATATATTGTTGCCCACGAATCCTTTTTTCAACTCTATAAGACTGTGGCGCCGATATATAGACGATATTTTAATTCTTTGGCAAGGTCCCATTATGAAGGCAAGGGAACTAGTAACCTGGATCAATACCCTTGACCCCTTTTTGAAATTCACAGCCACAGTGTCTGACCACCAATTACCATTTTTAAATCTGATGATCTCTATAAACAATGGGAAACTTCAGACTAGTGTATATCACAAACCCACGGATCGTAACTCGTTGCTCCTCTATCAGAGCCACCACTCAAAAGCTTTGCGGGACAATTTACCCTTTGGACAATTTCTACGATTAAGACGGAATTGCAGTTCACTCACTGAATTTGACCGACAATCTGAATTTCTTCAACAAAAACTTTGCGAACGGAATTATCCATCCAAGATCGTCAACCAAGCCCGGAAAAGAGCCAGGAATAACAATAGAGAAGCACTACTGATGCCCAGAGGACAGTGCCCCCAGGCCAGGTTGACTTGTGTGTCTACTTATACTCCACTGTCAAACTCCATTAAGAAGCTGATTAATAAGCGATGGTCCATCCTTACTAGTGGAGGCCACCATTTACCGAAACCTCTCTTCGCTTTCAGACGAACTGCCAACATTAGAGACTTAGTGGTACACACACGTCCACGCATCTCACATAATTCGTCCAATCAAACAACTCTATGGGACCTCCCACCTGTTTTAGGACATTATCCGTGTGGTCACTGTAATGTCTGTGGTCTCACAAAACATTTGAAACAACTTGTTTTTGATTCGATTGGCCCATGGTATCTCAACAAACATACCAACTGCAACACAAAAAATTGTATATACATGATCACTTGCCCATGCGATCTTCGATACATTGGCATGACATCAAGACCTGTCAAGACTCGCATCAACGAACACAGAAGTAACATTAGGTGTAAGAAGCTCACCACTAAGTTAAGTGTTCATTTTCTGGAGGGACATCACTCTCCAGATGACCTATGGTGGGTGGTAATTGAAGCTCCATTTATCCGCCACAATGATCCCAGAGCACTCTTTAGAATCGAACAAAAGTGGGTGTTCAAACTTGGGACCCATATACGAGGACTTAACGATGACATCCCCTGGACGTCTCTTTCTCCTTAGAAGCCTTTATAGTTAACTGGCGTTACTCCCTATACTTTATCCTGACGTGACAGATCCAGTTTTTAATCCGCCCTATTGAGATTATTTACACATTTATAACTAAGACCCTTCTCATTTGGGCTTTGATGATCCCGATACATATAGCCCAGTGCTTTATGTCTCTGCTGGTTTTATTCCACTTTCCAATATATATACCCCCCCTTTTCTCCTAGGTTTTGTATTACATACATGAGCCTTAATAGCACTGACTATATAATATTTCGTTCTGGGCTCATTATCAACATTGGCAATGAGTGGGTACTTTTCCCTCTTTTACATCCATTTTCTATTCATTTATTTTTTCTGTGCACGAATATAACAGTAAATACATTGGCGATCTTATTGACTGTCTTCCAAAGCGTTTTTCAGGTCCTGAACTACAAGTGCACATACACTTGTAGTCCCCTGTCGACCTTTGATCTGCTTCTGTTTTTTTAGAGTCCTTTTTCTGTTTCGCGCAAATAGACGCGCTGAGTACAGACGCGCTGAATTCTCCAGCGTCCATTTAAGGATCAGGAGAGCCCCGATCCGGTTGTTCGTCGGGCGGCAGTCTCCGTAGGTTAGGTCCGAATGGAGGACCTGGTGACTGATTATGTAAGTACAGGGCCTGACATTCGACTATGAACGTCAGGTCTGTCTCACTCGATACTGTTCTTTCACTCTGTCACTATCTCTGACGATTCGGTTAGTGGACTAACCTTTCCCTACATGAACATGAAATCGAGAATATACGTGATAATTGTCCGCTTTTCCTTATTTTTCTTTTATTAACTATTTGTGGACCTCCTTGGGCATAATCCTCCCTAAGGTCACGGTGAACTACAACTATAAATATACGGTTGCCATGGGAATCTTTCCTAGATTATATATTTTCTTGTGTTTGATTGTATATCTATTCTTGAACACCCCCAATATTATTTGCAGTACTTGATTGCAGACTTTTGATTCCTTTATGTGATCTTTGTACAGTCATCAGCCAATTACCTTTTTACCTTTAATCTCAATTAGTGTCACTACGAGTCCTAGAGACGCCTTCCCCTTGGAACCTGTTCTCAAATAGGGGGTGGTAAGCATTTTTCTTTGTGATATCCCATTCACTGCTACTAACCAAAATGTGGTTGCGTCATTTTCCTTCATATTTTCTGTGTTACATAATAACAGTGACATTTGTTTTATTGCCTTTTGGCCTTTTCACTTTTTCTATGTGTTGCAGGGTACCTGGTTTACCAGTCAACCTGAGTAAGTGACTGGTTTCTATATATTTCATAAGAGGTTTGTTATTTAGACATATGGGTCCTGATGAAGCGTCGGTGGATCGCTATAGACCAATAGACGCGAAACATGTCGACCAAATCATAGTTGTGCCTTATAATTTTTAGGACACTCTAACTTTTGTTTATTTTTTGAAAGCTGTGTGAGCATAATCCTCAACTTCTCTTTCAAAATTGCTTTTAACCTTGGTCTTCATCCTTATTATATTGAACCGATTAAATGATGAAGTTTATGGATGACTAACCAATTTTAAATTCCTCTTTTCTTTTCGATGGTGACTTGTAGCACCTTTGTTGTGGACTTTTGAATTTTTAGTCACTATCTCAGAACTCGGCAGAGAGCCCCCATTACGGGGTGCCCACTAGGCATTGCAGTGCCGGCCTAGTGAGGAGCGACTCCCGATGATGATGCCAGTCATCCTTAGTGATGCATGAGGGCTCTCGCTCCTGAGAGTACAGGTGCTTCCCTGCTTCCTCCCTTTTTTTCTGTATGGAACAGTGTACCTATATATAGTTATTATCACAGGGAGACTGTACACTGGACCACAACTCTCCCAGTCCCTCTTTTTGTGTTAGCATTTATGTACAGCAGCTTAGCTGTGGGACTCATCTAACTGTTACCCCTGTTTTTTCATATCCTCCCCGAATTGCGGTCAAGAGACCCACACTATGGACAATTTTCAGGGTCTGAGCTATGATGATGAAATGGTAACAGCTATTTTACAAACACCTTCCATACTAGATAATGACGGCTCTGCCCCTTCGGGCAGTCTAAAAACCGAATGGGACAAATTATCCACCTTGAAACGAGAACTAATTAAGACCATAATGCACGGAACAATCATGACCGAATATCTTCGTGCCAACATCGCTCCAAATGGCCTTTTAGTGTCAAATATACCACGCATTTTTTTGCAAGATCTAGCCTTCAGAAAAGACTGGGCCCAAATAGCCTGGAAGTGTACTAGAGACTGGTTAGTATTGATCATCAACACTTCCAAAAGGCTGGCGGATACAATCACTATCCAGATTAATACCATCGAAAATACCTTGAAAACCACGATTTCGATAACCTCATTTAAATGCCGCCTTGCCGAAATTACTGCCGAGTTAAATGAAACTAAAGAATTTTTAACTCAGCAAAAGGTTTCCAAACTCCAAAAAGACATTGCACGATTCAGCCGAGAAAAAATCTACCCCTACATTAAAGATGATTTTGAAGGAGATAACCGATCTCTATCATCCGATGAGGCTCCATTACCCCTCAAAAAATCTCGTAATTATAGCAGTGGATCCTCTTCGGACGGATGGAGTACAGACGACAATCTACCACAACAACCTTATTATAATTACCCTCCGTATCCGATACATCAAGCAATGCCGTGGCAAGCTCCCTTCCCCTTCTTCCAACCACGACCCATGATGCCTTTTGCCCCTCCTTTTTTAGGCCGAGGCCGGGGCAGAGGCAGAGGCAGAAGGAGAGGAAGAGGCAGACGCGTCCAATGGTCCAGAGACGAGCCCCAGATGATCACCAGGAGCCAGTCAAAAACTCCCCCATCAATGACTTAGTTGTTAATCTTTCTTCTAAACAACTCTCAGAGGATGAAACTTCTGTACTAAATAAAGGATTAGGCTTTGTTCCTACCCCTCAAGTTGATTTTTTTCACCTACAAATTGAATTAGCACAATTTTTTCGGAAGATTCGGCTGCAATTTTTCTTCAGAGATAAAACAGAGGAACCTCTAGCCCTCGATTCAGGTCTTAAAAAACCTTCTACCTTTGTTCCATCTCCTGCAGTAATGCCCAATGAAGTCTTAACTTTTGAGAAAGCAGTGCTATCCGATGTTAACAACCTTCACTCTAAACCAACCTTTATCAATATTCCGACAAAAGAAAGGAGGGCGCTCACCGCACTAGCATCCGACCCTGAGATAACTATAAAACCTGCTGATAAGGGAGGAGCTATAGTGGTTATGAATACCGCTGATTATAGAAGTGAATGTTTGCGCCTCCTAAGTGATTCTACGTACTATGCAAAAATCAATCGCGACCCTACAGTAAGACTCCAGACACAAATCAGAACTATGATTGAAGAAGCCAGAAATAATTTGTGGATCTCTCCCAGGGAAGCAGCCTTTTTGGATACACAACATCCCCAGATACCCTATTTCTACTGTCTTCCAAAAATTCACAAACAAAGGAACCCCCCACCTGGACGTCCCATAGTATCAGGATTGGGCTCAATTTTAGAACCACTTTCCATTTTTTGCGATAATTTTTTACAACCTTTAGTAAGAAATTCTTCCACTTATTTGAAGGACACAAAAGAGGTGCTCAACCTGATCGAAACCATCAATGACGGGGAGAATACACAAGCGATTATCACACTTGACGTAGAGGCTCTCTATACCAATATTCCTCAAGAAGCTACTTTGCTTGTTATAGAGACTGCCCTATACGAAATATCAGCAACTTTGTCTTCCCCTGCAGCTTTCATTCTACAGTGTGCTAGATTAGCCCTGACTGAAAATTTCTTTCTCTTTGAGGACCAATTTTACCATCAAATTCAAGGTACCTCCATGGGGAGCACTTTTGCTCCTAGTCTAGCATGTCTTTACATGTATGACTTTGAGAAGAAACATATATTGTTGCCCACGAATCCTTTTTTCAACTCTATAAGACTGTGGCGCCGATATATAGACGATATTTTAATTCTTTGGCAAGGTCCCATTATGAAGGCAAGGGAACTAGTAACCTGGATCAATACCCTTGACCCCTTTTTGAAATTCACAGCCACAGTGTCTGACCACCAATTACCATTTTTAGATCTGATGATCTCTATAAACAATGGGAAACTTCAGACTAGTGTATATCACAAACCCACGGATCGTAACTCGTTGCTCCTCTATCAGAGCCACCACTCAAAAGCTTTGCGGGACAATTTACCCTTTGGACAATTTCTACGATTAAGACGGAATTGCAGTTCACTCACTGAATTTGACCGACAATCTGAATTTCTTCAACAAAAACTTTGCGAACGGAATTATCCATCCAAGATCGTCAACCAAGCCCGGAAAAGAGCCAGGAATAACAATAGAGAAGCACTACTGATGCCCAGAGGACAGTGCCCCCAGGCCAGGTTGACTTGTGTGTCTACTTATACTCCACTGTCAAACTCCATTAAGAAGCTGATTAATAAGCGATGGTTCATCCTTACTAGTGGAGGCCACCATTTACCGAAACCTCTCTTCGCTTTCAGACGAACTGCCAACATTAGAGACTTAGTGGTACACACACGTCCACGCATCTCACATAATTCGTCCAATCAAACAACTCTATGGGACCTCCCACCTGTTTTAGGACATTATCCGTGTGGTCACTGTAATGTCTGTGGTCTCACAAAACATTTGAAACAACTTGTTTTTGATTCGATTGGCCCATGGTATCTCAACAAACATACCAACTGCAACACAAAAAATTGTATATACATGATCACTTGCCCATGCGATCTTCGATACATTGGCATGACATCAACACCTGTCAAGACTCGCATCAACGAACACAGAAGTAACATTAGGTGTAAGAAGCTCACCACTAAGTTAAGTGTTCATTTTCTGGAGGCACATCACTCTCCAGATGACCTATGGTGGGTGGTAATTGAAGCTCCATTTATCCGCCACAATGATCCCAGAGCACTCTTTAGAATCGAACAAAAGTGGGTGTTCAAACTTGGGACCCATATACGAGGACTTAACGATGACATCCCCTGGACGTCTCTTTCTCCTTAGAAGCCTTTATAGTTAACTGGCGTTACTCCCTATACTTTATCCTGACGTGACAGATCCAGTTTTTAATCCGCCCTATTGAGATTATTTACACATTTATAACTAAGACCCTTCTCATTTGGGCTTTGATGATCCCGATACATATAGCCCAGTGCTTTATGTCTCTGCTGGTTTTATTCCACTTTCCAATATATATACCCCCCCTTTTCTCCTAGGTTTTGTATTACATACATGAGCCTTAATAGCACTGACTATATAATATTTCGTTCTGGGCTCATTATCAACATTGGCAATGAGTGGGTACTTTTCCCTCTTTTACATCCATTTTCTATTCATTTATTTTTTCTGTGCACGAATATAACAGTAAATACATTGGCGATCTTATTGACTGTCTTCCAAAGCGTTTTTCAGGTCCTGAACTACAAGTGCACATACACTTGTAGTCCCCTGTCGACCTTTGATCTGCTTCTGTTTTTTTAGAGTCCTTTTTCTGTTTCGCGCAAATAGACGCGCTGAGTACAGACGCGCTGAATTCTCCAGCGTCCATTTAAGGATCAGGAGAGCCCCGATCCGGTTGTTCGTCGGGCGGCAGTCTCCGTAGGTTAGGTCCGAATGGAGGACCTGGTGACTGATTATGTAAGTACAGGGCCTGACATTCGACTATGAACGTCAGGTCTGTCTCACTCGATACTGTTCTTTCACTCTGTCACTATCTCTGACGATTCGGTTAGTGGACTAACCTTTCCCTACATGAACATGAAATCGAGAATATACGTGATAATTGTCCGCTTTTCCTTATTTTTCTTTTATTAACTATTTGTGGACCTCCTTGGGCATAATCCTCCCTAAGGTCACGGTGAACTACAACTATAAATATACGGTTGCCATGGGAATCTTTCCTAGATTATATATTTTCTTGTGTTTGATTGTATATCTATTCTTGAACACCCCCAATATTATTTGCAGTACTTGATTGCAGACTTTTGATTCCTTTATGTGATCTTTGTACAGTCATCAGCCAATTACCTTTTTACCTTTAATCTCAATTAGTGTCACTACGAGTCCTAGAGACGCCTTCCCCTTGGAACCTGTTCTCAAATAGGGGGTGGTAAGCATTTTTCTTTGTGATATCCCATTCACTGCTACTAACCAAAATGTGGTTGCGTCATTTTCCTTCATATTTTCTGTGTTACATAATAACAGTGACATTTGTTTTATTGCCTTTTGGCCTTTTCACTTTTTCTATGTGTTGCAGGGTACCTGGTTTACCAGTCAACCTGAGTAAGTGACTGGTTTCTATATATTTCATAAGAGGTTTGTTATTTAGACATATGGGTCCTGATGAAGCGTGGGTGGATCGCTATAGACCAATAGACGCGAAACATGTCGACCAAATCATAGTTGTGCCTTATAATTTTTAGGACACTCTAACTTTTGTTTATTTTTTGAAAGCTGTGTGAGCATAATCCTCAACTTCTCTTTCAAAATTGCTTTTAACCTTGGTCTTCATCCTTATTATATTGAACCGATTAAATGATGAAGTTTATGGATGACTAACCAATTTTAAATTCCTCTTTTCTTTTCGATGGTGACTTGTAGCACCTTTGTTGTGGACTTTTGAATTTTTAGTCACTATCTCAGAACTCGGCAGAGAGCCCTCATTACGGGGTGCCCACTAGGCATTGCAGTGCCGGCCTAGTGAGGAGCGACTCCCGATGATGATGCCAGTCATCCTTAGTGATGCATGAGGGCTCTCGCTCCTGAGAGTACAGGTGCTTCCCTGCTTCCTCCCTTTTTTTCTGTATGGAACAGTGTACCCTTTTCTGAGCCTCAGCAGAGATGGCTCTGATGCATCCCACTCCCCTGGTCATACAATTCCATTAAATACCTGGGAAGCAGGGTGTATCATTCTGACAAGGATTGAACAGATGACAATGTGGGAGGAACCCTTGTGGGTGCAAGGTCTTTCCTCCGAATTTGGACATTCTTTCCGCTGTCTCCAACAGGCAGAGTTGTCATATCAGAGATGTTAATCCTCCCCAGGATACTGTATTTCTTCTCTGCCCTGCCAATGCTGTTACCCACCTGACAATTGCAGATCTATGTGCACTCCTAAATGCATTGATATATGGGGCAAGGGCAGATGTCGAGTAGCACTTGCTAAACTTTACACCCCATTAGAACAGGCCAGGCTAGATGCCACAAATTATGAATATTGTTATGCAGCTTCCCAGCTCCAATGGGCCTTGCAGTGGCTTGTGGGTCAAAATGGCTATGATTTTGTGGGGCAACACCGCCCCAAGTACTGCTGTGGCTTCTGGGCTCCAACACGAAGGTGCCCGGGAGAAGGGGAAATGCCCTCATGAAAGTGTCTAAGACCTGCGGGACCACATATGTGACCAAGGCATGGGATTGCCCTCCCTATGCATCAGAGCTACCCTCTGGGCATCAGCGGGGTGGCATGAGTTACAGGTTCGACTGGTTGCAGCAGCCTGGTCTAACGCTGGTCTTACAGGCTAGGGCAACCTGTTCACGGATAGGAATCTTAGCATGTTTGAGAGTCTGGTGGAAGATTTTGGTATACCACACGGCTCTTTCCTTATCTATGCTACACTTACAAGATACTTACACTTAATGTGGTGTAAAACACATGACAAACCAGGGACCGCCTTACTTTTTCAGGTTTTGTTGACACAATGGCCTATACCACATCTGTATAGCTCTACACACTCTAATAGGGAGGTTTCCCTCCACCACCTCTTAGCTTATTGGGATGCTGCCCTTACCATCAAATTGACAGATAAGCAATGGACACAGAGTATAGGGGTAACAAAACTGATTTCCTTGAACGCCAGGCTAGAGTACACATAGTTTAATTATCTTCACCACACGTACCTCACCCCAGAATGGTTGGCGTGCATGTACCAAGGGACTGCAGACACCTGCCCAGACTTTGTACACATGGCCTAGAGCTGGCCCAGCTTGTCCCCTACTGGGATGAGATTGTGCGATTTATATCAGAGGTTCTGGACACCCCCTTCAAGAGAGAGCGTATACATTGGTTATTGGGTGTTACTTCCTGATCTGCCATGTTAAACCTGTCAATACATTTATAGACGAATGATAGCCATGTGTTGGAAGTCTGCTCTGACTCCCCTAACCGGACTGGCAGAAATATCTGGAGAAGGTAGAAGCTAAATCTGATGACAGACCACCATAGGCAGTTACTGTATTGCCATGGCCCTGGAGACAAATAAAACAAACTTGTTTCCTGCTTCCATTGCTGTTGCTATAGGTTACCGGACATAACCTCCGCAAATACTGCAGACACTTGCAGGTCTTTACTGGCATTGTATTTGCTTGTGTAGACAGCAGGTGATCCTCTCCCTGGCTTCCCTCTTCCCCCATCTCTGTTTGCATTCCTCCTCCCTTCTACGACATGCGTACCCCCAGCCAGCTGCAAGAGACTCCATGCCATTGTTTATGTTTGTTTTTCTTTTAGATTTTAGTGTTTACAGGGTTTCAGATATGTACCGCCCTATGCACAAATGCTACTGCACTACTGTAGTCACCAATCCTGTTACTGTACTGCTGACTGTGTCTCAGGTTTATCATATGTTATGGAAAGCAAAATTATACATGAGTGTAAAGCAATGTAGACCTTCCTGCCAAAATGGGTAGCTTCTGCGTGTCATTTTCTTGCTGTTAAAACTAATAGACATTACTGTGAAATTGTGATAAGAACCAAATTCTGCATGTTGTGTCCAGTTTAACGATGTAAGACACGAAATAGGAGCTATTTACTGGGACCATCAATGTCAGTATTTAGCAGGTGCAGTAACCACAGCATATCTAGCTGCCCCTCTTGTGATTGGTGCCTTAGTGCTTCTTTATTAATTTGGTGAGCTGGTTTGTGTTGTGTGCTAGGGTGATGGGTTAGGTGTGAGAATGAGTCATTAGTGGCAATGGATGAGTGAATGCATGAAACAATGAGTGAGTACATGTAAGCTTGCAATTTTGTGTGACTGCAGAATGATCATGAAGGATATCTATTTAGAGTAAACAACAAAAACACTAAACACTGACAAATATTGAGCAACTACAGAGTAAAATATTATTTTAAAGTATGGTGTGCAGGAAAACAACTGTAAATCAGTGGTGCTCCTGTCACTCTAAATTCATGCTTCACAAGCTCTGTTGGCTCCACCAGCTCCACTTCAATAAACACCAACAACAACAAAAGGGTGCTTACCAAAATCTCCAATCTGTGATTGTTTTTAATCACATAAACTCTGCCCGACGGCTAAAAGTATGCCTGGACAGGCCTCAAAATGGCCAAAATGTAAGATAATCAATACCCACTGTGCAAGAGAACCCTATAACTAACTCTACCTACGAGTGAGCACAAGCAACACCCAAGCCACTAAGAGATACACACACACAATCACACACATGCACACACAAACACACACATACATATACACACACATTGATAAACATACATTAAGACACATGCACACCAATAAGCTCACTTAAATACACTCAGACACATGCTTACACACATATAGAAAAACCTCACATACATACACACACTGATATACTAGCCCACAGCCTCTCCCTACACCTCAGTCAACGACAGAGAAACTGATGCAAAAGGGAACTGTACAGTCAGGATGTTGCAGTAGGACCACCGGCAGCAGAAAATGGTAGTGCCTGTGGCCATGGCCTTGGGAGAGAGAGGTATGCCACAGTGACTGCTGGGGCATTAAGTTCTCACACAGGCAATTCCAGCAGTGTCGAGCCTAAAAACAAAAATCTTCATTTGAAAATCTTCACATTATATATTGGATATCCAAATCAAATCAGCACTAATTCTTCAATAATCCATCAGGATATGCTGTATATTCATTGTAATATTCCCACAGAAAGTTCAATATTTTTATGACAGTCATCAATGCATTTTATCATCTATTTCAATCCTTCTTTATCAGTCTCTGAAAAAGGTATATAGAACACAAAATCAACTAAAGAACAAATAATATTCTTAATCTCACAAATATGGCACTGCCTTTCGGGTTTCAGAAGCTTTGTGCACTCCTTCATACAAAAAAAAGCATACAATTCTTTATCCACATTTAACTAATTCGGTTCCTATATAATCCATCTCTAAAATCAACTTGGCCTTCAGTTTCCTCAACTCATCTTTTCCTTCTCTGCCCCTTGTACTTTTGGGTATCTGTACTATACCACTATACTTCCATTTCATTTCATTTTTGTTGCTCTTCTCAAAGCGTCTCACCACTGAATACATTGTGTCATTGTTCTTTATTGCCGTTACATGTTACAATATTATCTTATGTAGCAGTAGTGTGGAGCTACTTATATCATTCTTAGGACAGGGAAATGTGAGCATTTGCACTATAAAACTGCTCTTATAGTTTAATCTTCCTTTAAAACATATAGGGCCTCATTCCGACCCTGGCCGGCGGCGGTAGCCGCCGGCCTGGCGGGGCCGCAAGAATACCGCTGCGCGGTCAAAAGACCGCCACGGGTATTCTGTGTTTCCCGCTGGGCTGGCGGGCGACCGCCAGAAGGCCGCCCGCCAGCCCAGCGGGAAACACCCTTCCATGAGGATGCCGGATCCGAATGGAGCCGGCGGAGTGGAAGGGGTGCGACGGGTGCAGTTGCACCGGTCGCGATTTTCAGTGTCTGCATGGCAGACACTGAAAATCTTTGTGGGGCCCTGTTACGGGGGACCCTGCAGTGCCCATGCCATTGGAGGGGCCCCCAGGGGCCCCAAGACACCCCATACCGCCATTCTCTTCCCGGCAGCCAAAACCGCCAGGAACAGGATGGCGGTATGGGGCTCGGAATCCCCATGGCGGCGCAGATCTGTTCTCCAGATCTGATATCCTTGTATTTATATTTGCTCTGAATAAATCTCTGACATGTTTCAATAAACTTTTTTTCCATTTCTTGTTCAGTTGAACAATTTTGTTTGATCCTAATGAATTCACCGTATGGTATGCTCCTCTTTAGTGACATTGGATGGAAGCTATCTCCATGCAATATGCAGTTTGTTGATGATGCCTTTCCAAACAGAGTGGTCTCAATTTTATTATTCTCTATATACACTTGTACATCCAAAAATTGGATACATTTTGTACTCATATTGTAAGTAAATTGTAGACCCAAATCATTCTGGTTAAATTTTTCAAAGCACTGTACAAATTATCCTTCTGTTACATTCCAAATAATGAAGAGATCATCTATGTACCTTAGCCATATTATTGCTTTCTCTGCAAGCTCTTAATTCTCTTCTCCCTAGGCCATGTGTTTCTCCCACCAACCCATGGTAAGATTTGCATAACTGGGTGAAAAGGAAACGCTCATCGCTTTTCCGCAAATTTGGGCATACAGTTGATGGTTGAACAGAAATCTATTATTTCTTAAACATAGATCGATCATTTTCAAAAGCATTTGTGAATGCTTAAGCTTACCAATGTCACGTTGTTGTAGGAAGTAGCGTACCGCTTTTAGCCCTACCTCATGACTGATGGATGTATATAGGGACACTACATCTATGGTGACTAGTTTGTAGCCCTCCTCCCATCCAATCCCAGCCAAGTCTCTCAAAAGGTCACCTGTACCTTTAATACATGAGCTGAGATTAGATACCATTGGAGCCAAAAAGGAGTCCACATATGTTGAAACATTCTCATACAGTGATCAACAACTAGATATGATCGGGCATCGTGGTGGTTTGGTAAGACTCTTATGTATTTTTTGGGAGAAAATATATTGTAGGTATGATAACTTTCATTTCGCAAAAACACTCTTTCCCCATCATTCAGTAAGCCCTCCTTGTACCATATGTCCAAATATTGATTTAGCTCTAAAGTCAATTTGTTAAGGGGGTTCTTATCTAATTTTAAATAATGATTTTTTTCAATTAGTTGTCGATATGCTTCCTCCATATATTGCTGTTTCCCCATAATCACTATATTACCCCCCTTATCAGACAAAAAACAAGATATCGGGCAAGGGAAGAGATATTAAACAAACCAATGACTGATACAACAAAGGAAGGACAAAAAAATCAGATTGGTAATGACATACAGTAAAGAGAATCATCTAATCCTAAATATCTTAAATAAATATTGGGATGTGTTAAAGAAAGATCCGGATAATGGGAAAATGATTGGAGAATGACCAATGGTAACATACAAAAAGGTACCATCCCTACAAGACCTATTAGAGAATAGCCATTTTCAAATGAAGAAATCGCCGAATTGGCTTTCAGCTCAGATAACTGGGTTTATATGTTGCGGGAAATGCTAAGCGTGCCATATAGGGATTAATATGAAAGAATTTTTAGATCATCATGGCAATAAATTGGTGATTAACAAGAGGATTACCTGCAACACAATCCATGTAGTGTACATAATAGAATGTTTCTGTGGTCTACGCTATGTGGGAAGTACGATTTGCCCACTAAAAAAACGTATCCTGGAACACATAAGAGCTGTACAAAATAAGGATATGACATGTGCTATGGTTAAACACTTGATGGTATATGAGGGTGCAAATTGGACAAATATTAAATTTTTTGGAACTGCTAATATTGATTGTAATGAGAGAGGGGAGATCGAGAAATTAAATTGAGACGCCTGGAATGACGGTTTATAATCCAGCTCAAAACTAAGATCCCGAGGGGACTCAATGGAGATGAGGATCTTCATTATCACTCATAATTGAGTGCCTGGAAATAAATATGTGTGAACAGTTAATATAATGATATCAAGTTGAACATATGAAAAGATGAATAGAACATGATTAATGATTTTGAAGAATAGTGAACCCACCTTTTCTTTTTGGGATCCATACTAGGCTTATTGATTATTATATAATATGCAGACCCCTCTCATTTTTTCTGTCTCAACCTGTACATGAATTAGTTTTCAATAATTTGAACGCTCTTGGACTTTTGTTGGTTCACATGCACCTTTAAATTAGTTTCATTGGAAAGTACATTTGTTTTATTTGGATATATGGTTTTAAAGATCACTACATGTCCCATAATGCACTATATATGTTAGAGATGAGAGACTACAAATAACAAACATAGAAGAAAGACATATGTACTGTGAACAAGACCGAGAGGTCGAAATGCGTCGGTGGTGATGGTTAGTGATGCACATATCTGACTAAACAGCAAAGAAAACTTTCTTGGGGTGCAGTGTCATAACTGGTTACAGTTTTGTTTTATAATTAATTGGGAGGAAGGGTCCGTTCCCTACGTTGGCACCAGCATAATATGCACACCACAATGAGGACCATTTGCTGTAACATATATATATATATGTAAACAAAGCAGTCCCATGCAGTGCGCTCTCCTAGGGCTGATGCCGGCATTATGGACGGACCTTCCCATGTGCAAGACTTGTGGAAACGAGTCGGTGGTCGTTAATTGTGGTGGGTGCATACCTGGTGAAATAACTGAAGAACACAGGCTCCTGGCTGGAGTGCAGCATAATTTTCTTTTGTTGGATGATATATATATATATATATATATATATATATATATATATATATATATATATATGTGTGTGTGTGTGTGTGTGTGTATAGATAGATATAGATATAATAGATATATATATATAGACATGTAGATAATAAATACATATATATATATGTATATATATATATATATATATACACACACACACACACACATTACACACATTACACACATACACACACACACACACACATATATTGTGGTCGCTAGTATGTATTTCGGTCTGCTTTTCTATAGACAGAGTGTTATTTGGTTTGCTAATAATGTTGACCCCATTTGACAAATGTTCACAAAACTTTCCACCAAAAAGTTGCATATACTTCAGATCCTTCCTGGAAGGTTTCAGGGTCATCTACTAAGTAGGGGTCAAAAAAAGGAGGGGTCCCAAAATGTAAAATCACCATGCATTTTCCTTGGACTCCTTCAGGCAGGGCTGCAGCATAAACTGCTGAAAATAATCACACCACGCAACAGGAAGCCAGATTTTCATCCACGGATTGTGCTTTTTTGTGATGTGGTGTAAACCCATTCAGTAGTTTTTGAGAAATGAAAGTTTGCATATAATTGTATATTTTGGCAGTTGGGTTCACAAGAGTTTGCCAAACCTCCCAGGGAGAGCCCTGTGACTGATTAGGAGGCACATTTTTCCTGTGAGCCTTCATACTCTTGTGGGAATGAGAGGCTCTTGGGAGTCACACAAGCGCTCTGATTGGCTGGCTGATGGAATGTTAGAAATTAAATCACCAACATTACTCTTTACTGATACAAATTTGAGTTGTTCTAAAAATGAAGCAAAAACGGTATACAATGGGGCAGCAGAAAGGCATTCTGTTCCCCTAGATTTAGAGAGTATGTGTTTAAAGGATAAATACTGATAAGATAATAAATGTATATTATTTCTAACCAATTTTTATGATCTTGTGTGAATCTCACGGGATTGTAAATGGGTAAAAAGGAGTGAATGAGTTCTCAAAACACTCTATTAGACTCTATTAGAAGGAATGTATATTGTGGTCCTTGTTTTTGAGAAGTGCGTAAGAGATAAGTACTGTGATGAGTAGATGGTTAATTTTTATTTTAAAAAGTTATGATCTTGTAATGCTCCTGCAAGACTCTAACAGGATCCTGAAAAGTAGAAGGCGTAGATGATTTTTGAATACACTATAGTATGCACACTTGCTACTGTAGGAAGGACTCCTACTTGAATGATGTCATCAATAATGTCAATTGAGAAGTCATCAGTGATGTCCTAAATGATGTCATAAAACATGTCATGAGTGATGTCATATATGAGCTCATAAGCAGTGTATGATGTTGGTGCAGAGTATAGTTAGGGCCGCTAACTTTAACTGCTGAATTTCTGTGTTTTAGTTGAAAACTTAAATGTTGTCACTGCAAAATTTGCTTAAATATAACATTATTTTAACCTCTGTTTTTTAATTTATATATATATGTATATATATATATGTATATATATACACACACACATATGCACACACACAAACATACACCCACACATATATAAATATCATGTTCATTAAGATGCAAGGTACTCGCTATGTGCTGTCAAACAATGTGCAAACATTGTATTGTTCATTGCAGGCTTTGTAATTTGTAGTTGTAATGAAATTATCTATATTACCTGTATTAACTAAAACTCATAACTCTACCATGAACTGTAATTTCACAAAAGATATGACTTGCAATGGCATAACTCTTCTTGTAAATAATATTATTTCAGATGGTATAAGTGGTATGATATAAAAGGGAATAAGCAGTGCATGGAGAAGGCACGAGTTGTAGTTAATGTAGTGTAGCTACTGAGTGGAAGTGCATGAGTTATAATAATTTGAACATGTTGCAAAAATTCTAAATTACAGGAATAAGTATAAGTTTAGATAATTAACTGTTTGAGTACCTAAGTTTTGTTTGTAGCTAAAGAATAAATATATTACATTTATGAGGCGTACAGTGGAGTATTGAAGAAAATAGATCTAGTGGCAATTTGTGAGAGTTGTAGAGTGGAATACTATAGAGTGGAGTGTTGTAGCACACTGCAGGGTACATCGTAGTGGGGTAGAATGTAGTGGCGTACAGTGTAATAGCGTATTGTAGAGTGGCATGGAGTGGAGTTGCATAGAATGGAGTGGCATAGAGTGGAGTAGCATACACTAGAGTGGAGTAGAGTGCAATAATGTTGAGTGTTACTGGTGTACAGTGTAGTGACGTAGAGTGTAGGGGCACATAGTGGAATAGCATAGAGTAGAGTGGCATAGGGCCATATGTACGAACACATTTTCCCATACACATAGAATGGGTAAAACCCTTTGCTACATCTGGCCCATAGAGTGTAGTGTAGTACAGTGGAATAGTGTAGAGTGTAGTTTGGTAGAACGGATTGCAGTAGAGTACAGTGATGTACAATGTAGTGTCATAGAATTTAGTGCTGTACAGTGTAATAGCATACATGGATTGTTGTAGAGTGAAGTGGTGTATAGTGGAGTGGTATACAGTGAAGTGGCTTAAAGTGCAGTGGCATACAGAGGAATAGTGTACAGGGCAGTGGTGTACACTGAAGGGGTCTACAGTGGAGTAGCACAGAGGGAAATAGCATAGAGTGTGGGGTCATAGAGTGGAGTTATGTACAATGGAATAGCGTATAGTGGAATAGCCTAGAGTGGAAGAGCATAAGGTGTATTGGCATACACTGGATTGTCATAAATGGAGTGGCTTAGACTGTAGGAGAGTACAAGGTAGTGGTGTAGAATGGAATGGCATAGAGTGAGGTAGAGTGGCGTGGCTTCCAGTGGATTAGCATATATTGGAGTGGTGTATAGTGGAATGACGTAGAGTGGAGTGTCGTAGAGTGTAATAGCATTGAGTGTAATGGCATTGGGCCAGATGTACGAAAGAAAATCACATTTCTTATTGGACTGAATCACAATTTTCGTCCATTAAAAAATGCAATACTACCTTTCCACATCTACAAAGTCCTAAACGTGGACACAAAATGCAATTTCTACCCATTAGAAATCACATTTTGTGAGTCCCCCAAATAAGCAATCGCAAATAGGGATTACCTAATTGTTATTTCTTAAAAACATGTATACATAATTTCCTAAATGCGAAATGGGCATTAAGGAAATGCTGTTCCCGTCAGATCCAATTCGATGGTAACAATGTGCAATTTAAAAAAAACACCCCAAAATGCTTTTTTTAAAGTGCCGTAAAGCACACACTTGCCCCTAGGGCATTTGTGAGTTGTCCATGAGCACGTCTTTTTTTGGGGTTGCATCAAGGGGGAACTTAGGCCCATAGGCACCTTTGGTTTTACATTTCCAAATTTGCAGTTTTCTAAATAGGAAATCGCAAATTTGGAAATGCAAAATCATTTGTACATAAGGGCCTTCAGGCCCATAGGAAAGAATGATTTAGCATTTCCTACATAGCGATTTCATAATAGCGAATCCTACTCCATATGAATTGCTATTAGGAAATTCCTAATTTTGTACATTCCAATTTGCATTTCCTAAATAACAATTTTTTAGGATCCGCTATTTAGGAAAAGCTAAAACTGAATTTTGTACATATGACTCATAGAGTGTAGTGGTGTACAGTGGAGTGTGGTAATTAAAACAGATGTAACATGAAAGGTTGTTAACAGATGTAGATGTAATGTGACAGGAAAATATATTATTTAGTGTAAATAATAATTTTTGGTAGCATGTGTGAATTGTGTAAATAGATTTAATGTTATAATTTTTAATGTTAATACATATTGTGCTTCAGTATGCTGTGGTAAATTCACTGTATACTGTGGTGAATGCTCAGGATAAGGCAGTATGTAACTGACTAATGGCTGTGTATACCAAAGGTAAAAGGAAGCCATGTCATCTTCATGACATTTTGTCTGTGTTTCGCTACGTTGTGGGTAGTAGATTTAGGTAAGTAGTTGATTTTATTGCTTTTCCCTACCTATTACCACTTTATTGAAGTATTAATAGATAGAAAAATGTATTTATAATTTTCTATATATTTCTACAATACTTTAGCGAGACCTGCACACTTTCAAACAAATATTCTTAAGTAGTGCGGAAATTTTTTAGGTATTACTGAGGTACTCTGCAGACTTTGTACTGAAGATGTAAATATGTTACATTGGAAATTACACTGCATGCTGTATTTTTAGTTCTTCAACATATTTATTTTATTTTAAATTATTTCTAGTACCACGGTACTCCCAAGGCAGTACCGCAGTACAAAGTACAATATTTTAAAATGTGCTTTAGTAAAGTGGCCATAGGAAGGGTAAACACTTCATCAGCTAGCGCTTACCTACATCTAAGGATGAAAAGCCGAACACAGGCAAAGTGTGCCTAAAAACAAAATGGCTGCCTTTTTCATTTTTGTTAAGGCAGTCATTAGTTAATTACATACTGACTTGTCATCCCTATGTACCACAGTACATCTGGAAACTACAGCAAAATTCCACAAAAATGCTATGGCCACAAATATCATTCAGTTAAAATCCCCTATAGCATAAAAATACTTACCCTACTTACCTGTAGTACCCAAAAGGATCATCTGAGCACCATAAGATATAATCCTGCCAAATTTCATAGAAATCTGTTGTTAGAAATGGGGTCTCTAGTTGGCAATCGGTTTGAACTATGTCCAAGTAGGGACCCTCAATCTAGTCTGGATAAGGGATATATCCACTCAGATAACCCCAGCTCACCCCCGTTGGTAGCTAGGCACGAGAAGTCATGCTTATCTCAGAAGCAATGTGTAAAGCATTGGCACAGGACACACAGTAATGAATAAAAACACTACAAAAGGACACCACACCAGTTTTAGAAAAATAGCCAATATTTATCTGTATAAAACAAGACCAAATACAATAAAAATCCAACATACAATAATAAAAATATGAATTCTGCAAGATTTACTCAAAAATACAGTTCCTTCAAGTCGATAGCTATCATGGTGTTGTGATCAACAAACCCAACAGTTCAGGCCAGCTGTGGCATCGCGGGCCAGCTACGGTGTCGGGAAGACTCGCAAACAGTACCTTTCAGATTGCAGAGTGTTGTGATCCTCGCGATGAGCTCTGGAGAGCGGCGTCTGGCATCAAGGTGTGGGTTCCGGAGTCTGTGCGGGAATCATCGGGCCCTTGAAATCACCTGCATTGCGGATCGAACTCTGGGCTGATGAAGTCAGGAGCGCTGGCGTGGATGGCGTCAGGGCTGTGGTGCGAAGCGGGACAATGCGACGTGTGGTGCCCACAGGTCACAGTGCAGGAAGTGGCTTGGTGACTGCGTCCGGCAGCAATGGTGAGACGAGGGCTGCGGTGTGAAGCGGGGTGGTGCGACGTGCATTGTCACCGGGTCACAGTGAAGGCAGCGGCATCATTGTTGTTGAAGCACTGTCGTCAGTAGGCCCAAGCCAGTGGTGCGGGATGGGACGGTGCTTTGTGACCCTCACGAGCATTGTCCACAGTCCATGGTGCAGGCAGGGATGCCTGGTGATGACACAGGAGTCGATGACGCTGGCATTAGTGGACCGGGACTGCGGTGATGGATGGGATAGTGCTTCGTGTACCTCATTAGCGGTGTCCACAGGCTAGGGTGCAGGCAGCTGAGCCGGTGTCAGTAGGAGCGGCGGCATCGGGGATGCCCAAGCTGCGGTGTGAGCAAGGCGATGCCAGAGTGTGGGGCCCACAGGTCACAGTGCGAGCAGTGGCTCAGTGAAATTGTCCGATGACGGCATTGGTGAGACCAGGGTCGCAGTACGAAGCGGGGAAGTGTGGCTCTGTGAGGCGGCTGCACGTCACGATGCAGGCCAGTGGCATTGTTGGCAGCGTTGCAGTGGTTTCTCCTCTTGAACAGCACAAAACACACAGTTCACAGTGCTGTAGGTTGAGGAAATTTGGTGTCCCTGAGATTTCCAACATGAGGCAACCTCTACTTCAAGCCCTTGGAGAACTTCTCAAGCAGGACACACAGCAAAGTACACCCTTTGCACTCTTTATAGGCAGAAGCAGCAACAACAGGCCAGTCCAGCAAAGCAACACAGCAAAGGGACAGTATTCCTCCTTCAGCTCTTCTCCTGGGCAGAGGTTCCTCTTGATTCCAGAAAGATTCTAAATGTCTGGGGTTTTGGGTCCACTACTTATACCCCTTTCTTACTTTGAAGTTAGCAAACTTCAAAGCAAAGTGTCAAGTGTTTGCAAGATCCTTCCTTGTCCAGGCCAGGCCCCAGACACTCACCAGGGGGTTGGAGACTGCATTGTGGGAGGGCAGGGCCAGTCCTTTCAGGTGCAAGCGACCACTCCTGTCTCCACTCTAGCTCAGATGGTTCATCAGGATATGCAGGCTACAACCCAGGTCCCTTTGTGTCACTGTCTAGAGGAGAGGTGTCAACAGCCCAACTGTCAAACTGACCCAGACGGAGAATCCGTAAAAAGGCAGAGTCACAGAATGGTTTAAGCAAGAAAATGCCTAACTTCTAAAAGTGGCATTTTCAAACTCACAATCCAAAAAACAACTTCACTAAAAGATGTATTTTTAAATTGTGAGTTCAGAGACCCTAAACTCCATATTTCTTTTTTCTCTCAAGGGGAATTTGCGCTTTAATGTGATTTAGAGACAGTCCCCATGTTAACCTATGGGAGAGATAGGCCTTGCAACAGTGAAGCCTGAGTTTGTCAGTATTCCAGTGTTAGGACATGTAAAGCACACCAGTACATGTCCTACCTTTTAAATAAACTGCACTGTGCCCATGGGTCTACCTAGGGCCTACCTTAGGTGTGCATTACATGTACAAAAAGGGAAGGTTTGGGCCTGGCAAGTGGGTACACTTGCCAGGTTGAATTGGCAGTTAAAAACTGCACACACAGACACTGAAGTGGCAGGTCTGCCCCATGTTTATAGGGCTACTTATGTGGGTGGCAGAACCAGTGCTGCAGGATAACTAGTAGCATTTGATTTACATGCCCTGTGTACCTCGGATGCACTTTACTAGGGACTTACCAGTAAATCAAATATGTCAATCAACAGAACAATTTAGAACCTGCACTTTAGCACTGATCAGCAGTGGTAAAGTGTGCAGAGACAATAAACCAGCAAAAACAGAGTCTAGTAAACCATAAAAACAGAAGGTCAGAAGTCAAAAAGACAGGGGAGGCACGCCAAAACATGTCTAACACATGTCCCCTCCAGCTGAGAGTAGGGGGAACTAACCAACCCCTGGTGAGTCCTCCTCACTAAGGCAGTAGAACCTGGACAGACCATCAGGGTTGGCGTGTTCTGTGCCAGGGCGGTATTCCACTGTAAAGTCCATCCCATGTAAGGAAATGGACCACCCCAACAGTTTTGACTTTTCACCCTTCATCTGCATTATTCATCTGAGGGTCCTGTGGTCAGTCTGAACCCAGAAGTGAGACCCAAACAAGAAGGTTCTTAGCTTCTTCAGTGCCCAGACCACATCAAAAGCTTCCCTTTCAATTGAACTCCACCTCTGTTCCCTGCAGAGTAGTCTCCTGCTAAGGAAGACTTCAGGCTGATCTAGGCCCTCTTCGTTCAACCTTGAAAAGTACTGGTCCCACACCATGCTCTTAAGCATCTGTCTGTACCACAAACTCAGTGGAGAAGTCAGGGGCCAGCAGCAAGGGCGACGTGCACATGGCCTTCTTTAGTGTGTTAAACGCAGCACTGCACGCCTCAGTCCAGATCACCTGTCTAGGCTCCTTCTTAGACGTCAGCTCTGTCAAGGGGGCAACAATGGTACCATACCTCTTGACAAATGTCCTGTAGTACCAGGTGAGACCTAAAAAGGATCTCACCTCTGTCTGGGTCTTGGGGGGTGCCAAGCCCGAATGGCATGAATCTTGGGTTGTAGGGGCACCACCTGGCTGCTCCCTACCTTGTGTCCCAAGTACACCAATGACCCCTGCCCTTTCTGGCACTTAATGGCCTTTATAGTGAGGCCTGAGGGATGCAGAGCCTTCAACACTTCCCAGAGGTGGTGCAAGTGATCTTCCCAGCTGGAGCTGAACACCGCAGTGTCATCAAAGTAGGCAGCACTGACGTTTTCAAGCCCAGCCAGGACCTGATTTGGAAGGTGGCAGGGACGTTCCTCACCCCAAAGGGCATGACCCGGAACTGGAAGTGGCCCTCTGGTGTTGAGTACACTGATCTCTCCCCTTGATTAATGCAATCTGCCAGTACCCAGACGTTAAATCAAACATGCTGAGAAACTTGGCTGCCCCCAACCGATCTATGAGCTCAACAGCTCTGGGGATGGGGTGGGTGTCCGTTTTGGGGACTGCATTGAGCCCCCGGTAGTCAACACAGAACCGAAGTTCTGATGTGGCACCAGGTGCAACAGGCTTGGGTACTAAAACCACTGGGCTGGACCAAGGGCTGCTGGAGCGCTCAATCACCCCTAAAGCCAACATCTTGGAGACCTCCGATATACTGGCTTTCACTCTGTCATCTAACCCGTAAACTTTGTTTTTCACAAGCAGGCATTGCCCACATCATGTGTACATAGATGGATGACACCTGGAGTGAGTGAGAACAGAGTGGCAAAGTGTTCCAGTAAATGGCCACACTCACTCTGCTGTTCTAGAGTCAGAGAAGGGGAGAGGACTACTCCTTCTACTGACCCATCCTGCTCCTTGGCAGTCAGGAGGTCAGGGAGAGATTCACTCTCCTCTTCCGCCCCATCATCTGTAGCCAGAAGCAAGGTTAACTCAGACCTCTCAAAGTGGGGTTTGAGGTGGTTCATATGGAGAACCCTAAAGGGTTTCCTTGGAGTCTGCAAGTCCACCAGATAGGTGACGTCACTCTTGCACTCCTTCACCTCAAATGGCCCTGACCACCTGTCCTGCAGAGCACAAGGCTCTGCTGGGGCCATGACCCACACTTTCCGGCCTGGCTGAAACTCAACCAGAGTGGTATTCTGGTTGTTCCACAGTTTCATGTCCTCCTGGCTTGCCTCTAGGTTCTCTTACGTGAGCTTCCTGAAGTGTGCGGTCTGGTTTCTGAAGGCCAGCATGTAGCCAAATACATCCTCAGGTGTTTTCCTAGGAGCTTGCGCCCAGCCTTCTTTCACCAGACTCAGAGGTCCTCTGACCGGGTGCCCATACAACAGTTGAAAGGGGAAAAATCCAATCCCCTTCTGCATTACTTCCCGGTAGGCAAAGAGAAGGCATGGTAAGAGGACGTCCCACTTACGCCTCATGGAGTCTGACAGACCCCCAATCATGTCTTTCGGGGTTCGGTTGAATCTCTCAACCAACCCATTGCTGTGGGGGTGGTAAGGAGTGGTGAATTTGTAGTTCACTTCACATTACTTCCACATGGCCTTTATGTATGCGGACATAAAGTTGGTACCCCGGTCAGATACCTCCTTGGGGAAACCCACATGGGTAAAGATCGCCATTAGTGGCTGGGCCACAACGGGCACGTTACTGTCCTCAGAGGGATAGCCCGGGGTACCAGAAGGCATGGTCCACCAAGACCAGGATGAACCTGTTGCCTAGGGCTGTCTTGGGGTCCAGAGGCCCCACTATGTCAATGCCCACCCGCTCAAAAAGGGTGCTCACAACAGGAAAGGGTTGGAGGTGGGCTTTACATTTCTCTCCACTTTTGCCACTTGCTTGGCAAGTCTGACAGGATCTACCCAACACATCTGGATGCTTTCTCATCTGGGGCCAATAGAAGTGGGTGACAAGCCTGTCAAAGGTCTTGCCCTGCCCACAAATGCCCTGCCAGAGGTACATCATGAGCCAACCCCAGTAGAAAGGCTCTGAAGCCCTGGGGTACCAAAAGCACCGGGGCTACCCCATGCTCAGCAACCTTAGGCTCGCTATACAAGAGATCATTCTCCCAGTAGATCAGGTGATCCTTGGGCTCAGCGCCAGCTGCCTGGTCTTCCACCTGCTGCCTAAGACCCACAAGAGTAGGGTGCACCTTCTGCTCTGCACAGAACTCCTCCCTGGTGGGACCCCCTTCTTGCTGCCAATGGGTCAGCTCAGGTAGTTCTCCCAGTTCGGGCACTTGGTCCCCTGTATGTGCCGGGGCATCCCCCTTGAGCCCAGCCTCCTCCCGAACAGTGGGAACCTCTGGGGTGGGTTTCCTGCACCCTTTGCCCTTTCTCTTGCCAAGCACCTGGGCCACTGTTTCAGGCTCCAGGTCTGTCTGATCACCCTGTCTGACTGCCATGGACCAAGTGGTCACGCATGCCCACTCTGGCAACCCCAGCATCCCCAAGTGTGAACTGAGCTCCACATTCTTCCAGGCAGAAGTCTCCAGGTTGTTGCCTAGCAGACAGTCAACTGGCATGGTGGGACACATGGCTACCCTCAAGAAACCTGAGACACCTCCCTACTCAAAGGGAACCTGCGCCACCTTACATTGGTGCTCCGAGTTGTCCACTGCAACTAATTGGTGGAATGCACCAGGGACTATTTGCTCTTCAGACACCAGGTGACACCGGACCGTGGGCACAACAGCTCCAGTGTCTCTGAGAGCCTCTTCCCATTGAGGGTCACCCACTGCCTGTATTTCTTAATGTTATCAGGCATTAGGTTTCTCTGGACTATCCCACCGTCCCCTAGTGAGACAAGGGTCATCTGTGTGGGATCCCCCACGCCCACTTGGGACCACCTCCTCCTCAAGCGCTACACTGGCCAACCCCTTGGTCTGCCCACTCCTGGGTGATGGTGTCCGCATGGGTCATTTGGGATCTCCTTTCATGTCACCCTCATGGACACATGCAAAGGACATATGGTGCCCTGCTTCTTCAGGCTTTCCTGAAGTGGCCCATGGTTTCTTCTCTCCTGGGGGGTGGGATTTCTTACCCAGAGTTGCGGCCCTTTGGAAGACTCCTTTTGTTTACCCTTGCTCCCACCACTCTGTTGCTAGGAACCCTGCCAACCTTTGGCAGAATCTCCCCCATATACCTTTTTGTGGACTATGGTACTCACCCAGCGGTCTGCCTCCATAGCATGGGGTCAATCAGCTTACTATCAGTCAAGTGCTGGTGCAGCTCCACAAAACACAGACTAGACTAGTGCTCCCACGCAATTAAGTTGTCCAGCCCGTGAATTACTGCCCTTCACCCAACCATCCAGTGCTCTGTAGAAGGAATCTACGCATTCTAACCATGTCTGGAAATCAGTTTTCTTACTCTGCCTAAAATGATCCCTGTACTTGTCAGGAGTGAGACCATACTGAGTGAGAAGGGCCTCCTTCATGTCCGCGTAGGTGAGGTTGTACCCCTCATCCAAAGCTAGTAAAGTGTCCCTCCCCTCCTCTATGAAGTGATTCCACATCCTGCTCCCCAATGCTTCTCAAGGACCCCATACATGTAGATGGATGCCTCATATCGCTGGAACCACCTCTGTATGTTGTCGCCCTTCTTGTACTCTCTCCCTACATTCTTAGGAATGTGCACAATTCTGTCTGACTGCACTGAGGTATTGCTGCCACCATCCTGGCTGGACCCGCTCCTCATATCCAGCTCCTTTAATCTGAGCTCATGCTCTAAAAGCATCTTTTACTCCTCCATGGCTCGTTACTCACTCTGAGCCTCCATTTTTTATTTCTCCAACTCAATCTGGTGCCTCCTGGCTTCTTTCCTGTCCTCAAGCTCCTCTGGAGTAAGGTCTTTTGATACACCACTGCTGCTTGTCCCAGGGGGGACCTCCCCCATAGCAGCTCCTGCACCCTCAGCACATCTTCCCCAGGATTTGTGTCTGCAAACTCCCCATTTCGATCCTCAGACTGTCCTTTGGTAGTTCTGGCTGCTACCCAGGCCCTCCGCACATTTTGTAGCTTCTCCTTTTTGGTGAGGCCTCTGACCTGGACTCTGAGGTTTTTACAAACTACCTTCAGTTCCTTCATGGCACAGGTTTCCAACCTATCCTCCTAAAAAAACAAATCCCGGGATGCATCTGAAGATGCTCTTGAGTGAGACATGATGTTGTTCGAATTCACTTGAACTCAAGATAAAAAATAGATCAAACAGAAATATTTTTTTTAAAAGCTGTATGTGGCACGTAGTGGTCTGTGATATGATAGTAGTGTACACCAATCACTGTGGGCCAAGTGCAAATTCAAGTCCTATCCTCACCACTGACAACCAATGTTCGAAATGGGGTCTCTAGTTGGCAGTCGGTTTGAACCCTGTCCAAGTAGGGACCCTCACTCTAGTCAGTATAAGGGGATACCTGATCAGATAACCCCTGCTCACCCCTTTGGTAGTTTGGCATGAGCAGTCAGACTTATCTCAGAAGCAATGTGTAAAACATTTGCACATAACACACAGTGATAAGTGAAAACACTACAAAAGGACACCACACAAGTTTTAGACAAATAGCCAATATGTAACAAGACCAAATATGATAAAAATCCAACATACAGTAATAAAAATATGAATTTTGCAAGATTTACCCAAAAATACAATTCCTTGAAGTTGATAGCTCCACCTAGGGCTATCACAGCGTTGTGATCAACAAGCCCAACCGTTCAGCCAGCAGCGGCATCGCGTGCCAGCTACAGTGTTGGGAAGACCCGCAAACAGTACCTTTGAGATTGCAGAGCGTCGTAATCCTCACAGTGAGCCCCAGAGAGAGGCGTTGCAAACGTCGTGGTGTCAATTTCGGAGTCGGTGTGGGAGTCGTCGGGCCCTTGAAATCACCTGCATTGCGTATCGAACTCTGAGCTGATGAAGTCAGGAGCGCTGGCGTGGATGGCCTCGGGGCTCTGGTGTGAAGTGGGGTGGTGTGACGCGTGCTGTCACAAGGTCACGGTGCAGGCAGCGGCGTCATCGTTACTGAAGCACTGTCATCAGTAGGTACAAGCCAGTGGTGTGGGACGGGATGGTGCTTCGTGACCCTCATGAGCGGTGCCCACAGGCCACGGTGCAGGCAGGGATGCTGGTGATGACACTAGAGTCGATGATGCTGGCGTCGGTGGACCGGGACTGCGGTGCGGGACGGGACGGTGATTTGTGTACCTCATGAGCTGTGTCCACATGCCACAGTGCAGGCTGAGGAGCCGATGTCAGCAGGAGCAGTAGCATCGGGGATGCCAACGCGGCGGTGTGAGCAAGGCGATGTCGGAGTGCGGGGCCCACAGGTCGCGGTGCGAGCAGTGGCTCGGTGAAGTCATCCGATGACGGCATTGGTGAGACCAGGGTTGCGGTGCAAAGCGGGCAGTGCGGCTCCATGCGGTATCGGCAGGTCCCGGTGCAGGCCAGTGGCATTGATGCCAGCGTCGTGGTGGATTCTCCTCTTGAACGGTACAAAACACACAGTTCCCAGTGCTGCAGGTCGAGGAAACTGAAGTCTTAGGTGTCCCTGAGACTTCCAACAGGAGGCTAGCTCTACTTCAAGCCATTGGAGAACCTCTCAAGCAGGTCGCACAGCAAAGTTCACCCTTTTCACTCTTTTCAGGCAAAAGCAGCAACTGCAGGTCAGTCCAGCAAAGCAGCACAGCAGCTCCTTCAGCTCTTCAGCTCTTCAGCTCTTCTCCTGGGCAGAGGTTCCTCTTGATTCCAGAAAGATTCCAAAAGTCTGGGGTTTTGGGTCCACTATTTATACCCCTTTTTGCCTTTGAAGTTGGCAATCTTCAAAGCAACGTGTTTGCAAGATCATTCCTTGTCCAGCCAAGGCCCCAGACACACACCAGGGGGTTGTAGACTGCACTGTGTGACGGCAGACACAGTCCTTTCAGGTGCAAGCGACCACTCCTCCCTCCCTTCTAACTCAGATGGTTCATCAGGATATGCAGGCTACACCCCAGCTCCCTTTGTGTCACTGTCTAGATGAGAGGTTTAAACAGCCCAACTGTCAAACTGACCCAGGTGGGAAATCCACAAACAGGCACAGTCACAGAACAGTTTATGCAAGAAAATGCCTACTTTCTAAAAGTGGCATTTTCAAACTCACAATCCAAAAACCAACTTCAATAAAAGATGTATTTTTAAATTGCGAGTTCAGAGACCCTAAACTCCACATTTCTATCTGCTCTCAAAGGGAATCTGAGCTTTAACTTGATTGAAAGGCAGCCCCCATGATAACCGATGAGAGAGATAGACCTCACAACAGTGAAGCCCAAGTTTGGCGGTATTTCACTGTTAGAACATGTAAAATACACCAGTACATGTTCTACCTTTTAAATACACTACACCCTGCCCATGGGGCTACCTAGGGCCTACCTTAGGGGTGCCTTACATGTACAAAAAGGGAAGGTTTGGGCCTGGCATTTGGGTACACTTACCAGGTCGAAACTGCACCTACAGACACTGCAGTGGCAGGTGTGAGCCATGTTTACAGGGCTACTTGTGTGGATGGCACAATCAGTACTGCAGGCCTACTAGTAGCATTTGGTTGACAGGCCCTGGGTACATTTGGTGCACTTTACTAGGGACTTACCAGTAAATCAAATATGTCAGTCATGTTACGACTCTGTCGTCCCATTTCTAGGGGGCGCTGTAAGTGGACTGTCAGAAGCCTGGGAATCACCTTAAACACTTATTTAGAGTCCCTTGCTGACTCCTGTTTGTTTCTCTTTTCACCATGGTACACTTGTGTAGGACTATATTTGCTTCCTGGGACTGCAAATCCCATAATGCACAGCCTGGTAGTCAGGAAAGCCCGGATTCTGTTTCCCATTGTTTTCAATGAGAGAAGTCCAGTTTGCTCCTTTTCACTGGATCCTCTCCTCCAGGACTTGCAAGTGTCTGAAACTACACACACCTGAGACCTCTCCTGTGCAGCCCAGCTTGGAACTGCTTATAAGCAGCCATTTCCTCAAGATCCCCGTCGTGCATTGGACTTCAATTACTTTGTGTTACAGACCCTTTGTCAGATGGTGTTCCAGTTTTGTTCCTGTTCCTGTTCTGTTCCAGCTTGATCCCGTTTCCTGTTTCTCTGCCCTGTTCCTGATTGTTCCAGCCAGAGTCTGCTCCCTACTTCTTAGCCTTGCACCTGTTTGTTTCTTCCAGAGCCTGTTCCCTGTTTCTCTGCCCTGCTCCTGCCTTGTTTCAGCCTGAACCTGCTCTCTGTTTCCCAGTCCTGTTTACTGCTCATTTCCTACTCCCTGTATTCCAGTTCTGTCCTTGCCTGTTCCAGCCAGAGCCTGTTCTCAGTTTCCCAGTCCTGTCTCTGTTTGTCCCAGCCAGCAGTTTGCACCCTGTTTTCCAGTCCTAGTCCTGCCTTTGCTTCAGCCCGAGCCTGTTCCTAGTTCTTGCCTCTGCCTCTTTGTTTGTTCCCTTCTGTTTCTGTTTCTTCTTGGTTCTTTGTGTCTGGTAAGTGTTCTATCAGTCTTCACCAGTGTATATGTGTCCTCCTGTGTACTGGGGTTGGCTCCTGGTTTCCAGGAGACAATTCCAGCCCCCATCCTTGTCCAGTGTTATACGTTGTATTTCGTGCCTAACAGTGACAGTGTGCTATTGCTGTTTTCTCAGGAATCGCCACTGTGTTTCCAGCTGGACCCACAAGAGCGTGTCCTGTGTATGTAAGTACTATCCTTGTTTGTGCTCTAGGGTCCAGAGACAGAATCACTTCTGCTGCCTCCTTTCTATGGGGCTGGCAGGGTGACTATCTGTAAGAGCAAACTGCACAGAGGCATTGAGGTTCCCTGTCACTGTGGGAGGTTCTGCGCCTTACTCTGTGTACAACCCCAGCGTGTTTGTCCACTGGTAATCCGTTTCCTGTTTGTTCACACAAGGGTTGCTCTGCTTTTACTTTACTTTCCTGTGCCTATCCATAGCTGTCCTTTCCGTGTATGCCTTTAGCTGCTCATCTGCCCCAGGATACTACCTCTTTAGGATATTCGGTGACCTCAAGGGGTGTCCCAACCAAAGTCCTGATCAGACCCTCCCGAAACCGTGTCGAATCATGGATAAGCCAATCAACAGAACAATTTACCTAGGGAGAACCTGCACGTTAACACTGATCAGCAGTGGTAAAGTGCGCAGAGACCATAAACCAGCAAAACAGAGTCCATTAAACCATAAAAATAGATGGTCAGAAGGCAAAAAGACAGGGAAGACACACCAAAAAGCTGCCAGGTGTAATATCTGTTCAGCTGTTTTTGTGGTACACAAGACACAAAACTTTATGGAAAATGCATTAGTGCAAAAATGATTTGTGGAACCCCTTATTATCCTTGCATCCACTTGATCAATCACCTCACAACTGTGTGTCATCTGCCAATGTAAAAGAAAAAATAGGTCTACAAAGTTTTGTGGAGATTTGTCAAGCAGACACAAAGTTATTAACGACCAAATTTCTGAGATGATTTACATACCTGGGAATCCTAACTATAACTACAGATTGGCCACTGTCACTCTGTAATAAATACATATGTATATATTTTATCCCACATCCGTGAACTACTTAGCATGGGGTGGTTTAGCTGAGGTGGGGCACATTCATCCTCATCTACTTCACAGTTTCTTGTGTAGCTATTTACCAGAGCCATCCTTCAGCTGGGGTGGAGCTGTCGTATTGTTTCTCTCACAGGACCTGTCTGAGTGTGCTACACGTTTCCTATAAAAATTGCTCTTCTGGGTTATACTTAGAGTGATGGCATTTAGCTGCCAGTACAAGAGATGTGTGCTGGTAGCAGGACCAGCCACCCTCTGCCCTTCAACATCTGCAAGGTCACAGAAGAGGGAAAGTCTGGCCTCTACCAAAGTGTCTATACAGTTACATTTTTTAGATATAATTTGATGTGTTGCCGGTATGGTACTGCTAAGATGAGGACATACACATTGTCTCACCTTTCCAGAAGTTAGATGAATTTCAGCTTGACTAGATAGGTGTGAAGCCTGTTTTCTGATGCCAGCCGGGATGTGGAGCTGAGGGCTGCCCATTTCCTCTAAGCCAGGACTAAGCCTGATGCTATGCAGTAGTTCTGTTCGCATCCCATGCTACTGTTGATTTCACTTGAGTGTGTCATAGTCCCCAGCCAATGAAAGAAGCCAATAAAAGCTCATATGGATTACATGGAACCCCTTTCTGTCCTCATCTGAGATCAAAGAGGGCAGCCTAACAATCTACCCTTCAAATGAATTTGAGCTAACAGTTCACTCTACTTATCTATAACCACACTCTTATACTAACATTAGTTAATTTGCTTTGGATGGGATCCCCCCATCTTGCTCCATTCTCGATTCTACTATCCTTCGTCCAGACTAAAATGACCATGAGTTTATCACAAGCATTGGTGCCTTAAACCCCAAAAGAAGTATCCTAATCTAAATCTAGGTTTAGTGTACTTGTGTGACAGGTGTCCTTCAGAATTACGCCTCAGATTTCAATACCAGACACAACCCAGTCTGATTCTCTTCATTGGCAAGATCTAATTTCTTGGGTTCTGGGGCATTAACATCACAAAACAGCTACCTTCAAGTCACATGACATCTGATTTTTTATATGTGGGTACACTCTGATCATAAACTGGCATTAGAACAATGTGTACCTACACACGTCTGCCATGAAAACTACAACATGAACACTAACAACTGGGATACAAATGTTAAGAAAGTATCACTACTGCCACAGGTTGCACCAAGTGTGTTGCTGTAATTTTAGTAGAGATTGAGATCAGCGAGAGATCATGGTTTGTTATTGTGGACAGCATAGCCCAGGTCATGGGTTTTAGGGTGCACATTAATATTTAGAACCAATCCCCTAAGAAAACATTAGCACTTGTTTCCTTGGAGGGAAGGTTAGTCTGTGCAGTGAGAAGTGTTTTGTGATCATTAGTGATTATGAACTGCACAGAGAGGTCATACAGCACAATATACAAAAAATATAAAACGACACTAGTAGATTCACATGTATGATTGGGTACAGGTTTATGATTTTTCACAGTACTGCCTGGGAAGGCATCAGGAAACGGTTTCAGGTTAATAGGAATGCTCACAGTTGGAAGTCTGACACGTGCATAATTGTACATGGTGTACTACTACACATATGAAATTAATTACTACAGTGGATTTGTACTTGCTGCTTATGTCAATTTCCAGGAAAAAAATATTTTTATCTTTGGAGAGGCCCCTTTCCCTAAAGTCTTACCAGTTTGGGGGGCTCTTTGCCAATTCAGTTCCTTGATGTTGATTAACTCAGAGTAGAACTGCTGCTGAGTCCAGGGTCAGAATGGGGCATTACAATGTTTGAGAATACACACAAATATAAAGTTAGCGTGCACAAGGTTTCCAGAAGATATCGCTCTGGATCAACTCTTACCAGCCCAAGAGAGCAGTTTCACCCCCCCCTAATATTACAACCTACTGGTCTTATATGATATGTGATTAAAATGATGTAAAAGGGAAAGTTTTTGTTTTGTAAATCCAGAAAGTGAATTCGCACTTTGTAGTCAAGCCATTGCAAGTGTGAGTTGAATTTATGCATCCGAATGCCTATGTAAATTAGGCCCATAATCTTTGTCAAGCCTATTTGTAGCCAGATCCCTCTTCTTAGTGTAGCATTAGTATTTGAATCGTATGAGAGAGGGCCACAACCTTATTGGCTAGTGAACAGCTGACTGCAAACAGCATAGTCATACCGGTCATTGTAATGATCGTGGAACAGTGACCCTTGAGAGTAACTCAAATAGTTGAAATTTTCAGAGATGGTCTGGAAGTGTAAAACACGAAATATATCTATATTTCATGCATTTAGTACAGTTATTAAGTTTAGTTGAAAGTTCACAGTACTTCTGTGCTGTTAGTCAAAATTGCACAGATTAAAGTTTATGAACTTCATAGAAGTAAACAGTACATCCTACTATTTGGTGAACTGTGCTTGTAAGAAATACGTTGCTTTCTAGATGCAGAAACAAATACCAGTGATTCAATCAACCGCTACATTTCGAAGGAGGGTGTAACTATATAAGCCCCGTGGACGTGTCAGCCGAGAAGAGAATGACAGGCATGCAATCTCTTGACCTTCATGTCTTAGGACCCTAAGCATCAACTGATGTCTCTCCTGGGCGCGACACATACGACATATCCTTCCCGATAATGTGTGCTTTGTACTTGGAAAGCCCCTGCCATCACGTTTCTTCAACACCAACTGTGATTCCAAAACGTCTGTGTGACAAGGTTTTGGAGAGGCGCTCGTTGACCCTTGACCTCAGGCCTGATTCTTTCGAGACTTGGGCATTCTTGGATGTGAATGGGTGAGATTAAGCTAGAGAGCTCGTCTCAGGGAGGCAGTTAACAGTAAAGAGGTATTGGAATGGAAGCTAATCTGTGTATTCAGTCTGATTGATACCTATACCATGGCACACTGCTGCCCATTAAGGCACACGATCGAAAAACAAATAGCATTAAACTTAAACGCTTGATTCTAGCTGCCAGGATTAAGTCGCTGACCTGTGTTGTAAGCCATCTCAGCTCACCAACTGTTCTAGTGGAGGATAAAAGGTGGAATTGAGTCTAAACAAGGAGTTTACGCCGATATTAATAAATCTTGTTTAAAAACCCAGAGATTCCGATGCCTTGGGTCCCTTGCATCGGTCTTCCCTTCCCTAGAAACAAGTCACCTCTCCTTCCAGTTTGTCAACTGCTAGATTTCCCTACTTTGTTGTTTTCAGGGGTGTAGCTATCGATGGTGTAGCAGGTGCATTAGCACCGGGGCTTAGAGACCTAAACAGCTCGGTGAACTTGGATTGCTGTATTTTAATACATGACCACCTTTCAGGGCACCATTTTCTTTGCTTGCACTTAGCCCATTGCACACTTGCTACGCCAGTGGTTGTTTTCTGGAACAAAATTAAACGAGACTGCCTAAATCAGTTTGGCTGATTGGGGCTACTTTCACTGTGTGATCGATTTACAGAGGAGTTTTATTAAGTCGGGAGTAAAACCAACACCTGAAAGAAGACGTGTGTTTATAAATCAAGTTGCGCGTAAGTAAAATATATGTGTGATTGATTCGTGCATGTGGCACTTAAGCGGGGTAATATTTTTGCGTATTTTACACTAATCGAGGAAGTCCTGTGTAAAGTGTTCTAAGTGTTTCTCTCTCGAACTTCAAATAATTCTCCTGAAATCTACAGTTTCTACCGATACATCACAAAACCTCTGGAGCTAACAGAAGGCAAATGGACGATGGCAGATGACACTGACCCAAGCAGCTTTGTCTAATCCTTGCGCATGCGTTCTCACTAATTTATCTTCCAAAGAAGAGTGCCAACTCGACAATAGCTGCAGACGAGTGTATCAATTGGGTTTTTGACCTCTTAAGGTGATGGGTCCGATTCACCGAATTTATAAGTATAAAATCACAATTCGTAAATGTTCACAAGTTTGTATGCATCTTCCCTATTGGGTGAAGATTTCCTATAGGAAAATAAAGCACAATTTAATTAATTTTATTATTTTGTTAATACTGTAAATAAAATTAATATAGTGTAAAATAAAAATCTAAAATATTTTTTAAAAATACTAACCAAGGACGACATAAGGAAAAATATACAACACAATACATCTTAAAATTAATTTTGTTTTAAATTGGAAATAATGAAAATGTATTCATTATTATTTTTTTTTACTTTTATTTTTTAAGCAATTCTTTAAAATTAAAACCAGTAACCCTCATTAACAATCTTTATTACATTTATACATACATTAAGAGGCATATTTATACCTGTTTGCATCGTTTTAGCATCATATTTTTTCGCTAAAAAGTCGCAAGCTTAACTCCATATTTATATTTTGAGGCTAGACCCATCTAGCGTCAAAATATTGGAGTTATCATAATATTTTTGGATGCATGAACCCACTTTCCATCAATGAGATGCAAGGTAGACGTTCCTACATGCAGAAATGAAGCTGGGGTGGGAGGCAGACACAAATAATGACGCTAAGCTTGCTTAATGTAATTATTTAACGCCTGGGTCTGACTAGGCGCTAAGGTACCTGTAGACCCATTTCCATGGCCAAACACCATGGAATGAGCCCACAGTTGCCCATCCCAAGTCCCAGGAACACCCCCACCCACAGCAGAGGGAAACCATAGAATGGGGGAACCCCATCCCAGGTGAGTAAGGTAAGTATTTAAAAAAAAAAAAAAAAATTAAGTGCATTTAGAGGCCCTTACATAGGGCCCTCTGCCTGGCACTGGGTGTAATGGCCATGCCCAGGGGACATTGGCCCCCTGTGCTGGCCATTTGGGTGGTGGGTATTACTCCTGTCTTCACTAAGACAGGAGTCATTTTTGGGTGGTTGTGCTACAAAAAATGATGCTAGGCTGGTTACTGGTATGATTTTTGACATTAACCCGCCTACCGTCATTTTCTGTTGCACAACCTCCTTTTCCCATACCACCACCTCCACCCGGCTAGCATCTTTTTGTTTGGACGCAAGCCCAAGCTTAGCGCTGGCTTGCGCCATTCTACGGCACCATATTTAAGAAATGGCACAAGCCATCTCTAAGCTTCGGCTAGCATGCAAAAAAAGACACTATGCGGGTGGGGTTGGCGGTATGGGAAAAAGAGGTTGTGCGGCAGAAAATGATGGTAGGCTGGTTAATGGCAAAAATCATACCGGTAACCAGCCTAGCATCATTTCCTGACGTTAGCGCAGTTTTGCATCAAAAAGTATAAATATGCCTTTATGTTATTGTACTTGTGTGCCAGTTGGATGCTAGTTGGATTCTGTGCATTCTGTGGTTATTATTTTTAATTAGTTTAATCTTTTTTTACCAGCCTCCTCTATGATTTCATACGGCTTTAATAGCGCTGGTTGGGCATGAGATATGATTTCTCATTTTCTAGATTTTATCTGCAGTCTGATTGTGTATTAGTAAAAATATATATCACTGGCAACTTTTTTTATCTTAAACAATAAATTGGCAGGTTTACTGACACTTTGAGCCAGACAAAGAGGTGCAAAGTTTTGAAATGGGATTTACTCACTATTGCAAAATTTTAATTGTGCTGGAATGTAATGGGCCCAGAGCTACATCACATGATAAAACATAGATGTACCGTCCATAGACTGCCCCTTGATGTAAAGTAGTGCAAGCACTACTTTGAGTTACTTTATTAGCCTTACTTTCCAGCACAATTAAAATTTGGCACTGGTGAGTAAATCCCATTTCAAAACTTTGCACCTCTCTGTCTGGTTCAAAGTTTCAGCAAATCTGCCCATTTAGGCCCTGATTTATACTTTTTGGTGCAAAACTGCACCAATGCAGTTTTGCACCAAAACGTTTAGCACCGGCTTGCACCATTTCTGAGCACCAGCCGGGCACCATATTTATGGAATGGTGCAAGCCAGTGCAAAGGGTAGGCTAGCGTAAAAACAAAATGTCATTAGTCGGGTGGGGCTGGCGGTATGGAAGAAGGGGGTTTTGCACCAAAAAATGACGTTAGGCAGGTTAGAGTAAAAAAAAAGACTCTAACCTGCCTAGAGTCATTTTCTGATGCAAAATCATCCATACCACTTGACTTCTGTCTTAGAAAAGACAGGAGTCATGCCTACCACCCCAATGGCCAGCACAGGGGACCAGGGTCCCCTGGCATGGCCATTGCACCCTGTGCCATGTATGGGGGCCCATTGTAGGGCCCCCTATGGCACTTTAAACAATCAAATAAAATACTTACCTGTACTTACCTGTTCTTATCTGGGATAACACAGCACAAACCTAATAAATAAATTGCCTTGTAAAGTGGTGTCTTCCCATATGCTAAAAAAAGGGACTCTGCCTCAAAACACCCATTGGAGTGCTGCAGGGGGGCTACACCGCTCACATCTTTTTTCAAATCTTTCCCAAAAGGGGAGAAGGGAGTGCAGGCCCTGCAAGAAGTAATTGATGCCCCCTCGGTTTTGGGGGGGGGGGGGTCTGGTTCGGAGACGCAAGAGTTGGGAAACAACAATAAGAACTTGGCCCAAGTGTTTTCTTCTGGGCTAATGGAGGCTACACTTCCATCAACATCTGGAGCCTCATAGGCCAGCAGTGCAGGATCTCATAATCTCCTTAACAAAGGAGATTAGAGAAAAATTTAAGATTTCTGAGTATAACCAAGCAAAATCCGCGAAGTATGCAAGGCTCTGGAGAGCAAGATTAATCTGCTAATGGAAATGTTGGGCAGACTGGAAGTGGCAGTGGAAGAACAGGACAGATAGTTGCTTGTAAAAAGCCAGGATATTTTTCAGCTGAAAAATTGAGAAAAAGTACTTCAAGACAAGTTAGACATCTTAGCAAACAATATGAGGAGAAATAATGTCAGACTGCTAAATGTTCCCGTGGGAGAAGAAGGAGAAGATATTAAGGGTTATGTAATTTCTCTGATTAGAGATGTTACTCCGAAATTAGCCCATCTAAATCTGGAAGAAGACATTGAAATAATTCAGTGAAATCCTTTTAAGAGAAATGCTGGAAGGAAAGTCCCTAGGAAAATATGAATACATTTTGGTACATACTCTATTAAAGAAAAAAATCTTGCCTGAAGCCCTTAAAGCGGACAGTTTTTCAAAGGGGGACTGGTCCTTCCGTTTACAATCAGATATGTAGAAGGTAACTTTGGAGAAGCTGTGGGAATTGGGGAACTACATGCAGGAACTTAGGTCTTTAGGTGCAACAGTCGAGCTGAGATTCCCGACTGCCCTGAGGATAATGTTGAACAATTAAATGCACAACATTAGGGATCCTAACGAGGTTTGTGCTTTTATAGGACAGATTAAGGCATCACAGTAGTTTATGTTTTACGCTGTCCAGTGGAGAGTTCATATCGGGTAACATTATGTTTCTCCTAGAGAAGGATTGAAGTGTTTCCCTTTCTTGTTTTTTTTTTCACTAGGTGTGGGAGCATGTGGGGTAAAAAAGGAAAAAACACATATAATTGTGCTCAGATATCTTACATTTAAGTTTGGCAGGGGTTCATGGGGCTTGTCGGACTCTTTTATATGGGTAATAAGTAGACACAAGTCTTCTCAGTTGAAGATCGTCTCTTGGAATGTTAACGGCCTTAGGGTTAAGGGGAGAAGGAGGAAGATCTTTGAATTTTTGAAAATGGCCAAAGAGGAGTTAGTTATTCTTCAGAAGGCTCACCTATTGTGGGAGGAGTGGGAAGCCTTTAGTAAGCAAATAAACTGGGTGGGCTATAGTGCAAGCACCAATCAATCTTGTGTGGTCAAAGGTGTGGCAATTCTTTTAAAAAAGTCAACAAGGGCAAAGGTGGGCAATGTAATAACGGATTTGAAAGGTAGATGGTTGATTGTGGAAGTGGGCCTGTTTGGATTTTGGTTTACAATAGCAAGATATTAGGAGGGTCCCAATACAGACGACCCGGTACCCTTTCAGGGCTTATATAACCATTTACGGTCAGCTAAATATCCAGTTCAGTTGGGAGGAGATTTTAATGTATTGTTAGATCCTGTTTTGGACAAATCTACCCCCCCAAGGAAACGTCTAACTCTCCCAAAACATGATTTTGGGTGAAGCAGGCTATGGCAGACCTTGGCCATGTTGATATTTGGTGATGGAAGGGGGGAGAAGGCTCTAGATTCACATTTAATAATAAGAAGTATGGTTATCAATCTAGGACAGATTTTTCTTTAGTAAACAAAAGCCTATGTGGAAAGGTTAATTATGTGGGGCATGCTCCCGCCCATCTATAAGATCACTCAGCAGTAAAACTACATCTTGGTTTCAATACACAGCCTTCTAACTTTAGGGGGACCGTAAATAGGGCCTTATTCCTAGATGGGCTGATAATTGAGGATTTAAAGAATGATACTAAAGAATATTTTGCCTTGAACTATGGATCCGCCACTTTACCGATTGTGTAGTATGCATATAAGGCTTATATTAGGGGCATACTTATTAATTTGGCGTCTTATAGGCATCGGGAAGAGAGGGAACTGAAGAGTTTAGAATCTGTTTTAGCCACTTTGTAGGAATCATTGATTAATACTTATCAGGTGGTGAATTAACATCAGTTGGGATGCTTGGAAGCTCAACTTGAGAAAGCTAATTTAGATTTGGAACTTTTTCTAGAAAAACAAAACAGGAGAAGATGGGACAGTAGTCGGTACATGCATTATGAATATGGGGAAGGTTGTAGTAAGCTTTTAGCTTGGAAAACTAAGACAGAATGTACAAGGAACTCTATTACATTGATTAGATCCGGAGCCACGGTTCATCTTTGCACAGAGGAATCAGAGATAGAAGTTACCTTCACCTCCTTTTTTTCAAGCACTTTACACTGATGATTTGGGGGTCTCAGAAGAGCAGGTCATAGAGTTTTTGAAGGGAATTCATCTCCCTGGTCTGGATGAGTCGGCACGGCAGCAGTTGGGGAGCAAGATAGAGGAAAGAGAGGTGTATGAACAATTAAGAATTTGAAGAAAGGAAAGGTGCCTGGCCCCGATAATCTTCCAAATGAATTACAAAGTCTACTTAGGGATGAGTTAGTTCCAATCTTGTTTGAATTGTTTAATTATGTTTTTTTTAGGGTATAGTAGTGCCAAAATCATGGGACAAAGCCATAATTTGCCTACTCTTAAAACCTCGGAAAGACCCGACTCAGTGTATGTCGTATCGACCCATTTCGTTACTTAACTCTGACTATAAACTTTATACTTGTATTTTATCTAGAAGACTTGAAAGAGTGTTCAGTAGTTTGGGAAATGTGGACCAGAAGGGCTTCATTATATGGTCAAGAGGATACAAATGTTAAGAATACTACAGAACTTGACAAACAGTCTATTATTTGGAGGTTTTATGGTGAAGCCACATCACCATAAACACTGAAATCAGTGCACACAAGATAAGTATTGCTATTTCATATTATATGATAATTAAATATACTTTCATTTGTGCATATTATATTATAAAGAATGAATATTAAAAATACAAACATATCAGCAAGTAATAAATATGTTAGAAATGGGGTCACTAGTTGACAGTCAGTTTGCACCCTGTTCAAGTAGGGACTCTCACTCTAGTCACGATAAGGGAGTTACATACCTAAAATAACTCCTGTTCACCTCCTTGGTAGCTTGGGACAAGCAATCAGGGTTATCTCAGAGGCAATGTGTTAAGTATTTGTACACACACTCAGTAACAGAGTGAAAACACTACAAATGGACACGACACCAGTTTAGAGAAATAGCCAATATTTATCTAAGTAAAACAACACCAAACAAGAAAAATCCAACATACACAAGAAAAGATATGAATTTTTAAAGAATAAATCCCAGTGCTTAAAAACATAATAGCTCCAACTAGGGCTATCAAGACATAATTGACAGAGTCGTTTCCAAAAGTCCGACACCACTCGTGAGGGAGTGCGGTGCCAGTCATGGAGTTGCATAGACCCCTGGGTAAAGTTCCTTGGAAAACGATGAAACAAAGAAATGGCACAGAGTCGTGGAGGTGATGCGATGCTGGAGCCAGTGCGGCATCAGTTCCTTACTGCTAATGGGGAGGTGAGGTGTTGGGTCCTTACTATGAGGCAGGGGAGGTGATGCGTTGGTTCCTGATGGTTACAGGGGAGGTAATGCTGGATCGGTGGCAAGCTAACGGTTCCTTACGATCTGGCGGGGTAGATGAATCTGGTGAGTCAGGATGCAGTGGGGCGACCTCTCTGGGTCACGGTCACAGATGCTGAGGCGGAGTCCGATGTCAAAGATGTCGATGACACAGCACTTAGGACTCACAATGTCATGGGACTTCAGAGGTGCTGCATTAGCATTGGGCCTGCAGGATCAGTTGCGGTCATTGCACTCCAGTGAGGACCACGGATTTGGTGCAGGCAGCAACGCAGAGTTGGGCAGTGGTGACAGTTCTGGAGTCATCCGGAGTTGATGTGCCTGGTTCTTCTTGTTTTTAGGTCAGCTTTCACTCCCAAGGGCCTAAGAACTGGAATAGACAACACCTGGTGAGTCAGAGTTCTCAGCACGAGAAGCCAGAGGCTGGTAGGTGAAGTCTTTGCTGTCCCTGAAACTTCATAACAGGAGGCATGCTCACTCCAAACCCTTGGAGAAACTTCACAAGCAGGATACACAGCAAAGTCCAGTCTTTGTCCGCTCCAAAGCAGAATTAGCAATTGCAAGCCAACCCAGCAAAACATCAAAACACACAGCAAAGTGGTAGTACTCCTCCTCACAGCTTTTCATCTCTTCTCCTTGGCAGAGGTTCTTCTTGATCCTGAAGTGTTCTGAACACTTCAGGATCAGAAGTCCAATATTCATACTCATGTCTTTCTTTGAAGTAAGCCAACTTCAAATTAAGGTCTTTGTAGTGCACACAACCCTGCCTCTCTCTGTCCAGGCCCCAGACACACTCCAGGGGTTGGGAGACTGTATTGAGTGGACAGGCACAGCCCTATTCAGGGGCAGGTGTCAGCACCACTGTAGCCCAGGAAGTCCCATCAGGATAGGCAGGACACACCTCAGCTTCCTTTGTGTGACTGTCTAGAGTGAATTAAGAAACAGGCCAACTGTCAGTCTGACACATGTGTCAAAAATGCAAGAGGCAGAAGCAAAAAGGCAGGAGAAACTACTCCAAGGAAGCCAGGTCTAACAATATAAAAAGAAAGGTGAGATAATGTCCAATCATGTTTCATTACACATCTCTACAGAATTAGTCGAATCTCTACCCTAAGTTAAAACTTTCTAATTAACTCTAACATACATTTTGCTGAGCCAGGGAAAGCCTGTGTGCATTACTTTCTCTCTATCAGGCTTGAAATCGGAACTTCTCCATACATTATCCATCCAGCAACAATCCCTCCAGCAGCAACCTGTCTGTTGAGATCATAGGAAGTGCACAGAAGCCTCTTGCTAAGTTTTCACTTCTTTTTCCATCAAGATTGAACATAGAAGATGATTTCTCCTCATAGGCACACTGCAGCCAGAGCTGGGCTGGGAACTTAAAACAGCCCTGGCTAATGCACTCTAGAACCAAAGAAATTCTTTCAAGTTGTCGCTGGGATCGCATAACGTGCACCACCAAACCTGGAGGTCGGAACTGGCCTAAATGTGTCAAAACCGGCCTCCTGGTGCTCCAGCCTCCCCTTGCCTGGCTGGCCATTCCAGCCATGACTGTAGCTACCATGTGCATTAGAAAGCTCCAAAGAATAAAACAATCTCTTCCTTACCTTTTTAATACAAGCCCTAGAAAACACACCTTTATTACTCTGCACAAGAAATACTGCCTCTTCCTAGAAATGAGCAAACCTGTTTGCTGGGGCCTTTTGCTACCATCACACACTCGAATACATTCAGTATACATACAATGACCATGTGAACATACAAGGCCAGTGTTGTATCCAACATTATCTAAAGCATGGAAAAGTATGCCGCTTGTGTCAGGATGTCTGGAGGAAACAGGTTTGTGACATAGAAGCTGAAGCTTGCTCTGTCACTTCAGGAGCTTCTCTGAAAACCAAAAACATGTTGCCAAAGTACGTACAAAATTTTGCTTTCAGAAGAAAAAGTGAAGCATCAAAGTTTGAAACGTTATACAGGTCAGTTGAGGAAAATAAAAAATAACAATAATTATTTCTTTTATAATTTTTCCCAGAGTACAGTAGATATTTTGGCTCCACCAATTAAAACAAACTTTTTATTTTATCTACTCCATTTGTTGTAATGTGAAACTCAACAAGCAACCTTGTTTTAGACATTTCTTTCATAATGTCCCGCCCCCCCCTCTACTTTTACTTGAAATGTAGGGCGCACTTGCGATGTTAAACAGAATGTAATCACTGTGATAAATTGAAAACCAAAACTGAATAACTTTCATGTGTTTCTTGGAGAACTTCGCTTTAAGCACTAGTCGAAAGATTTAGCTTGCTCACAACATCTGACATATTTCAAAATTGTGACAAACTAGTCTGTCATTTGTGGCGGCCATGACCAAATTATTATATGGGTGAGTGGGAAGTTGGCATGAAACTTTTAAACATCGCTAAACCAGAATCATTCTGCAGTCTTTCAGTACTGCAATCAGTTACAGAGATTTGCAAGTTAAGCTAGTCTGACAGGCAGATTAACAAACAATTACAGAGGGCCAGCTTCAAAGGCATTTTTGGTAATCAATACAGCTTTCCAGCAAAAAATGAGTTGATGTATCCTTATCAGGAATTTACATAAGGATTCCTGACTGACATAAATGGTTTTAGTACTGCATAATTCTCTGCCATCAGGGCATCCATTCACACATTAGTAGACTCCATGAAAGGGGTGGGGTATGTATGGAACAAGGAATGGACAGGGACTGCCATGTAGGGTTGTAAATGACATCAGACTTTTGAGTTTGTGGTCATTCATAAACTCTGATCCTACTTTCCCCACTTAGGAAAAAGACAGCGTTTTAGTCCAGTAAAGGGCTGGTGTTACTATCTTCGAGGGTGGGAACACGATTGGATCACCTCCAAAATTGGAGGGAGGGTACAGTAAAAGTTTCTCGAAGGAGAAGACTGTTTTCCCCATGGAGAAATAGAACAAAAGAAAAGAAAAAAGATGTCCACTTACATATCGGCATTTCCGCAGTACATAACTGAAAAGCTGTACACAATTTCACATTGGGGAAATAGAGGTCTGAGGAACATATCAAAAGGCATTCTCAGTAATATACAAGAACGTGCCAGGCGCAGCTAGCCATACATACTACTGGAAATGTTTCCATAGCTGCACGTTCATAAGAGCATTACAAAGTGTGCAGATGTAAATCCTTTTTTTGTGAATTAGCTCTTGAATGTTTATGGTGGATACCATTCACAGACTGTGGACTTATTAATTGCTCTAGAAACCTGTCTGCATCTTTTAAATAGGAATGAACCAAAATTAGGCATGTGAGACAATGAACTCCAGGGTAGTGGATGGAACTGAGACAGTCCCTAAGAGCCAATTTACGAACGATTAGAGATTCAGTAAACCGTGGCAAACTGGTTACAAATCACTTACATAGGTTTTTAGTATGTACAAATGAAACCCTTTCTAGCCATAAAATCTCACTGAAGTGAGGTAATTCAAGTCATAAACTCAATACACTTGCTGGCCTCAGGTAGCTATTGCTGCGGAGTGCTGCGGGCTTTTACAGGCCGGTAAAAGCCCGCAGCGCCAACATTCCAATGTTCGCTTTGTTCACAGCAACAGCTGTGAACAAAGCCTCACGGAGCCCAAGGGGATTTTAATCCCCTCGGGCTCCGTGAACAATTTGTTTTTTTTAAGAGAACATTCTGCCCTGTGTGGCAGAATTTTCTAATAGCCTTAGAACCCGCCGTAGCGGGCTCTACCGGCTATTAAAGTCCCTCTCCCTTGTTAAATGCCCTCGCCTTCGGCTCGGGCATTTAACGCGGGGAGCGGGCCTTTAATAGCCGGTAGAGCCCGCTACGGCGGGTTCTAAGGCTATATTAGCAGTCGTAGGAGGCATTTTACAAAGTGCTCTTTCGTGTGTTTTTAGAAATTGTCGTGATGCTCTCTTAACAATAACTCATGTGTACATATATTTTCAATATACTCCACATGAATTACATGACACTATGGTGAGATTTTGGAGACTAGCTTACTACCGCAAGCAATAGGATGTATATATGGTTCTCCTGTATTATACTGTCCACCATCAGAAACTCAGGGGCATATTTATACTCCGTTTGCGCCAAATTTGCGTCGTTTTTTAAAACGCAAATTCGGCGCAAAACTAACGCCATATTTATACTTTGGCGTTAGACGCGTCTAGCGCCAAAGTAGGAGGAAAGAGCGTCATTTTTTTGCGTGAACGCCTTCCTTGCGTTAATGAGATGCAAGGTAGGCGTTCCCGTCTAAAAAAATGACTGCGACGCAAATGCGTTGTATTTAGGCAATTTGGGCAGTAAGTATTCATGTAGTTAGCAATTCTGAGGCCCGTATTTATACTTTTTGACGCTAAACTGCGCTAACGCAGTTTAGCGTCAAAAAGTTTAGCGCCGGCTAACGCCATTCTGAAGCGCCATGCGGGTGCCGTATTTATTGAATGGCGTTAGCCGGCGCTAGCAGACCGGCGCTGCCTGATGTGCGTGGAAAAAACCACGTACACCAGGCAGCGCCGGCGTAGGGAAAAATGGCGTTAGGGCGTCTTAAAATGGTGCAAGTGAGGTTGACGCAAAAAAATCGCCTCCACCCGATTTGCGCCATTTTTAACGACGCCCAGACGCCATTTACATGACTCCTGTCTTAGTAAAGACAGGAGTCATGCCCCCTTGCCCAATGGCCATGCCCAGGGGACTTCTGTCCCCTGGGCATGGTCATTGGGCATTGTGGCATGTAGGGGGGCACTAATCAGGCCCCCCTATGCCAAAAAAAAATATTAAAAAAAATATATATGTACTTACCTGAACTTACCTGAATGTCCCTGGGATGGGTCCCTCCATCCTTGGGTGTCCTCCTGGGGTGGGCAAGGGTGGCAGGGGGGGTCCCTGGGGGCATGGGAGGGCAGCTGTGGGCTCATTTTGAGCCCACAGGTCCCTTAACGCCTGCCCTGACCCAGGCGTTAAAAAGAGGTGCAAATGCAGGGTTTTTTGCCCCGCCCACTCCCGGGCGTGATTTTTGCCCGGGAGTATAAATACGACGCATTTGCGTCGCAGTCATTTTTTTAGACGGGAACGCCTACCTTGCATCTCATTAACGCAAGGAAGGCGTTCACGCAAAAAAATGACGCTCTTTCCTCCTACTTTGGCGCTAGACGCGTCTAACGCCAAAGTATAAATATGGCGTTAGTTTTGCGCCGAATTTGCATCGAAAAAAACGACGCAAATTTGTCGCAAATGGAGTATAAATATGCCCCTAAGTGTTTGAACACAGACCTTGTTGAGCAATACCCAGGCAGTACTCACGATTCCTTTAAATTCTGCCACTGTGGCCTTTATGAACATGCTCACGAGGAGAGTTCATAGACAGCTCTTTGTTGGATTACTAATTTTAAGTGGGCTATTAAAAATTCAAAAACAATCCTACTCTTCAAATATTATTAAGATATTTCATTTTCGAAGGGAAACAGACTGTACTCTATGTGGCCTTGGCTTCTAACTCCATTCCTAAATTCTCAGACCCTAAGGAAGAGGAGATACAACATTGCACAAAAGAAAACACAATCTGTAGTAGAACGTACATTTGGTTTATATAAAGCAAGGCAAGATTCCGTTGTCTTTATAAAAGTGGTGGGGCTCTGTAATATGTAATATAAACATAAGCCTGTGAACAGTTGCAACATTATTACATGTGACATATTGCAGCCAAAAACGGTCTACCCATTGACCCTGACAATGATGTTTTGAGGATGAAGACCTGCCACATAGCAGAAAGGCAACCACAAGTGTTAAAGCAACAAGACCAGGCAAGGGACGAACTCGCAAAAATGGCATTACAAACAATCATATTTAAGGTAAGAAGTACATGTTATTTAAACACTTAAACAACACTTTTGAAATAGTAAACAATAATCCTTGTTTATCACGGGAGGAGTTGAAAAATGTAGAATCAATGTAAAGAAACATATGTTCAACTATGCATCATGTGAGATTCACAAATTGTGAATACTACTAATTTCTTAATAGGAATTTCGATTTCTAAAACTTTCTTAAAATATTGATTGATTACTTCAACATGCCATGAATTAGTACATTTGAAATAGTGATTCCCAAATTGAGATTTGTTCCCAAATTGGCAATTGCTATTTCAAGGCTTAGAACACCTGGCCCTGAATTCTTTACTATTCACGCCTACTAGAAATTGCATAGATGTACCCACTAAATATAGGAATTCGCAAGAAAATAGATAACTTCCAAATAGCTTTTATCCTTCATATTCTTCTTCCTTTTACATCAAACATTGAGTTGAATTGTGCTCACTATTCACTGGCCTATCCCAGATGGGAGATCTTTGGCCTCACGGAGATGCCACCCCGTTAGCAGAAATGCAGTGTAACTATCAACTGACACCGAATGATACCGATCAATACCTGCAGGTACGCCACGCACTTAAGGCAGTGTTGCCTAAAGAAACAGAACTCTCTGAGTCTTCGTCCCAGGAGGACGGATTGCTGGACGAATATATACCCTGAAAAGACACGTCCCTGACATAGTAAATTAATTGATTAACAATGCACCTGATGCTCTACTGTGTCTAAGGAAACAGTGTTCTCGGGACTTAGAAGGGCTGGAGAATGATGAATGGACGGAGGCTCTGGCATCCCCGAGAGAGGTACCAATTGGGGCAAGGATCCACTTAATTCAGCTTAAGATATTTCACTGCTCCTATTATGCTCAGAATGCCATGGTTAGGATAAATCAGTCTATCATATAGTTTGGGAATGCCTGACTGCAACAGTTTTAGGAGTCAGGTGTAGCATGGGAGAGGTGTGTAGTGCAGCTGTAAGCGCCTCCTCTAAATGGTGTCTGCTCAGTATCTGGGGCGAAACAGATCTGAATTGCATGAAGCACACTTGGATAACCCTGGGATTAGTGTTAGCCAAATGGAATGTTGCAAGACTGTGGGGGGTGGAGCAGGTGCCGTAAATGGGGGACTGGAAGAGGGACACGGGCTGGTTTATAATGGCTGAGAGAGTGGTGTATGAGGGCCATGCTGCCCCCAAAAGTAAGTGAAGATTTAGGGACATTGGAATGGCTATATCAGCAATATCTGTAACTTCTTTGTCCCTACTGACCACGAGGAGGGACCAACTTGTCACTTTGTAATGTAAAACAATTTCAATTGTGTCTAGAGGATAGGAAAGAAAGATGAGGGGCTTATTGGATGTGGCAGAGATAATAAACCTGATTGGACTGCCAGTGCACAACAGTGTTTTGGATATTTTTTTATTGAACTTTCAATAAAAATAGCTATAAGAAAATTGTGCTCTCTATTCACTAATATCACAGCTCACATGTGGTTTCCAGTTACTTTGAGTTCAAGCCAAAGGCTATGGGACCGATTCACATAGGCAGTTCAGAGTCTGTGAAGTAGTGCTACAGGATTACTACTTCACAGAGACAACAAGGCCTTTCTGTCTCAGCCCCAAAATGTCCAACTACCATCAGTAAAAAATAGAAAAAGGGAACAGTCCTTGGGACATTCAGAGTATATGAAGTAGTACTAGAGGAGCACTACGTCATGTGTTCATAATGATACTTGTGGAGGAACCTATGTGTCTTTTTTACTATAACAATTAATGCTTAATAGTAAAAAGGAAATCAGTCCTGTAGAATGCCAGGATTGGCAAATACTAAAGCTGCTTAGTCTTGATTCAAACTCGTCTGTCTTTTTGGACCACCTTACTCTTGCTGTCTTTAGCTCATTCTAGCAGGCTATATTAATCTTTTCTTCTTCCCTTCATCACTGTTTTCCTTTTAAGGGTCGAGCCTGTGTCACATGCACTTGCGCAAGCGTTTCACTTGCGAGACGCTTTAGTAGATAGAAAAGGGCTTGGAGCCCTTTCCATGTCACGTCAGTGTCTTTCATTGGTTTGTAGGCTTGCCTTTCAAAATCTGCTTGCTTTCATTAGTGGAAGGCACGCATACGTCATGCCTTTTCCGGTGGTTAGCCACCCCTGGAGCGCAGCGACCAAGTACTGAAAACATGCAAGGCTCGTTGTTTTTCATCCAGGTTGTGGACTACTTTTAATTGGTTTTTTTGCAGCGCAAACTCGTTTGGCAGAAGTCGAGCGCTTTGCATGGCATCAACCCTGTTACATAGTTCATTGCACTTTTGCTGATAGGTTTCACTAGGAGTGAACTGTAGCAGCGCGATCGTGCTGTTTTTTTCCTCCATTTAACCCCTTCCCCGCCACGGACGTAATGGTTACGTCCATGGCAGCGCCCGTGTGGCGCCATGGACGTAACCATTACGTCCTGAATGCTTCCCTCGGGAGAAGCGCTCCTCCCGAGGGCCGCCCCCCCCACCCCCCTAGGTCAGGGCTGACCGGGGAATCCCTTCCCCTTCCACCCCGACCCCCCCCCCCCCCTGTGACGTCAGCGCGCGCTGATTTGTCACAGGGGCCTCCCTAGTCGCGCTGGAAGCTCTGCT